>NC_090937.1:1310406157-1310719306 GCF_040938575.1 Ambystoma mexicanum | reverse complement strand
TCTGTAGAACGTTATGGCAGGCATTAGTGAGTACCTGCCATATTGATTATGGATTGCTCTACCTTGGTTTGTCAACTTGACCAACTTCTCTAGAATAAGCTGATGATGGCCTGAGTCATTGGAATTTTTGTTGATTCTAACTCCTAAGTATGTGATTGAATTAACTACTTATAGTTGTTGATTGTTCATGAACCACCTATTTAGATCTTTAGTTTTTTTTCTACCACCAGCCTTTTTGAGGATCAGGATTTTGGATTTCCCCACATTCACCTTCATCTGATTCTCTTCAAGGAAACATTGGAAGGCATTTAGACGTCTTTGCAGACCGATGGGTGTCTGGTCAATAAACACCAGGTCGTCTGCGTACAGAACCCATGATATGGGACTTCCATTTACTTTCGGGGGGGAAAGCTTGCACTTCCTTTTGATTTTCATCCATGTCTATCATATATAGGACAAACAATATAGGTGCCAGTGCACAGCCTTGCTTTATTCCCTGGTAGGTACATATCTTATTGGATAGATGGCCTTCTTTAGACAGTCGGATTTGGATTTTGGTTTCCAAGTATAGGGCTCTTATTGCTTCTATTCGGCACTCGGAACAGCCCCATTTTTTCAACTTCATCCAAAGGCGCTCACGGCTAACCGAGTCAAAAGCTTGTTCATGGTCCATAAAACCAAGAAAAATGTTGGACTTTTTGTTAATTGCCTGTTTCTTCAATAGGTTCAAAAAGAAGATGTTTAATTCAGTTCCCACTCCTGGCAGAAAGGCAGTTTGTCTTGGATCTAATATGCCTTTTGTAGTTGCCCACCTTGTCAGGTCTCCTAGTAATAGGGTGGCAAAGAGTTTGCCACCTCCAGTATGGCAATGGGGCGGTAATTTCTGGGGTCCCCTAGATCGCCTTTCTTATATATGGGTATAATTATTCCCTCTTTCCATGAGAGGGGAATTGATTTCGTCGTCATACCTTGTTTAAAGAGCAAGTAAATCATTTCACCCCATTTTCTTTGTTTGATTTCAGTTCCATATTAGAGATGCTGTCCGGGCCGGCAGCTCTTGATGTGCTTAATTTCTGCATCATCGGGTCAATGTCAAGGCGATCAAAGTTTATCTTCCAGGGGTCGAGAGTAGGTTTCACGTCATTGGCAGATAGAACTGGCAGAGTCTTCCTTCTGAACAGCTCTGTATAGTGCTTGGTCCAGGTGGTTTCTGAAACTTGGTTTGTTGTATGTGCCACTTGAACATCGTCACCTTTATTAATTATCTCCAGCAGATTATTTTTTTTTTAGTTTTTTTTTGGGTTTAATTGTGTTACAATTTTTACAAGAGGACATTCCCTTGATTGCGATTTTTGAAAAAGTAAAACTTCCTCGTTTTCTTTTTCCTTTCTTTCTTTAAAAAAAAAATGCTCAGGTTTTATTCGTTCCATGTGGAATTTCCTTCCAAATCCAAGCTTTGAAGGAACTTGGCAGTTGCCACGGTTAATGTTGTTGAATCTCCACTCATTAGCTTATTCCACCAGTCGTCTTCACTTGTTGTCAAATATGAGAGCCTATGTGGGCGCAGGTAGATTTTTCTTAATTTATCCGTACACGGGCAGTGAAGAAGTAGGTGTCTTACTGTTTCATGCTCCAAACTGTTACAATACCGACAGTTGAGGTCTTCGGATTGTTTTCTCTGGAATAGAACTTCTTTCGTCTTCAAGACGTTCAAACGTGCTCTTAAGAAAGTTGTATGTAACCGTTTGTCTGGAAACTTTTTTAGATAGTTTCTTACCTCATCTATCCTCTGTGTGTTGGTTGTATGATGAGTCTGAGGTGTATGCTCTTCAGCTTTTTCCAGCGTATCAATCCAATCTTGAATTTTTAATTTTGCCTTGATTTTTCCAGGAATACGTTCTATGTCCCATTCAGAACATCCGATTTTTTCTGTTAGTTCCAGTAATTTATTATACCAGGTCGTCATCGTTTGTTTTTTTTTGCTCTTTATTTCATTGTAGATGATGTCCAAGACTTTAGGCCGGGGACTTCTTAGAATTTTTCCCAAGAATAAAAGACTGTTTCTCTCAACTACTGTTTTTACGGATTGGAGACTCAGTTCTCGTCGGATGAGTGCTATGGGAGTAGAGTTTGGAAGTCGTAGCACTTTGCGCCAAAAGATCCCTTCCAATTTAGGCCATAATGTTGATGGAAGATATGGCATTGCCTCTGCCCCATAAGTTATAGCCGGTACTGCTTTTGCTTTGAAAAAGTTGATTAGTGGAAGGATTGTGAATTTACCGTATTTTCTTTCCAGGGTCAAGGCCTGTGCTGCCAATGTCTTAGTCTTGATGAGTAGGTGTTCTTTCATCGTTATTTCTATTCGACTTCGACAGATTTTTACTCCCAAGTAGATAAAACTTTTTACTATATCCAATTTCTCTGAATTAGCAAACCATTGGAATCTTTTGGATGGTTTTGACGATTTTTCCAGGATCAAGATTTTGGTCTTTGTTGTGTTCAATTCCAAATAATTTTTCCTTAGATATATTGAAAGACTGTCTATTTGTCGCTGTAGACCGATAGCTGTTTGGTCTAGCAGTAAGATGTCATCCACGTAAAGCAGTCGTGTTACTTTAGACTCACTGATTTCGGGTGGAAATGATCGGGTGTCGTTTTCTGCTTCCACTATGTCTGCCATATATGCCTTGTACAATGCTGGAGCCAGGGGGCAGCCCTGCTTAACCCCTCTGGCTGTTTTTATTGTTTTTGACAAGAGGCCGGCTTCATTGAGGCGTACTCTGATTCAGGTCTCACTGTATAACGCTTTGATTGGGTCTAGAATTCATGATGGACATTTCTGTTTTTCTAGTTTTTCCAATAGTTTTTCCCTGTTTACGCAGTCAAATGCTTGGACCAGATCAATTGTTGCTATATAAATTGTCGGATGAACCTCGGAAACTTTAGACTTTAAGATACTGAGCATCATGATGTTAATCGTAGTACCTAGGCCCTTTTCAAAACCCGATTGTAGTGGGTCGGCTGTCTTAGCCTCATTCTGCCAGTCTCGAAAATCGTCCAATATCAAAGAGCCAAAATGTTTTCCCAGCACTTCCAAAAGTGCTATCGATCTGTAATTTTTTGGGTCATCTCTCAGGCCCTTCTTGTAAATCAGGACCACGTTTGCTGTTTTCCAGGTTGCGGGAACAGATCTCGTAGCCCTGCATCTTGAAAAAATGTCTGTTATTAGTGGTGCCCAGATTTCTGGTTCCTGTTTAAGATTGATGTTTGAGATTCCATCAGGGCCTGAGGCCCGAGAGTTATTTAGCTTTTTTATCTTCTCCACGATGGTCTGATTAGAGTGTACGTTCCATTTGCTTGTTCCTCCGTTGTGTATTGTGTTTATTTTTGGTGTAATTTCCTTGAATAGATTAGTGAAATGCTCCATCCATTTACCTTCAGAAACGCTATTGGTAATTGTCTTTTCTGTGACTGACGATTTGGTCTTTATTATCGTCCAGAAATCTTTAGAGTTCCTTTTGCAAACTGTTCTCAGCATGGTCTCGACATATTCTTGATAAAGTTTCCAACGTATGAATTGAATCCATGACTTGTAGTTTTTTTTTTTCTGTTGGGTTATTAGGTCAAGATTTTCTTGCGTTGGATTTGTTTGAGCCCTCCTTATGATTTTTCTGAGGTTGGATTTCTTTAGCCTCACTTCTTCATTGTGTATATGCAAATTTGTTTTTTCCTGTCTTCTTTTCTGTCTTGGATGTGAATATGGTATGAGAAGTGGGCAATAATCCACCTTATCTGTGATGTTATTGGTGGTATTCTGGCTGTTTTAGTTTTTATAAGTTGCCGTGATGGAAATTAGGTTTTGTGTTGTTAACTTTAGCCGGTTTCCTCGAGTATTGATTTCTATTTTTTGTGACATTTTCACCGGCAGGTCATTAGTTGTGTGCCATGTTGCTGTTAGTAAGTTGTGATCACTCCTGATTGTTTTTACTACCTCAAAACTCTTGATTAATACATATAGACCCTTGGAGGCGAAGATATGATCGATTGTGCTTGTGTGTCCTTCGCTTTCCCATGTCGGAACCCTGGGTCGAGCTGTTTCTAAGGAGTTGAGGTTATACAGGTCACGTGATTCCATCAGTTCAGACCATGCAAGACCTCTTTTTGCTGACTATGTTTGTTTCCTCTTCTGGAGCTGAACAGGTGGCATTCAAGTCGCCACATATCAGGATGTGGTCCACATTGTAAGCTGTCATTGCTATTGTTAATAATTCTTCTATATCGTTAAGGAATTCAGTTGTTTTAATTGCAGCCGGATTCCAGTAAATATTCAGCAGGAGAATAAGATCTTTTCTTCCTTCCGGCTGCGATTTACCATCTTTCTCCCAGTCTAGTAATGTTGCTTGGATTGCCAAGGATGATACCAGTTTATGGGCTATTCTCAAATTTCCACCTATGCGGACGGCTGTTATGAGGCCTGATGTTGGGTGACCCTTTTCCCCTTTTTCTGCTGGAGATAGTAAAACTTCAAAGCCGTCCATGCTCGGTGGTTTCAATAGCCAAGTCTCTTGCAAACTTAACAGGTCGAATCGGCCTAGGTTAATTTCCCCTGTGAGTACGCCCTCTGGTGTTCCATGATCCAATGGTAATGATTTGCTCCGTGGTCTGTGCCGTAGTTTCAAGGTCACCGACACAGTATGTGGATTGCTATGTTCTAGTGTAACGGGACAGTACTGAGGGGATCCACGCCCATCTTTTGTTTCTTTTTCGATTCTATCCAATTGATCTTTGGTCAGAGGTTTGTCTCTCACCGAGCGCCTCTCTTTCCCTCCAGTGGTCTGCAAGTGGATCCAACCCTTTGGTTTCCTGCTTGGTGTTTTTTCTGCCTGGTTGTCCTCATTTTTCCGCTGTCCTTTATTAGGTGGATTTTCTCTTTGCTTTATCCTTTCAATGTCTCTAGGAGTCTGCCTTGAGTTGGAGCCTTCCCGTTTATGAGTTGCAGATCTTTCCTCTTTTTCATGATTTTCTTTCTCTGGCGTTTGGTTTCGTTTTCTTATCTCTCTCATAGGAGCTTTTATATTTGGGGTTCTATGCGTCTTATCCGCTCTTTCTTCTTTTTTCTTGGTCTCGTGGTTCCGATCTTTTTCCATTTTGTTTTTATTTTCTCCCTTATGACCTCTTTCTTCAGACGTTGTTTCTCATAGGATGTATCCTCTTTTTGAGAGCTCGCCTGCTGTTAGGAGTACGAGTTTCTTTATTGTCTGGGACGTAATGTGCAGAAAAATTCTGTCTGTCCATCCCTTATGTGCGAACTCCACTATGTTTATGTCCACACTTTTAATTTGGTCTCCTTTGGAAATTTTGTCAAGAAGTTTCATCGTGGCTCTCCTGTTCAGGACAATCTTCTCTCCTGAACTGTCACGTCTTTCTAGTTTCAATGTTCGTGTCGACTTACTCTTATGGGTAAAGATCGCCGATGTTCGTGTTTGGCATTGTTGACCAGATGAATAAGAGGATCTTTGGTTAAGTCTGTGTCTATTTTCCTGTGGTTGTTCTCTTTGTGTGTAACCCTCTGTCTGCCCGATCTTTTATGACCGTAAGTGTTGTCCACTTGTCGGTTTGTTCCTTTACTGGTTCGGTGGTTTTCTCTGTGTCGTCTTTCACTCTTCGGGCTTAGTTCTACATATCTTCCGGCCTCTGGACTGTATTTTGAGCTTTTTCAGCCGTGCTCCTCATGTCCGCTTCGTCCGTTTTCAGTTTTGTGTATCCTCGTGTTTGCCAAACGGAATAGCGTTTTCCTTGCTGGAGTGATCCAGGATCTTTTGTCACTTGGATTTGATGCTTTGACTCTCTCTTTTTTTGGCATTGTTGTTTGTTTCTTTTGTGGGTTCCCTTTTAGGTTTTGAGATAGGGGATTATTTTCTGCAAATGACACCTTTCTTTTTTTTGTTGTTGGACGCGGTATTTCTGACTCCGAATTTTCAATGGAATAGACACTGATGTTAGATATGTCAATCATACTTTCATCTGTCATTTGTTGATGCTCTCTTTTGTCGCAAGTCTGCTGGAAACCATTTTCTGAGTACGTGGATTTTTTTTCCGTAATTGTTATCCATTTTGTCATTAGCTCATTTGTCTTGGCTTCACTTTCTGATTTCTTCTGTATCTGTTGTGTTTTTAGACATTGGATTTCTTTCGATGTTGGCCGATTGTTTGATATTGTCTGTCTTGCTTGTTATTGGTTCTTCTCCTTCTTGTGACCTTCAGAGTTTTTTGTTTTCAGTTTCAACTGATCCACTTTAATTTGTCCCTTCATTCTCGATTCAGTTTCACGTAAATTGTCTTTTGGACTGTTGTGTTGTTTCGATCTGCGCGGTTCTTGTAAGGGCTCCTTAGCAATACCTCTATCCCAATCTGAAATCTGACTCACGGATGCGGACGCCGGTATCTCTATTTGATTTATACCATTCGTTTTTCCTTGATTCTCAGTTTGGTATGTTTGGGTGCTGATGTTCACTGATTTTTTTTTAAATTGAAATACCTCATTCTTTTGCTGTTCTGGAGGGTTTATTGGAATGTTGGCTGTGTCCGTCATTGTGCCTCGATCTTGAGTGTTTGCCTTCCAAGCTTCTGTGGCTAATATAAAACCTTCTAAGTGAGTCAGTTTTGAAGTGAAGGACGCTAGTAGCGAAGTGTGATCCTTTAATGTATCGTTGATGGATTCATATAACTTGCCAAATGGTACTAAGGCGATGGTTACTGCTGACATCACCGGCAGTAAATTAGTCTTATTTCCAGGTGAATTAGTTTCTTTTGTTTTCAAAGTTTCCTGTTCATGCTTAATTTTATGTGGAGTAGAGAGGAGTAAACGCAGTGTGTCCGTTAATGCGTCACCCTTTCTTTGTTGAATTGTCGAGTTCATACATCTGGTTGGCTCTTTGTGTTTAATCATGTTTTTGCAATTTAGTATAGCCTCTACCAGTTTTGCTTCTTCTTGATTTTTTTGATGAGATGTTTGATGCCTCGATGCGATTGTAGGTAGGGTGTCTTTACCTACTGCCTGGTCTCTTGTTTCATCATCCAACTCTTTTTGTTTGGTCATTGATTTGTGATCTGAAGTAACTTCGGGTAATTTCTCTTTTTCAGAATTTCTTGTGTTGACGGTTGTGGGCTTAATTAAAGCTTCTTGATTTTTTTTCCTATCTGATGATAACACTTCCGTCTCTAATGTATTAGATTTTGTTTCTTTTTGTTTTCCCTTGTCGTTCGCTGCTGGTACTAGCTTCTTGTTTCTGCAGTCACTTGCAAGTTTTCGTTGCTCCGTTGTAAGTTGGGAGGTCTTCATATGGCTAAAGTGCCAGCGTATTTGCAGTGAAATGCAATCACTTTCCAATGTTTCAGCTAGAACTGATTGATTGAGTGATTTTCTATGCGGAGATGATGGAATCCCCTCCAGAATTTCTGTGTCGGAGAGTTCGAATCGGTTCATCATGGGCGTTTTCCCCAGTTTTTCAAAGAACCTGCCGATCGGATTATTTGTCTTGACTGTTAATTTGCCTGTTTTCTTTGGTTGGGACTTAAGTGGTAGTTTGAAGTTGGGAGTTGATGAGCAGGTGTGGTTAAAAATGTTACGTTCTGGGCTTTTTGTAGTTTGTTTCCCCATGACTTCCTCTTGTTTGGACTTAATTGTAGATTCTGGTTTTTCACCATCGTTTTGCTCGAAAGTTAAGTAATTTGCATCTTGACGCTGCAATGTTTCGCCTTGATGTTCTCTTGCTGAGTAAGTGTGTGTTTTAATCCAAGTATGTTCTCTCAGCATATTAAGTTTGTCTGGGTCACGTTCATCCAGGTCTTCCGGATCGGATATAGTTCCATTGAATGAGTTGTTTTCTTTAAGGTCTGTTAAGTTTGGATCCGGGCTTGGTAGGTCAGCTCTTGCTATCACCGGATGGACATCTGTTTTGATTTGAGATACATTGTTTTCTATTATTATTTCTTTTTTGTTTGAAAAAGTCTGATCTAAGAATTTTTTCAATCCATTATCTGTAGTTAGGTTGTGCATGTTTGTTTCTAGTGTGTTTAAATTTTTGAATGGTGTTTTAGGCATGCCATCAGGGGGCAGCTTAACAGACACTTTTTCCTCTGGGCTCAACCCTTGTTGGTCTCCGGCGGGCTTAGCTTTCCACCCTTTCTTCTCTGCCTCGTCAACCACGGCTCCAGTTTCCCTCGCCACCTTGGGAGGACTCAGCTCGCGGGGCTGCGAGGCCACTTCCATCCCCTCCACTCCCCCCACTAATGCGGCTGTGTAATCTAAAACCTCCTCGCCACTCAGGCCCCCAGACTCTCCGCAAGATGGCGTAGGACCATTCAAAGATGAGCCATACTTATGGGGTGATCTGAGGGGGGGGATTGGGGGTGAGAATGTCGCTTTTTGCCCTTTGTGAGTAATCGCCGTTTCATTTTTGTTAGTTGTTTTCTGTGCCTGAGATGCCACAGAAGTTTTCATGGTTACGAGTCCACTTCTCAGCAGGCTTCTCAGCAGGCGGCCAGAATCTTCAGAGTTCGTTTGCAGCGGTACTTCCGCCAAAGGAGAACCACCCAATGAATCTGTTATGATAGTTCAACGGGATCAAAGGAGATACCTCCCGCAGTCTCCCGTTTACACAGCCTACAGTGTTGGTAGGAATATGTGAAAGGCCTACCTTTATGGTCCGATAATCTCAGTTCAACTCTTGGTTTCATTGTAGGGATGTCTGTCTATTCGCCCACCAGCGCCAAATAGTCGCTCAACAGTCACTGGGCTTCACTCCTGCCGGGCTTAACGCCGCAAGGGTGGTAGCCTTCGTCCTTTGAAGGCGGCCACGATCACTTTATCCAGTCACGTGTCGCTCCTGCCCCGCCTCCTCCAGGAAGCACAATGATGCGTGGGTGGAGCGGCAAGAGCCCAATGCTGCTCGCAATGCCGTCCACAAGAAATGCAGCCTCTCTTCACAAGTAAGTTCTCCTGGGTCAGGTAGCAGATTTTGCTCATTGCTCGTGGATATTGCTGCTAGCATCTTTTCCGTATCCTAATTTTTTCCTTTTGGCATCATTGGGGTTCTTTTGGAGTGCTCGAATGTCTGTTCTAAGCTTTTTCCTCTTGATGACTAGGTCTTTATCATAGGCATGCTTCCTGGTCACTTCCCTCATGCTATTTGATTTCCTTTCCACCTCATAAGCTTTTAGCAGCCATCGATATTCAACTACTGAGGGGTTAGACCTTACATAGGATTCATACTGTTTTGTTACCTTTGGTATTTCCTCCGGTTTGATTCACAGACGATTTAGTCCCCAGGTCACAGCCACTGGTTCCATTTTTTTTAGACACTTATTTGTGTTTGATAGAGGGATAGTTGTTTCAGTTTTCAGGAGGTCATGAGCACTTGCGTCACGGCGCACTACTTCAAAGGTTCCAATTTGATTCTCTTATGGCCATTACTTTTAACCATTCTGATGCTCTAGCCTTCAGCTGGGACGCCGTAATATCCAGGCCATCATTTTGTAGGATTACAAAGGTAGCGGGCGCCCCTCTCTCGATAGAACAAGGCGTGATAACCTGTTCAGTGGTTATTAACCACTTGAGAGTTCGCAGCCACTGCTTTTTCTCACTGTGCCTTTCACAGATGGGAAATATCCATTTGCATATCAGTCTTTGTCCTGCTCAGGGGCAGTCCAGCACCGAAATGCAATGGCAATTCCAACCTGAACGAGAGTACCACCAGCAACCCCATACACGTGTTTCACCCTTGTTGGGGATCATCAGTGAGGTGAAGCTGATGCCGCTCTAAGCACAGTGAGAGGGAGACCACGTCTGGTTGCCCCCAGGAGACCTAGGGTTACCAATCCCAGGTTCCTTGAAATTTGGTTTACAAAGGTAGCGGGCGCCCCTCTCTCGATAGAACAAGGCGTGATAACCTGTTCAGTGGTTATTAACCACTTGAGAGTTCGCAGCCACTGCTTTTTCTCACTGTGCCTTTCACAGATGGGAAATATCCATTTGCATATCAGTCTTTGTCCTGCTCAGGGGCAGTCCAGCACCGAAATGCAATGGCAATTCCAACCTGAACGAGAGTACCACCAGCAACCCCATACACGTGTTTCACCCTTGTTGGGGATCATCAGTGAGGTGAAGCTGATGCCTCTCTAAGCACAGTGAGAGGGAGACCACGTCTGGTTGCCCCCAGGAGACCTAGGGTTACCAATCCCAGGTTCCTTGAAATTTGGTTTACAAAGGTAGCGGGCGCCCCTCTCTCGATAGAACAAGGCGTGATAACCTGTTCAGTGGTTATTAACCACTTGAGAGTTCGCAGCCACTGCTTTTTCTCACTGTGCCTTTCACAGATGGGAAATATCCATTTGCATATCAGTCTTTGTCCTGCTCAGGGGCAGTCCAGCACCGAAATGCAATGGCAATTCCAACCTGAACGAGAGTACCACCAGCAACCCCATACACGTGTTTCACCCTTGTTGGGGATCATCAGTGAGGTGAAGCTGATGCCTCTCTAAGCACAGTGAGAGGGAGACCACGTCTGGTTGCCCCCAGGAGACCTAGGGTTACCAATCCCAGGTTCCTTGAAATTTGGTTTACAAAGGTAGCGGGCGCCCCTCTCTCGATAGAACAAGGCGTGATAACCTGTTCAGTGGTTATTAACCACTTGAGAGTTCGCAGCCACTGCTTTTTCTCACTGTGCCTTTCACAGATGGGAAATATCCATTTGCATATCAGTCTTTGTCCTGCTCAGGGGCAGTCCAGCACCGAAATGCAATGGCAATTCCAACCTGAACGAGAGTACCACCAGCAACCCCATACACGTGTTTCACCCTTGTTGGGGATCATCAGTGAGGTGAAGCTGATGCCTCTCTAAGCACAGTGAGAGGGAGACCACGTCTGGTTGCCCCCAGGAGACCTAGGGTTACCAATCCCAGGTTCCTTGAAATTTGGTTTACAAAGGTAGCGGGCGCCCCTCTCTCGATAGAACAAGGCGTGATAACCTGTTCAGTGGTTATTAACCACTTGAGAGTTCGCAGCCACTGCTTTTTCTCACTGTGCCTTTCACAGATGGGAAATATCCATTTGCATATCAGTCTTTGTCCTGCTCAGGGGCAGTCCAGCACCGAAATGCAATGGCAATTCCAACCTGAACGAGAGTACCACCAGCAACCCCATACACGTGTTTCACCCTTGTTGGGGATCATCAGTGAGGTGAAGCTGATGCCTCTCTAAGCACAGTGAGAGGGAGACCACGTCTGGTTGCCCCCAGGAGACCTAGGGTTACCAATCCCAGGTTCCTTGAAATTTGGTTTACAAAGGTAGCGGGCGCCCCTCTCTCGATAGAACAAGGCGTGATAACCTGTTCAGTGGTTATTAACCACTTGAGAGTTCGCAGCCACTGCTTTTTCTCACTGTGCCTTTCACAGATGGGAAATATCCATTTGCATATCAGTCTTTGTCCTGCTCAGGGGCAGTCCAGCACCGAAATGCAATGGCAATTCCAACCTGAACGAGAGTACCACCAGCAACCCCATACACGTGTTTCACCCTTGTTGGGGATCATCAGTGAGGTGAAGCTGATGCCTCTCTAAGCACAGTGAGAGGGAGACCACGTCTGGTTGCCCCCAGGAGACCTAGGGTTACCAATCCCAGGTTCCTTGAAATTTGGTTTACAAAGGTAGCGGGCGCCCCTCTCTCGATAGAACAAGGCGTGATAACCTGTTCAGTGGTTATTAACCACTTGAGAGTTCGCAGCCACCGCTTTTTCTCACTGTGCCTTTCACAGATGGGAAATATCCATTTGCATATCAGTCTTTGTCCTGCTCAGGGGCAGTCCAGCACCGAAATGCAATGGCAATTCCAACCTGAACGAGAGTACCACCAGCAACCCCATACACGTGTTTCACCCTTGTTGGGGATCATCAGTGAGGTGAAGCTGATGCCTCTCTAAGCACAGTGAGAGGGAGACCACGTCTGGTTGCCCCCAGGAGACCTAGGGTTACCAATCCCAGGTTCCTTGAAATTTGGTTTACAAAGGTAGCGGGCGCCCCTCTCTCGATAGAACAAGGCGTGATAACCTGTTCAGTGGTTATTAACCACTTGAGAGTTCGCAGCCACTGCTTTTTCTCACTGTGCCTTTCACAGATGGGAAATATCCATTTGCATATCAGTCTTTGTCCTGCTCAGGGGCAGTCCAGCACCGAAATGCAATGGCAATTCCAACCTGAACGAGAGTACCACCAGCAACCCCATACACGTGTTTCACCCTTGTTGGGGATCATCAGTGAGGTGAAGCTGATGCCTCTCTAAGCACAGTGAGAGGGAGACCACGTCTGGTTGCCCCCAGGAGACCTAGGGTTACCAATCCCAGGTTCCTTGAAATTTGGTTTACAAAGGTAGCGGGCGCCCCTCTCTCGATAGAACAAGGCGTGATAACCTGTTCAGTGGTTATTAACCACTTGAGAGTTCGCAGCCACTGCTTTTTCTCACTGTGCCTTTCACAGATGGGAAATATCCATTTGCATATCAGTCTTTGTCCTGCTCAGGGGCAGTCCAGCACCGAAATGCAATGGCAATTCCAACCTGAACGAGAGTACCACCAGCAACCCCATACACGTGTTTCACCCTTGTTGGGGATCATCAGTGAGGTGAAGCTGATGCCTCTCTAAGCACAGTGAGAGGGAGACCACGTCTGGTTGCCCCCAGGAGACCTAGGGTTACCAATCCCAGGTTCCTTGAAATTTGGTTTACAAAGGTAGCGGGCGCCCCTCTCTCGATAGAACAAGGCGTGATAACCTGTTCAGTGGTTATTAACCACTTGAGAGTTCGCAGCCACTGCTTTTTCTCACTGTGCCTTTCACAGATGGGAAATATCCATTTGCATATCAGTCTTTGTCCTGCTCAGGGGCAGTCCAGCACCGAAATGCAATGGCAATTCCAACCTGAACGAGAGTACCACCAGCAACCCCATACACGTGTTTCACCCTTGTTGGGGATCATCAGTGAGGTGAAGCTGATGCCTCTCTAAGCACAGTGAGAGGGAGACCACGTCTGGTTGCCCCCAGGAGACCTAGGGTTACCAATCCCAGGTTCCTTGAAATTTGGTTTACAAAGGTAGCGGGCGCCCCTCTCTCGATAGAACAAGGCGTGATAACCTGTTCAGTGGTTATTAACCACTTGAGAGTTCGCAGCCACTGCTTTTTCTCACTGTGCCTTTCACAGATGGGAAATATCACTGTGCTTAGAGAGGCATCAGCTTCACCTCACTGATGATCCCCAACAAGGGTGAAACACGTGTATGGGGTTGCTGGTGGTACTCTCGTTCAGATTGGAATTGCCATTGTATTTCGGTGCTGGACTGCCCCTGGGCAGGACAAAGACTGATATGCAAATGGATATTTCCCATCTGTGAAAGGCACAGTGAGTAAAAGCAGTGGCTGCGAACTCTCAAGTGGTTAATAACCACTGAACAGGTTATCATGTCTGTTCTTGCGAGAGAGGGGCGCCCGCTACCTTTGTAAAACTATTTGTTAAGGAACCTGGGATTGGTAACCCTAGGTCTCCTGGGGGCAACCAGACGTGGTCTCCCTCTCACTGTGCTTAGAGAGGCATCAGCTTCACCTCACTGATGATCCCCAACAAGGGTGAAACACGTGTATGGGGTTGCTGGTGGTACTCTCGTTCAGATTGGAATTGCCATTGTATTTCGGTGCTGGACTGCCCCTGGGCAGGACAAAGACTGATATGCAAATGGATATTTCCCATCTGTGAAAGGCACAGTGAGTAAAAGCAGTGGCTGCGAACTCTCAAGTGGTTAATAACCACTGAACAGGTTATCATGTCTGTTCTTGCGAGAGAGGGGCGCCCGCTACCTTTGTAAAACTATTTGTTAAGGAACCTGGGATTGGTAACCCTAGGTCTCCTGGGGGCAACCAGACGTGGTCTCCCTCTCACTGTGCTTAGAGAGGCATCAGCTTCACCTCACTGATGATCCCCAACAAGGGTGAAACACGTGTATGGGGTTGCTGGTGGTACTCTCGTTCAGATTGGAATTGCCATTGTATTTCGGTGCTGGACTGCCCCTGGGCAGGACAAAGACTGATATGCAAATGGATATTTCCCATCTGTGAAAGGCACAGTGAGTAAAAGCAGTGGCTGCGAACTCTCAAGTGGTTAATAACCACTGAACAGGTTATCATGTCTGTTCTTGCGAGAGAGGGGCGCCCGCTACCTTTGTAAAACTATTTGTTAAGGAACCTGGGATTGGTAACCCTAGGTCTCCTGGGGGCAACCAGACGTGGTCTCCCTCTCACTGTGCTTAGAGAGGCATCAGCTTCACCTCACTGATGATCCCCAACAAGGGTGAAACACGTGTATGGGGTTGCTGGTGGTACTCTCGTTCAGATTGGAATTGCCATTGTATTTCGGTGCTGGACTGCCCCTGGGCAGGACAAAGACTGATATGCAAATGGATATTTCCCATCTGTGAAAGGCACAGTGAGTAAAAGCAGTGGCTGCGAACTCTCAAGTGGTTAATAACCACTGAACAGGTTATCATGTCTGTTCTTGCGAGAGAGGGGCGCCCGCTACCTTTGTAAAACTATTTGTTAAGGAACCTGGGATTGGTAACCCTAGGTCTCCTGGGGGCAACCAGACGTGGTCTCCCTCTCACTGTGCTTAGAGAGGCATCAGCTTCACCTCACTGATGATCCCCAACAAGGGTGAAACACGTGTATGGGGTTGCTGGTGGTACTCTCGTTCAGATTGGAATTGCCATTGTATTTCGGTGCTGGACTGCCCCTGGGCAGGACAAAGACTGATATGCAAATGGATATTTCCCATCTGTGAAAGGCACAGTGAGTAAAAGCAGTGGCTGCGAACTCTCAAGTGGTTAATAACCACTGAACAGGTTATCATGTCTGTTCTTGCGAGAGAGGGGCGCCCGCTACCTTTGTAAAACTATTTGTTAAGGAACCTGGGATTGGTAACCCTAGGTCTCCTGGGGGCAACCAGACGTGGTCTCCCTCTCACTGTGCTTAGAGAGGCATCAGCTTCACCTCACTGATGATCCCCAACAAGGGTGAAACACGTGTATGGGGTTGCTGGTGGTACTCTCGTTCAGATTGGAATTGCCATTGTATTTCGGTGCTGGACTGCCCCTGGGCAGGACAAAGACTGATATGCAAATGGATATTTCCCATCTGTGAAAGGCACAGTGAGTAAAAGCAGTGGCTGCGAACTCTCAAGTGGTTAATAACCACTGAACAGGTTATCATGTCTGTTCTTGCGAGAGAGGGGCGCCCGCTACCTTTGTAAAACTATTTGTTAAGGAACCTGGGATTGGTAACCCTAGGTCTCCTGGGGGCAACCAGACGTGGTCTCCCTCTCACTGTGCTTAGAGAGGCATCAGCTTCACCTCACTGATGATCCCCAACAAGGGTGAAACACGTGTATGGGGTTGCTGGTGGTACTCTCGTTCAGATTGGAATTGCCATTGTATTTCGGTGCTGGACTGCCCCTGGGCAGGACAAAGACTGATATGCAAATGGATATTTCCCATCTGTGAAAGGCACAGTGAGTAAAAGCAGTGGCTGCGAACTCTCAAGTGGTTAATAACCACTGAACAGGTTATCATGTCTGTTCTTGCGAGAGAGGGGCGCCCGCTACCTTTGTAAAACATCATTTTGTAGGAGCTTAATATTCAGGTCTCCGCAGAGTATAATCACTTGGCTTGGGGCTTTCAACATTGATGTGTCAATTTCTTTAGCTATGTCATTCAAGTAAGATTCAGGAGAGAGGTAATTTCCATTCCAATATGTATTAATCACTAGTAGTTTGATATGTAGGCCATTTGAGACAATCGTAATTTCCAAGATCTGTAGGCCAGGGTTAGGATTTCGGTTGGTCATTACTTTTAGAGTGTTATTTAATTTTACCAGCATCAGTAGGCCTCCATAGGGTCTGCCCTTAGGTCCTTTTCTAGCCGGATTTAGGAACACCTCATAGTTTTCACAGATCAGCGTTTTCCTTAACCAGGTTTTCTGCAGGCATAATATTTCAAACTGACTTAAGTAATCATCTTCTCCTGATAACAGGTGCAGGAATCCACATGTGTTCCAGGAAGCACATTTTAGTCTCTTGTCTTCCTCCTTGCTCTTACTCTATTGCTCTTTTTTCCTAGATAGAGCTTCAGCCATGCACGACCAATCTTGCGGGTTTGCTTTATCTCCTTGTTTTATGCCCCTGCTCTTTGGATGGTCCTTCGAGTTGTCAATAGTAAATTGTAGCTTCTTTTTTTCATTTTGATGTAGTTCAGTTTCACTGCCCTTTGCCTTAGCAGTTAGATTGCAGCCCTTTTCTTTCGGTGGATTAAACTCTTGGTTAGAGGTTTTTAAAGACTTTTGGGCTATTTTTTTCATTTTTTTTCGGTTGACTTGTTCTCATAGGGGTCGGTCGACGTGTTTTTCTGTTCATGTAAGTATCTGGTCATTTTTCTTGTTTTGTTTTGTCCATCATCATAGGGGAGTTTGGAGGCCGGATCGTCTCTAACCTCATAGCCCATCAGTGCTATTTTGTCTCAGGCATCCAGCAACGATTCTTTAATTACTTGTGTTTTTAGATGTAATATCACCAGATCCATCTGATGTTCATTTATGAACTCCATTATACAGATGTCATCAGACATTATGTATCTTGTGGCAGGGATTTGCTGAAAGAGATTCATCACTGGTTCCCTGTTCAGGATAGGCTTCTTTTTGGTCCTTTCTAAATTTTCGAGGCTTATACTAAAGCTTGTTCCACCCTGTCCTTTGCTATGGTCTTTCAGTGGTTTTATCTTTGAATCATGTTGGATTGGTATCATAGTTCGTGGTTCGACCAACCTGATGTTTCTCATTGCCATTTCTCTTTCTTTTTTCTGGTGTTAGGGTCAGGTTTATTTTCATGTCATTTCGGCCCGATCTTCCTTTGAGGCTATTTTGTTTTTTTACTGCTTTTCTTTTCTCGTCCATCATTAGGAAACACGCCGTCTTCTTGGGGCTTGGAGTAAATGCTTTGTCCATTGCCAACTCGATTTTGGCTCCACCAGAGACTCACTCTTGTTTTTTCATTCTATTTGCTTCCTTTTCTTGTTGATTTCACGTCATTTTCCACCATATTTTGAACATTTTTTTCAATTTCTTCTCATTCGGAATTACTCAAGTTTCTCCAGTCTTCATCCATTGCATTTTCCTCAATTGTTTGTATTAGATCACTCAGATCAGCACCTGAGTCTTGTTCACAGACATCCTCGTCCACCAAGTCGATCTGCTGGGATCTTCCATCGCTGGCCCCACATAGTTCTCTTTTATCTTTGGATATAACCATTTCTCTGCGAGCTTTCTTTGCTTGTTGCTTGGGTTCGAAGGAAAGGGGCGACTTAATATTTCTTAAAAAGGGTCTCAAGTCGTTTAATTTCCTTTTTGCTGTTTGTTTTATATTTTTGCTCTTTTTCAGCTCTTTTTGAATACCCAAGGTTTGTTTTCCCTTTTTTAGCAGCAGTGGAAATTTTCATCGGGATGGATCCAGTCTTCTGGGGGGATTTAAGTAATTTCCATCCCCTTTATTAATCTCGCAATGGATTGGGTCAGAGCCATTTCTTTCTTTAAGGTTTCCCATAAGGGTAGCAGCATCCTGTTTTTTAAAGTGGTGGCGCACCCACTTACAGTCGTCCAGGACTGCTTCCATTGAGGCAGTCTTATCCATTGATTCCCTTCTTGCTAGATCACTAAGTCGGTTTTGCCATGAATGCGTTAATTCAGCCTCTTTGTCCATACGGTGCTCAATTTATTTCATGAAGGTTTCCACCTCCAATAGTTTTGATGTGGTCATTTGGTTGCCATTTTGTAGGTCTTCAAGAGACAAGTTGATACACTCGTAGAGTTTTAAGAAGGGTGCTACAGAGACAGTCAAAGCTTCCATATTTGTATTTTGAATGTGGGCCAGGGCGAGCCCATTTTCTTGAAAATCGCCTTCGTTACAATTTGGCCCCAGGCCCTTTGGCTTGTTAGTAGCCTCTGTTTGTGTATAAACAGTCTTTTTCAAGCTCTCAGGCTGTTTTAGTTCATCCACCATAATTAAACATAGGGTTTGAGGGGGAGTCTGCATTTGATCTGGCCTCGTTTTAAGTTTACTCAATGGAGATGAGGCAAGGATTTGATCATCCATTTCAGCAATCTTTTCCGTGATAAAGGAAAGGCTCTTGCGATTTTCTCTGGCAATCTTCCCATTTAAAGCTGTAAGGTCTTGCATTAACTTCTCCACTAGGAATGGGTTTGTTTATCTTTCCTGCCAATTTCCATTTTGATGGAAGTTCCCTGAATTAGGGACAGAGTTCCATACTTTTTCATTCTGTTCCATGTTTAAATTAGGTAGATTCAGAAAATGGGAATCCTTGGAGCCACATGGTACTGGCCGCTCTGAAAGTGCAGTGCTATAGTGCTTTGTAGAAGTTCCGAAAGGTGATTAGGGTGAGGCCAGGGCATCTTGGCCATGTTCATATAGGGTATCCCAAATCAAGGTTCCAGCATCATCCATAATAGGTGTTGTAGCCCAAGGCTCAGATAGAGCATCCCTCTTCTCACTCAGTCGACTCTCATTCGCCTCCTTGAGACCCTCTCTATTTGCCATTGAGGAGGAAGACTGCACTGAGTGAAAATCTTCGGCCTCCACAGCCATCTCAGACTCTGTTAGGTCCACTGGGGGCACTAGAAGGGCTGGGAAGGAGGCATCAGACGCTTCAGCCACAGGCTCGTCATTTTATCTTTCATCCGATCTAGTAGTTATTTGCGGTGCAGCACCTAAAGTGGGTTTATTTTCCCCTTCCCTTTTCTTTTCACATCACTTTGTCCACCATGGCAAGGGTTTGCTTGAGGCGGGGGTCCACTATCCTGGGGTGTCAAAGCAGTTGCAACAGATATTTCAGCCCCATGCAATTTCACTATATTTGGAAAAGTTGCTATAGTGCATTTGGGGGTCGCGGCCAGATATGCTGCCAGAGCCTGCACTGTAGTTAGCATGCACTGCCTTGCCTTGTTTTCCCGAGATGAAAGCTCTTTCTTGGCGAGGGATGCATCGAATCAACAAAGTCCAATTGCCCAACTTTCATGTAATTATTTTCAAGATCTGGGTTATAATCCTTATTGCCTATAGAATGTTTCTTGGGCATTGTGGTAAGGTGGAGGGGTAAGGCTTTCAGTCCCGATATCTCTCCATCGGGTAGGCTAGAAACATCCAAGGGGGCACAGCTTTCTAGCATTTGCTCCACCCTTGAGGGAGTGTTTTGTTGCTTAGGAGCTTCCTGCAGACGTTTGTGGGATGCAAACAGTAATCGCGATTGCCTTAGCAATTTACTTCTACTCTGAGGGTTCTGCTGCGGGTTCCAGTCATCGCTTTAGGGAGGTCCTCCGCCGGCATCATTGAAGCATCAGTCTTCATGAGGCTTCATCGGCATGCAGCTCCTCTAGGACAAATTCACCCGCGAAAACCCAGGAACACCTGGCAACACCACTAATGCACCACTTCCGCTCCGCTACCGGGGAGGGAAGGTGCTTTAAGTGGATACAGCAGTCACATGGCTCACATGGCTCATGGGCTCCTCCTCCAGTTAAGGGGCCAGTAATTTCTTTGTAGCTCCATCAGCGGTCTGGACACAGCAGCAGTCTTTTCTGCCCACTCACTGCACCGCTCTCAAAGCTTGCATCCCTTTTTTCTCTATAAAGTTTATAGCTGTTGCTTGGTCGATGCCATAGTGAGTTGTGAGGAGTTAGCCGGCGAGTGTTATGTGTTGGTGATGCTTTGATGACGCTAGAGTGGGTTGTGGCCCTTATGGTATGACATCATCATTTTATATTAAGCTGGCAGGGATTTTGATAAGCCTTTGAATAATTTGATATAAACTTTGAATCATTTTATATAAAGCTGGTGGGCATTTGAAAGCTTGATATTAGATTTAATAGAGCTGTAATATAAAGCGAGGCAGATGGGATGGTGTCACAACTTTATAACAGTTTTATAACAGATTTTATATAAACTTTATAGTGCTTTTCTAGGCACACCATTATTTTATAATGTGAAGGGCGGCTTGTGGTTATTTTAACACCAATAAAAGTTGAATTAAAATGATTTTACAAAGGTGTGGACACATGGGTGGGGCATGCCCGGGCATGTTTTGTTTATACTAGAATGAGCCGGGTCGGACATGCATCAAACATGTGACAAACATCAAACCCTTGAAAATATAGACAGGCAAAGCAGAACTAGGTTTCCTTTTTTCAAAACAGCTGAGTTGCATGGCCAGGGAATATATAGTTTATTATCGTTATAGTTGACAGAATGAAAATAAGAGTTTTTCAATTGAAAAGTGAAGATCTAATTTCAGGAGTGCACCTTTTGTCATTTTTAAAAACACAGTGTTCAGAAAAACACAGCCGCAGAACTTTAGGCAAACATGACCAGGCATGCTTGTTTATGAATGGTTATGAAACCATTGAAAACTGAGACAGAAATGTTGTAAGCTATTGCTTATGATTGTGTAAAATATAGTTATACAGTGACAAATTCTGTATATGCTAAACAGCCAAAAGTGTCTTTATAATAAAATACAGTGGCTAACACTGCTGTATTTGCTGGCAGGATCACACACACACACAAACACACAGCAGCTGGGCTTTACCTATGAAGCTTGCATCAGCTGACGGCACAGCCCATGTGCCCCTGGCTCAGTTATTTGTTGACTTACCCATCAGCTGCTACGTATTAAAATATTTGAAACCGACATCAGAATGCTGCAACCATACAATAAAGCCCTGAGGCGTGTAATGTGCTGGGTATGTCTAAACTGCATTTGAATTAGCCCATTCATTGTAAAGTCACCATAGCCCTGAGGCGGGTGTAATCTCCAGACGTCATATCCTGGGTGTGTCGAAACTGCATTTGAATGGGCCCCTTCATTGTAAAGTTAATCTCCAGATGTCAGGTGCAGGATGGGGGATGTTCTGATATGAGGGCTGGGGACTGTGTGGGGGCAGGCTGGGGGGCACTAACTGGATGTCTTTAAACCCATGCTTTGGAAGCCGGCCAGAATATCGCTGTGGATTTCGCAAGATTTGTACGTTCTGTGGGGCCCGGTTGGAACTAAAGACTCTCGCCATCTACAAGTCCTGTGATGGAAGAGGCCTCCTTTTTGAAAGAACAATAAGGTAAGATGTGTTTTATTTATTTATTTTATGTAGCCTTGTACAGGGATTTGAAAGGATTACTAATACATGGTAGCCTGTGTTTTAAAAGTGTACAATCTTGATACACTGTTTTAATCTAAAGAAGAGTATTTCAGGTGCTAGAAAGTGTTTCAAGGTGCAAACATGTGTTTGTGACTCTGCAGTTCTAAGTGTTTATAGCCCCAGCTATTTCATGTGCAATATAAACAAAATATATATTTGTTTTTGTGAGGACATGCCTGAATTAATTTGGGTTTCCTTTTTCAAACACACATGTTGATGTACTGCTTGTTAATATTTTTAAAGTTTGTTCTCGAATTTGGCATTGTGTATTTTGGTTATAGACTGTGAAAGCATGTGTACACAAGCTACATGAGGCACTGTGAAGTTGTCGACAGAACATGGGTTGATGTTAAACACCACAGCCCATGGGGATAATGTATTTTTGTTTAGTGAGGCAAACAGAGAATTGAAAACAAAAAGTTTGTTTATTCTTGGTGGGGACATGCTGGATTAACAGGCTGAAGTGCGCTTTAACGGTGGCAGGCGAGGGTTAAGTTACATGCAAAACTGTCTCAGGCAAGATAGCGTAATTTTATAATCTGCATTTTATGTTTATTTTAGGGCTGCTAGTGTTTAGGCCTCATCAGAGTTTTTAGAGAGCTTGTTTATGAAGCTCTTGGCAGTGGGGACATTCTATGTGTAAAATGAAAACGCATATATTTAAGTATTTAGAAAGTGCACAACACTCTTCGTTCTAGGAAAGCAGTTGGTTTTGCAATTATTGAAGACTGACAAAGCGAATAATCATGGTCTTTATATAGGCATACTGAAGCAGAAATGTATTCTGAAATAGTGTTTATACCAAATATATTCTCTGCAAGTTTTGAGATGGGCTGTGCTTACAGCCAGCATTCTACAATAATGTATTCAACTATGCACAGTGCCCGCCTGGAGAACATCATTTATCAAAGGGGTTCTAAAGGTCTCATTGGTTGTGCTGCCATCAGTGACAGCACAACCATCAGGGCCTACCAGTGTTAGTGGCTCTGTGTCCGATATGTGTTCCAACTGGCCCTGCTGTTTGTGCTGGCCAGGATCGTTGTGTGGGTGTTGTTGTGTTGTTTTCTTAATTGTGTGTCATGATTTTAAAAAGTATTGCTGCCATATTAACGCTTTTGTGGTCCTACCAGGGTTATTGGCTCGGTGTCCGATATGTTTTCCGACCCGCCCAGCTGGTTGTGTGGGTCCGGATGGTTGTGTGAGCGATGTTGTGTTGTTTTCATAATTGTGTGTCATGATTTAAAAAAAATCCCTGCAATATTGATGCTTTTGCCAATGTGTCACAGATCAAACTGGTAGTTGAAAATGATTAAGGTCGCCGAGATTCAGGATGTTATATTTTGGCTCAGGGTGTAAATATTAATATTATAAAAGTTCTGATTTTATATTTTGTTAGTTTGTGGAAATGGCTCTCAACAATTGAATGTTGCAACAGGCCGCTTCTGAAAAAACAGCCTGCAGCGGTGGACAACTTGTGGATGTTGGAATGGCGCAGCCTGTTGTATCTGGATCAACAAACCTTGGATGTTTCAACAACCCAGGAATGGAGCCACTGTTTTTGTTACAGCAGCAGCAAGGGTCGATGGATTTGGGGGCCCTGCTGCCATAGAGCTTTTTTTGTAAATTCATCACTGGGCCTGGATGGCTTTGGAGTCATTGTAATGCCCGATGGAATATTCGGCCTAGTAAGTGATATAAATGTCTTCAAGGGGCAGTCTGCTTTCTGTGGATCAGCAGATTCTGAATGTTTTGAGAGAACTGGAATGGGTTTTCTTGTCTCTACTGGATCTCTTGCGGGCATTGGGATGAGGCCTGATTTGCCTGGATCAACAGGGGTTATACACCAGAGGAGTTGCTGCTACCAAGATATCTAGCGCTGAGTTTTGACAACCAGCGCTACAGAATGTGAGGGGCTGAGGATGGGTCATCTTGGCTACTGATCGCAAGGGCCCAAGGAAGGTCTGGGGGGTCCGTACGATTGAAGTTGTTATTTTTTTGATTCATCAATGGGATATATTTGTTGTTGTTCATCATCACGGGCCCAAGGAATGTCTGGGGGGTCCCCAAACCTGGAGTTGTTCTTTTTTGTTTTTGATTAATCCAGAGAAGCCAGAGGAATGCCTGTGGGGCCCCAAAACGTGGAGTTGTTCTTTTTTTGTTTTTGATTCATCAAAAGGGGCCCAATGAGTTTTTGGGGGGCCCTGATGATTGTGGTTGTTCTTATGATTTATTAATGGGTTGTTGGATTGCCCGAGGCCCCAACAAGCAGGGCTGTTCTATTTTTTGAAAACAGGTATCATGACACGCCTAACAAATGACAACCCAATGTTCTTTTTACAGGGCTGATGGATGGGTTGCTATATGGTGAATGATTTATTATAACTTGTAAAGCTATGTTGTTTGTGATATATACTGTGTGTGTTTTATACAGTTTTCAAGAGGTATATTGTATTATGTTTTTGTTTACATCTTCTAGGTGAGGTAGAGAATGACAATTCATTGTAAGTTTCTATGCAGCCCTTAAATGGTAAATAGAGATGCACAGATACAGTCATGTTTTGTATCAACTTCTAGAAGGTTGAAAAGCTAAATGTCCGTTATTATTTAACCTCCCAGGGGCACTCACACTTAGACATCTGTACATGTTTTGTTAATGCTCAAGTATCTGTCACTATGAAAATTCTAAAGACCTGTAGCGTCCTGTTCGCTATTAACACAACAGCTAAACTTGTTGAATTGTTTTGAAGCATGTTTCGCTAAAGTAGCTAAGAGTGACATTTAGATGGCCCATTGTAGAAATGAACACTAATCTAGAGTGTTAAAGTATATAACTTTTTAGCACTGCCTATGGGGCAAAAGGCAAAAGAAATGCCTGGTGCTACGGGGCCTTTTCAATTATGAATCACTGTTTGTGGCGCTGAAGCTTATGAGATAGAACAAATCAAAAGGTTAAAATGTACAACCGGTAGTTCATTGCTGGTAGGAAAAAAATGTCATTTAAGGCAGGTTCTGATGTATTTAGCAAAATAGAGTAACAGCGTGGTTGTGGTGTGACTTTACTACCGACAAGGCTGTCACATTCTTTATAGTATGTTTTCAATATTGAGATTATAAAAATCACTTTGTATTCTCAGCCATTGTCTGTGAATATACTTATGTCAGGCTGTGCAGTTATTAAACAGCTATTTTTCTTAACATCCGTTGGCAGCAACTCATGGAATGATCATATTTTAAATCTGATAATGTTGACTCACATCATAGCATTTGGTGACTTATTTTTAAGTGTTCTACAGATGCATCATACAACACCAACTGGGCTAGAGGCTAATAATAAAATGTAAAAATGCATTATATGCTGTGACTGGTGATCTTTGAGTAAGAGTTAACATGTGTTTAACAGGCAGTGGTTCTATGTATAAGACCAGTCGGGGCATGCTTCGAGTTAACACATAGCATAGCTCAAACCAACCCCCAACAGAATGGGGAAAATTCTCATAAATCAGATGTGGAACCCCAATTTAATCAAAATGATAAGAAATTACAGAGCATTGTGCAAGGTGTAAAACCCTACTGTAAAAAGAAGCAGATTTTACAATATATGGTTCAAAGCACTTTTGAAAACACGGAAGGTGCTATTTTGACATGACTAAAGCATCTGAGGGGTGATACTAGCACCTTAGCGGCAGAAAGTTATGAGTAGCAACTAATGACTCATTGCAAAACCCATACTAGAAAACAAAAAAATGCTCAAGAGCAAGCCCACACAGCCCGCTGCTCTGGGAGAGTTAGTCAAATTAAAAACACAGACAGTGTCAGAGTCCTTGTTACAGAGAAAGCAATTGTTCAAAATGGTGGCAGCCATCTGTTTCGACAAAGCTCTAAAAACAGGAGACAAAACTTAAAATGGGTTATTTTTCGAGCTCAGAGACAATGCCAATTTAAAATCTTGAAAAAACCCTGTTTGGTTATATGCAGGTGTGATCGAGCTACCACACTGCATGTATCAATGCCCCAGACACTGGATGCCCCAGTTTATTTGGCATGGGTGCAAACTTATCAAAGAAGTTATAAAACATTTGCGGCCATGGAGCAATATGAGGAATTTAGATTAATAAACTTGGCCCACTTACTCTCTCTAGGTCACGGAATAACGGTTATAACGGAGGCTGTGGAAACAGTAGTCTGGCAAATATTGGAAACTGTTGGTCCCAATGATTTCAGTCAAATAAGAATGTAATAAAATTGAGGTTTAAACGGACCCTTGTTTATAAGGCAATCACATTGTGATACTTTTTGCATTTTGCAGTTTTTGGAAAACTTCTGCAGAGTAAGACTGAGATTTTGGCCACTGAAAATCATCACGTTAGTTGTCAGGCCATGGTTCGGTCGTGCTTATAAGCCTTTGAGCAAGATTATGCACAGCTGCATCATAAAATCTGTGGGATATTTTTACCCATTCCGATATGCCCCAATGCACCACTTTACAAATGGGGAAAGAAACAGCCAAAAATGGATGCGCTAACCCCTGTGTGCGCAAAAATCTGCAAAACAGCGTGTGGGTCACAACCACAAAAGGCTGCACTCCCCTGCCACACACAGTCAAAGTGGGAGTGAAAACAGAATTCTCACTGCAGGAGCATGCCAGTGGGTGCTGTTATTACATTTAACATTTAACATGAAGCAACGCCACAGAATTTGGCTAAAAAACGAAAATGCTTTTTAAAATGCAGCTTTGCAACCTTCAAAGTGCTGTTTTGGTGCTAGATCCATTCATTTTCCAGTGAAGCATTGAAATTAAAAGGGTACTGAAATTACAGATCATCCAGGTGGCTCAGAGGAGATGATAGCATCTAAGAAATGTATCTCATGAAAAACCAGCCCAGCAACATTTGTATTCAGTTCCACAGGAAAAATGCAGCTAAAAATGGCAACATGTAACAATTTCAGCTGTGCAGAGAGAACTCCAAGCAAAGGCTGGATACATACATCCAGACTGCAAACAAATCCCAGCACTTAAGGGAAGAAATGGTGCTGAATAAAATGTATGTGCTGCAGAGAAAAAGCTGATGTAAAGGACTCCGTTGTATGTGCTTTTTCAGGAAGGAAGTACAAAATCGCCTGTTTATAAGCATGTTTTTGTGAAAGGCCTAATTCTTTAAATGTCAAAATCCACCTATAAACTGTGTTCATTTATATGTTTTAATGAATGATGTAGGTAACTTAAAGTCAAAACCCAGTCTTGAGTTAATTAAATATTTAATTCTGAGCTGACAGCCTCAGCCTGGGAATTGTTGACACCTCACTACTGGCAGGAAAGGATTAATTGCTGCTGGGAGGTTTTCGCATACTCCTGACAAAGAGCTCATCAGACTTTTGTCTGGGACTCGGCTAAAGACAATGTCAGGCTTGAACACTCATTCCTACAGGGGAGGGGGAGGAAACTTCCCTCTCAAGGAGGAGGACCCCCCACCCTGATCAAAGGAATTTGACAGCTGTTGCCAATTGAAAGAAAAGTAAAAAAACTGCTAAGGATTTTTGGTGGTTAAATGCCTATTTGTAATTAAGCTTTAAAAACCTTTAACTTTGCCACATGAAGGAGGATAAACCTAAAAGTTGGTGGTTGTAAATCTAATGTTATGCTCTTTCTTTGAAGCCATGATTGAAACTGGTACTGCAAAAGGGACAAAAGTTATAAAGAAACACTAATTGCGCCAAGACTATTAAAGCTGCAAATCTAATATTGTATAACCGTTTTCTAGGGGTGATTGCACAGATATGTTCTGTGTTAGAAATTATTATGTGAAATCTTTATGATTAAAATTGACAAAATTCCACAGAAAGACAAAGCCAGCTCTCAATGACGTAGGAGTTGGATGTAAGTGTAACCCATAAAATATGTAATGCATGCGTCTGATTTTATTAGAGGGCATAAGTATAGAAATGTGTATTTGTGGGAAAGTTACATTTTGGTCTAAATCACTGTGGGTGTTTCCCAAGGCACATCATAAATATGACAGCCCTTTCTGTCTTCCAACCAGAACAAAGCAAGTGCCTTTGACCTATCACAGCATTGTGAGTGTGGATTGTAAGTCGGCCCCAACCATAAACTTAGTGATGTCACTTGGCATGATAAATAAGGGAACCTCACAACACTCAGACATACACTGATTCCTGACTCCATCCTGATGTCCGTGTGATGCTGTGTTCCTGACTTCTTCATCTTGCAGCTGATTCCAGACTACTTTGCAAAACCAAGGCCTCAGAATTTGCTGAACTCTTTTCAGCTAGGCCCAAATCCTGAACCATCCCAAACTTCAGGGAAATTATTCTAATCCAGTCTGGCTTGCTACCATTTATGCTTGCCTGCTGAAACTCGCCATCCCACCGATCTACAGTGTCCAGGGACCAGAAGGCCCAATCCAATCCAGTCTGAGGTGCCAGTCCAATTGACCAGAACCGCCCAGCTGACTATCCCACCAGAAGTGCCTTGCTGTCTGTAGACCCGATCCGTGATGACCAGAACCTGGCGGTCCAATCTTAATTTACAGTGGACTGTAAGTATAAATAAGAATCCTAGTAACCCATAGTATATTTATTTGTCCTATCCCAAGCTATAACCCATCCTCTCTTTAACTTAAGAACTTGTAATAGTGTCACACCATTCTTGAAACCTTGCTTTGATTCCTTGTGCTAGTGATAATTTCTTGAAAATCCTTTTGTATTGTGAAATCCCACACCCTTAAAATCATCCCACGGGTAATCCAACTGAGTCCTCCAAGGCCGACATGGAGGTGCTGGGGTTGGTTTCCGCAGACCACTCTGGTGCTTACTGTGTTTCAAACTTATAACCAGCCTGAATACTCTAGTTTAGAGCATAATTGTCATTGTAAAAACTGATTTCTCCTTTCATTTTCGCGGCCTTTATTTTCAAAAATGCCTCCCATTCAAACTTGCATAACTTCCTCAATTTTATAGCTAGAGACTTAATTTTAACTCCGAGTTAAACCTAAGACCTGTAGCTACATCCACAACTAAATACTGTATCCCAAAACAGTGCCTTTTACCTGTTGTTATTAAAAATCGCATAGCAAAAATGAGGCGGGAATTCACATTTTTGCAAAGGTTTTCCACTTGTCTTTTCCCATTCAATGTATTCCAAACTTCCATTCTGATTCTAAGTGTGTATTGTTGCTCATATTGCAGGTAATGTTTGTTAGGACCTGTTCAGGTTGCTCTCATAGGAATTTATATCAATTTAAGGATTTTTGTACACTTTTCATTGTTTCACAAAGCCATTTTCAACTGTCATTTTAAGAGTGTAAATGTTCCAAAAACGTTTTCCCTCTTGTTTGGGGAGGGAAGATTGCATTCAAACCCTATACACTGTTCTTTATTCCTGAATACCTGTTGCTTACTTACATCTGTGTGAATTTAGGACTTTGCAGGGGCTAACCTTAACTTAAACGCTATCTTTTCAATAAGCCAAAACTGTTCTTTTCTCTGCGTTTTACATTCTGTGTCGCTAAAAAGTGAATTCAATTGCCTTATTACCTTCTGATTTGTATTGTCACCACAATGGTGATTGCTGCCCCATATATTCAAACTTATGTGTGATTTGAATTTGAAATTATAAATAAATATTTACCTTTACCAACAAGCCTGATTCCTGGTCCAGTGTGACCTGGGGGGTATTTTGAGAAGGGTGTGTTATGAGTGATATATCACTCAGAATATTGAACCTATAGATACAATAATAAGTATTTAATTGGTGCATTACATGCTAGGTGAGACCCGGGTGTATAGCCTGATTGAAATCCTTAACAAATCTAAAGGCTGTTGGTTATAAAATTTCAATAACAGGCCCTTAAATCTATGCCTGGCATCAAGTCTTATAGATTAAATCGAACCGCGAGGCATAACAGACGCCGATATACATGCAAAGGCTTTGCAAGGTCACAAAGAGTTAAAACTACAAACAGACACTCCGGTAGGGTTTGGAAAACTGAATCTCTTTGAGGAGTATTTTAATACACCCATCAAGATAATCTATTTTAACGAGGTGTGGCGATATTTTCCGCAAACGACTAAAACAGCCAAAAACACTTTGTGTGTTTTACACTACGACGACCATTTCTATGGTATATGCAATCTAAACAGTTTCCTCTGATGATTATTATAAACATCAGGGGCGGCTGTTGGCAAAATTATGTCTTAATTCTTTGTGGGATAAGTTTGTGCAAAGAGTTAATTTACCCAACACATCCATCATCACAGACCTTGATATGCTTCAAGCCTATCTATTTGATCAATCTTATGCCATGAGAAGCAACATGTTTGTAGATGATGAAATGGCTTGTCTGTGCTGGCGCTATGCTGTGGAATACCCAACAAGTTCATACAACACACATTTTTGTGAGCCGCCCTGGGAATGTCAACCTGCCCATTGTCAATCCTCTAGGGAGAGAACACCAGAGTTAACTCCTGAAAAATACATAGTGGAGGTCTACCTGTTTGTCTGAGAATTTGGATATTTGCATCTGTATGTTTATTTTTTCTATTACATTAAATGTTTTTACACATGTATTTTTCCATTCTGTATTAAGTATATATTTTTTATAAACAAAATATTTTTACAATTCACAACGGAGTGCCTGAGATTTTGGATCTTTGCATCTGTATGTTTATTTTTTTCTATTACATTAAATGTTTTCACACATGTATTTTTCCTTTCTGTATTAAGTAGATATATGTTTATAAATAAAATATTTTTACAATTCACAACAGAATGTCTGAGATTTTGGATCTTTGCATCTGACTGTATATTTTTTTCTTTTACATTAAATGTTTTTACACATGTATTTTTCCTTTCTATATTAAGTATATCTTTTTATAAAATATTTTTACAATTCACAATGGAGTGTCTGAGATTTTAGATATTTGAATTTATATGTTTCTTTTTTCTATTACATTAAGGGGCCGATTCATGGAATATTCGTGCGCCAAAATCGGTGAGGCATGCGAGAAAAATCCAGCGCACGTGTATGAATCGCACGCACGCGATTCATGGAAGTCTGTGCACGGGTATTTCCTGGGAGCTGCACCGAAACTGCGATTCACGCACACATCACTGCGACATCCTTAACGCTGTACGCGATGCACACAGCAAAAGTGCACAATGTGTAGCGCACACACCAAAAAGGGGGTGGAACACGCGGAATGGGCAACAACACCTGAAAATGAGGACGTAACTGGGGAAGTACTGCTGGGAAATACATGGAACGCCCACACGCGTGTGAACAACATGAATTCATGGAATCGAATAGGGAAAAGCTGCACACACCAAAAGATATGCACAGGCGTAAACACGTCCAACTTAGGAATGCAGGTGGAAGCGGCCTGCGCAGTATAAAAGTGCATGCAAACAACAAACACGTATATACAGCTACGATGAATGTCCCATTTCTCGCAGCAGTGATCATGGGACACTGCAGGAGGAGGAGAATAGCCAGGCTCTGCATTTATTTGCCCAGGACCAGCCTTTTTGGGATGCCTATGGCAGGTATAGGTTTCCACCTCATATCATCCTAGACCTGGTCACTGAGTGGGAGGATGACCTCACATCAACCACCTTGTGCTCCCAAGCACTGAGCCCTTTGGAAAAGTGCTCAATGTCCTAACTTTTTTGGCCACTGGGTCATTTCAGCGGACAACTGCCACAGTTGGGGGTGTCTCACAGCCCACGCAGTCACGCTGCCTACACCAGGTGTTGGCAATCATGACTGCGCGCCCCTCAGTCCGCAGGCACATATACATGCCCAGAACACCCGCAGAAAGGCAGGCCGTGGTCCAAGACTTTTACAGGGTGGCACACTTCCCCAAAGTGCTCGGTGCCATAGATTGCACCCATGTGGCCCTACGTCCACCTAGGGCCACTGAGAACATCTACCGCAACCGCAAGCACTGGCTTTCCATGAACATACAGGTTGTGATAGCCATGGAATCATCACCTCTGTCTATGCAAACTATCCTGGGTCTACCCAGGACAGTTTCATATACAGAATGTCCGCCCTGAGCCGGGACCTGGAAGCTGGGAAGCATGGCGACACATGGCTCATTGGTGAGTACAAATGTCTGTGCGCATGCATGCATGTCACACACAGATAAATACACAAACCCAACTAATGACAACCATCATCACCTCCCCAGGGGACAGTGCCTACCCTCTGAGCACCCACAAGATGAAGCCAATACGGAACCCCACTACACCACCCCAGGTAAGATGCAACGCAGCCCATATTGCAACCAGGGCCATAGTGGAGCGCACATTCGGAGTGCTCAAGTCACGCTTCCGCTCCCTTGACCGCTCTGGCGGGCAGCTACTATATGTACCCCCAGTAGTGTGCAGGATCATTGTGGCAGCATGTGTCCTTCACAATGTTGCAACACGGCAGGGCGTACAGGTGGACATGGTGGTGCCCCCACATCCCCAACCACATGCACAGGTGCTGCTCATGGGAGGGGAAAGGGCATGTGGCGAGGCAGCCCGGACCCAGCTTGTGGCCACATTTTTCACCTAAACTCCCACCCCTGTGGAGTGCACACAGGCCTGGCACATACCAGGTAAAAATCTAGGATGACAAAGAGACAGTCAACTGTCACAACCTTACCACCCTGAGAATGTTTCCACGGAAGTGCTACATTGTGTGCATCCCTAGCTACTTAAACATAACCAATCCGGTGTGACCAAAAGGAACACATGCAAGGTGCATATCCCACCACCGCCCTGCAAAACAGGCCATGAAAATCACTGGGATGTCACCCAAAATCTCCCAACCCCCGTTAGCCTCGTTGGCCACACCATGACATGGCATGCCACAGCAAAAGAGCAAATCAAATACACAACACATGACAAATTAGTTACGAAGTGCCACGTGATAAATGGAAACAGGCCTGAGACAATCACACCTGACATGGAATCAGATGAAATGACTGACCAACAACCTCCCACACATACAAAGTCATACACATATTCATGCCACCAGTGGTACCATGAACAAAAGCCAGAATGCCTGTTGGCATGCACATTGGGCAATCCAAATACGCAAATCCCAAAACCGTGTGCTGTGTGTGTCCCCTGCAACACACCACTCAGCACACAGCACAGTGAGCGTCCATTGTGTTAGGGATACACCTTGAGCATCATATAAAAAAGGACAAGCAACTAAAATTACCCAGTGACGCATGTACACAGTCTGAAAATTGCAAGTGATCATGCGCTGCAGGGACACAGAATGGCAGAGAAGGCAATCTGTGTGCACGTGTGGGCATGGATGGGTGGTTGTATGTATGGTGGTGCATTGTGTAAGTGCGTGTGTCAGTAGGGACATGCGCTCAATACATGCATATGAAATGAAGTCACCTTCGTTGTCCTGTACAATTCACATGTGAAAATTTCCCATGTGGACACCCCAGTGTGTCAAACCACACCAATCCCCTGACACCTGAAAAGTAAACCCAACACAGGAACATCCATTGACCAGCCGAACACATCATATACATAGTACCCCACATTGACAATGTCAGACAGTGACCAATCACCAGGCCTCCAGATAAGGTGGGTACTAGGCATTTTTATGCATGAAAATCTTTTTATTTTCCTGGGTACATTTACACACAGGTTTAGAGCAGAGGGCAGTGCAAAGGTCAGGTTACTTGACAAAAACCAGAAGGCTTCTTTTGATGTTTATCTATATGGATGTAATTGCAAGCCACCTCTGAAACAGAATGTATTTTCCAGAAGCCTTTCAAAAAAATAAGCTGCACATTGCCATAAAAAGAATGGTTTCTTTCCATTCAGCTTCAGAAGCACTGTGCATGTTTTCCTAGAATTTTAGGATTGTATAACTAATGTGATGGAAAACTAAGTTGCAATTGAGAATTTATATTTTTTAACAAGTTATGCTTTTTTTCCAGTGAAAGCAAACCAGCATTGAACAATTGTATTTTTCAAAGTTCCGGTGTTATGTGCATAATCATGCCGAGGCAGATCATTTTTACACTTGTAATTTAATTTACACTGTAATTATAAAAACAGTGTGTAAAATGATGACTATGCAGAGTCTAGTTTACATCCATTCAACCTTGCAGTCAATGGGGTACATTACTATAAATGGTCAGTGGCAGCAGAGTCTTTGCTCAAGGGTGAGTGATTGCCATTACACTGATCAGAGGTGTTCTAGCCTCTCAAATCTTCAGGACTACAATTAAAACATCCAAAACCTGACTCTCAAGGAAGTTCAAGCGCTGTTCAAAAACAAGCAAATGAAAGTAACATTGGTAATTGAAATAGAACCTCAGCAAAACCTGTCCCTGTGATAATCCAGATAGGTATTTAACTTTATGTAGCACTTCATGAATGGCTGGTCATATATCTAGGCACTATACCTTAGTCGATATTCAGTTAACCAACCTCTGAAGGTTGTTAGCCAAAAAGATAGCTCAGCCGGTTGAGCACTTGTTGCTGCAATCTGTGCGTGATCTGTAGGTTGCAGATTCGAATCCCGGCAAGTCCAACTCAGCCTTTCATCCTTCCGAGGTCGATAAAGGATTACCGACTTTGGTTTGGTGGTCATTGTAATATATTCTACGCACAGCGCTTTGCCAAAAGAGCTATATAAATAACCATTTGACCACTAGATTAGATTTAGAATTTAGCATGCAGGCCTTGCCTCTCTGCACTGTTTTATCATAACACTGGCATACCATTAGGTAGCAATAGCTCTAGGAAATTAGGACTTTCATTACACATCAAAAGACAATTCTGCTATCGAATCTCAAAACACACAATACAATTCATGTTTGCTTTACTATATAATTGGCTAGTTTTTTGTGATTTCAACATTTTAATATATACAGGAGAGATCAAATGGCCAGAAATAATGAAGGGTGTATTCTGACACAATGCAGAAATCTGCCTCATAGTAATGATTTCCATACAGTTTTTGCACACGTCGGCTGGATGTCGCATACATTTTACTCTCTTGCAAAGGCGAAAAGTAATTTTTACTCTCTTAAAATCACATTTACTTTCAAAGTTTAAAAATAGAGAGTAAAATACTCCCACCACCAAAATCTTATCTGGAGCACTGCCAATCACTGTAGCCCAAGCGTACTGTCCGACAATAAAAGCCCCTTCCTCATTTCCTCATCACCTTGACCTTCAGAAGAACTGTCTCTGAGGTCAGTCGGCTTCTTCCTTCTAGTGTACCTGGCTTCAGGATCCCTCTTCCCCTTGGTTTTCATGTTCTTCCTTTCGTGTAAATAGGGTCTAGCTCCCTTAGAGGCCACCTTGACTGGTAAAAATACCAAATCGCAGAGAACTCCAAGGAGCCAAACCCCCAAACCAGGGAAAAAGCCTCAAGGCGCCAAAAAAACATGGAAGAGTCTCCAATAGATTACTTGAAGTTGTACAATATGGCCAAGAACATGCCCAAGCTGAATGAAAGAATAACTTCCAAGGTTGCACAGTTGTAGAATGGTTCAACAGGATGAGTGGGAACTTGAGTAGACAATAATCAATGCGGATGCCACAACTGATGGGTAGAGCTGAAACCCAATCAATCCTTGATAGTGTGAACGGAGAAAGGCAGAGACAGCACAAGTCTGGAAAGGCAGAGTGAATGTGAAATTGCCGGAAACAGCTGACAGCAAGTTAAGAGCCAGAACAGTTGAATAGCTTTGGTAAAAGGCTGAAGTCAACATAAGGGTATGGATGCAACAGTTGAAAGATAGGAGGAGCGAGAGAGAGAGAGAGAGAGAGAGAGATGCTGTGGTACAGAAGTGTAACAAGGCTAACTGAGGCAGCGTACAAGTACGCATAAACATCTGCCCGAGAGACGGGCGGACAGATCTGCAACAAGGACAGTAGCAGGAAGAAAAACAGGGGCCAAAGGCACCAGAGTGTGAAAAACGAGTAAAAGAGCTGTAGTCCAGTAGGAAAACTGCACCGTCACGCAGCAGCGAAGTCCAAGAGGGAAGACAAATACAACGTGCTGTCCAAACGGAACAGAGCGTAGAAGTAGTCTAGGCGGCCATCTCAGGTGAGGACTGGACTGTGAGTTGTGGTTCTTGGGTCACATTCCTAATGCTTCCACCTTTGCCACAATTCCCAGGGGCTGAACCTAACACGTGCCAACTTGACATTGTCACCACCCGGACCCCTCCCACCATCAGTGTGGCTTTGACAGCTAAAGGGTGCAGGCTATTGTCTACAGCATGAAGTGCATCAAGCACATACAGGCAAGAAATGAAAAAACATCACAATCAACTTCAATAAAAGTGCAGTTCAAAAATGTACTCACCAAAATTGATTGCAGAAATGCCGTGGAGAAAACATCCATAATCCCCACTAGGGGTGTATAAACAGGTAGTACAGCAGCCTGGCCACAGATATGACGAAAGCCCAATGCCCCTGTGTAATTTGCTGTCACACCGAACTATCCTTGCAAGCCCATGGAAAGGGGAAGCAGGAGTGGTAGATGTGTCAGGACCCCGAGCCACAAACACATACACGAGACAAGCTTGTATATGCCCAGCTGGAACACACAGTGGATGCATGAATGCACAAAAGACAAACAATATGATTTAAAAAAAAATAATGGCCACATATGACCCAGGGGAGGAGGGGCACCCAGGAGGGGGAGGTACAGGGTGCACCTCAACACCCACATGCGATGATGTTGAGATAAAAAAAAAAACTCCATGGGCTCAAAGCCTGCACGGCCCGACCTGTGTAGGAGATAAATCGTCGTCATACTCACCCTCTGGATGGAAATCAGAAGGTGGACGTGCCACAGTTGCCTGACCACACCTATCCGCAGCTTGCCCTTCGACGGCAGCAAGCATGCGGGTCTGGTAAGCCCGGTCCTGTGTGGCAATGGCACGTAGGTCAGCATGCAGTACCTCACGTGTTACGCGTGCTTCCTCTTGCAAGGTAGCATGTGTAACACAGAGTCCTGCCTGCATGGCCTCACATGACATCTGGAGCACCTCCCGGCATGCACTTAGCTCAGCCGAGGTGGTATCATCAAGCTGCTCCAACCTCTCTTCTGACCACTGCCCCTGGGACATGTTGAGCACACACAGATTAGATCTGAGGGATTGGTGATCATCCCTCAGGGCCTCCCTGTGTGCCTCTGCCTGAGCAGCAAGTGCCTCACACAGAGACACCATTTCAGCCCGGTGTGCCCTGTTTGAGGCCACCATGCCCAGCCTGAGTGAGCAGCATGTGGACTGTGCTGCCTGCTGCTGGAACTCCACCTGCCTATCAGGGGGGAACACGGATTGGGCCACACGTTCCATGCCTTGAGCGATCTTATCAATAGCTGCCCCCTGTTGCTGTGAACTGGCATACATGGATTGCTCCCACTCAGTATACCCCGGTGGCGCACAGCCACCGCGTTGCCGGACAATACAACTGCGGGACCCAAAGAGCCATGGTCCTTGCTGTATTAGCACCACCCGTGGCTGCAGGACTACATCCCTCCATTGACATGATGCCCCAGGCACATCAGCAACTGGTGTGGAGGGTGACCGTGCATCCAGAACCACCACAGGCGGATGTTTCAACACTGTCTGGCCCCTCAGTGCAGGTGTCGCGGACAGAAGATCAGATCAGGATCACTCCACGGCAACGAATGGCCATGATGCGCATCCAACTCAACATTGTGCTCAGAGTGAACCTCAGAGCTACACTGATTGCCAGCCCTGGACACGATGGTCTGGAGCACAAGTGCTCCAGACCAAGTGGGTTCTCGTGGTCTACCACCCCACATCCCCCACTTGTGCCGGGTTGCTGATGTAAAAGCAACCCCGTGTCTGGAATGACATCACCATCCTCTAGCTCCATTCATCACCTGTAACGTGAACAAAATAAACATGAGTAGACATGTCAGCAGCACATAACCCACACACACATAGACATCACATTGACACCCAACACATGAAGTAGACATGTCATACACAACTCAAATTCTGGCATGGATCCAGTGGCATTGATATGCAATGGTATCCCGAAAGCAGATATGGATGCATGTAAATTGCGAAGACTACACATGTACTGAATGTAGAATATCACCTCCATCACACACCACCTCTGGCAGGCACATATCACAGGCAGAAATGACAGATGGCAACAAAGAGATGGCACATAGCATAAGCATGTTTGAACAGCCAAATGGCCACAGCTGCAAGTGAATCAAAACACACGATGACACACGTAATATGCATGTACCCCTGCATCACTAAATCCTCATCAGCAATATAGCTTCATCCTTCTGAAGCTCGGCCCGTACCGGGCGTCATGGGCCCTGAAGACATAGTGAATGTCCCAAGCAAAGCAAGGGCCTACAACGAGGTATGAGGGACCATAACGCCAAGTACGGTCCAAGCTGCCGGTCCATGAAGCCTCCAGAACACCCTCCAGGGCCTGATTCAGCACTTTGTGCATTGAATGTGCCAAAAAACATTATTCAGTGTGTGAAATCACCATACCCAGGCTTCACCAGATTTGCTAAGTGTGCCTGGGCATACACGTACAGCACGACAGTGCACCTTCAGGATTGTGCCTGTTGAACATAACGGGCGCAATGCTAAAATCTCAGCAGCATTTACGTAAAATAATGACATATGAGTTATTCTACCAAAATGCTGCTGAGAACACATGTGTATATAAACACTTTCACACACACCTACGTAAGTAGCTACAATCTTGCACTACACAACGTTGAAGCCGCTTGCATATGTATATGTGAAAGTGTTCAAATACACCCGTGTTCATATACACCCATATTTTGGTGTATATGAACAGCATCCTATACAGCAAAGCAAGCAGCTTCAAAGCTTCTTGCTTTGATGTATGTGAAAGTGTACACATACACACGTGCAGGCAGCTCTACAGTAATTACAACCCGATTGGCAGGCTATAATCAATCTGCGGCCTCTACCAGTTAGTATAGCCTGCAAATTGACCAATCAACTTTGCTAAACACCCGCTAGGGTGTTCCAATACAGAGTACATGTGTCACAACATGCACCTGCGCTAGTGCGTTTCATAAGAGTGAAGGGATGAAAATCTGAACATACATGCCAGGTCACTTTGACATTGCAGCAGTGAGTAGGCATGTAGAACGATGTAACATGGCTCAGAAGTGGGTGGGTGCAGTGCAGAACATGTGTACGTTACCAACAATCTACAACAAGTATGTTTTGATGTCAATCACTAAACATGACGCAGTGTAAGGTTAAGTTCAGCCATCATATGCAATGTGCATGCACTGGGTTACATGGCTACAGTTAATCCCCCCCTTAATGAAAATGCAGGGAGGCATTGCATGGCAATGAAAGGTTGACCAGAGAACTGTGTATTGGCAGACAGTGTTGGCTATCATCAATTGCATCATCTCAGTCAACTGACACCACAGCAGATGAGAACGGGACAGTAAGCAGGGCACATGATGAACCCTCAGTAGTACACCCATTCATGTAGAAGGCAGTACACCAGTTGAACAGAGTCAGGGGGCCTGCAACAGGGGGAAGCCTGTGCCCCACACAGACAATGACACCTTAAACATGTGCGTGATGCAGGACTGAGCCAGAGTGAGCATGGAATGGATGACCAAATGCCATGATACGTATGTAATCCTGGACACGTACTACAATGATCATCCTGCCAAGTACACATAGGGGCATGCATGGAATGCACATGGAGCATGAATGGGCACTCATGTCCCCGGGGAGTATCTGCCCTCTGCACAGTCCGAGTGAGACACCCTGCATCAAGGACCAAGGATGTACCCCACAGTATGTGTCTGACAGGTTCGCAGGGGGAAGTGTGCATGCACACAGGAGCGTGGAACAGGCCATTGTAGTAGTCCAACATGTTACCCACCAGTGCCATGGTTAAATTGAGGTGCAGGAGGGCGGAGGGGCAAGGAAGCATGCCCGCGTGGAGTACCCGCTTGCAGGCTGAACACGCATGGACGTCACTCATGCGATGACATAGTCCGAGTGCTGAGTGGATAGACACCACAGGCTACATTCAGACAGGTCAGTGAGCTGGAACATGGACTTAAGGGGCAGCCGGGTGACTAGCATGTGAGTATGGGGCATGTGTGGTGATGAGGACAGTCCCCGTCTGCTTCACATGTCCAGCATGCATCACAACAGGCACGCATTAGTGAAGCATTGCATGACTCGCACATGAGAACCATGTACACATAGCATGCAGTGGCAGTCAAGCACAACACATCACAAAAGAAAACCACCCATGGGCTGAACACACACGCGACAACACTCACTGGACGGGGCATCATAATCCTGCATCTCTCCCACTCCTACGATCAATTGTGTTGGTATGAAGTCTGCAGCGATCACCTCGTGCGGAGTGAGTTCTTCCTCCTCAGGTGGTGGTCCACTGTCAGTCACCTAAGTCATGGCATAATTGGAGGCATCCTTTTGCTTAGCACAGCAATGGAGGTCATCCCAGTGCTTTTTGCAGTCCTGAGCTGTGCGCACCTCATATCCGAATGCACTAACACCATCCGCAACATGCTTCCAGTGTTGCCAACGCTGGGCAGGCGTAGTATGGCAATTTGGGCCCACTAGCATATTGCGTTCGTGTTACGACACGTGTCCCACAAGGAAGTACAAAAGGGCTTCTTCCTCGACGTGCCGGAGGCTGGAGCGATGTCTGGGGTCCCAGCCACTTGCGCAGGAGCAACCTTCCTCCTCTTGGGCAGTGGTATGGACCCTGACTGGCAAATGCCGCCCTGATCAGTATGGGCAGTGGCGCTGGTGGACTGGACCAAGGGAGTTGCAGGTGAAACTAGGACGGAAGCCCTGACTTGCGTCAGTGGCTGCTGGGTGCTCTTGACTGGACCCAGCGCAGCAACAGCCGCTGTGCCAAGATCTGTGACCGAGTTGTTCTGGCTGGCAGACTCAGAGCCGGGGTAGTGTTGGCTGCATCTGCCAATGCAGTTGCCAACACCCGGCTGCTTGGGGCAGCACATGACAACACTGCCCCACGGACATGTGCCTTGGTCAGAGCATCCCTGGCGAACATGGCTTGTGCCTCCTGACCACCTGGAATTCTGCCTGGGAGTCCTCAGGTGCCAACGCATCATGCGCTGGCTGACCCTGAGCCTGGGTGATAGTCGCCACAGCTGCACCTGCAGCTACCACTACTGTTGGGCCAGTGGCAGTAGATGAAACTGACTGCCGGGTCACATGGGCGTCAGTGTCAGATGCAAAACCTGCATCTCCCGGAGCCAGAGGGGGTTGTGGCATGACTGCACCAAGACGTCGCAGAACATCCTGCCGAAGTGGCACACTCCTGCCTCTTCCCCCTCTGCAGCCACCCTGGCCACCCTGGACTCCCCCTACTCCTTGGTCACCCCGGCCATGTCCCGGACCACGCCCACCACATGGAGGACACCCAACTGAGGCGCCCCTCACCTTTCGGGGCCTCCCAACCATGGCACGGGTGTACACAACAATTGTCCTGGGCAATTGGGGTGAAGGGTGTGGGGTATGTGATGTAAATAGCACCCCTGTGCTCCTGCAAGGCTCTATGTGACCCCTGTGAGAAAATGACGGGTCACAGAATGCTCAGGCACCCCAAATCTGCAATAAAACCATGCACGCAACCCCCGATAGCCCACGTGTGTGGAATTAACCTCCTGCAGTATGTGGTGGCACCCAGGGACACAAAAAACACGTACACGTGGGACACACAGGCTACTATGACCTCAAAAATGGGTAAGCGAAACACAGGGGGATCCGCAGTGGGAAAAATAGCATGCGTGACTCACTGACTAGCGTGTGAAAGAATAACACGCGCAGGCAAGACCCCCACCAAAAGAAGAGGTACGTCCTCGATCCGCTGTGAAGTGATGGCATGTGAAACAACCAGAAGTAGCAACACACGCCTTCGGTCTCCACGAAAAGCACATACATCGAACTGCTGGGCCATGCTCACCTTAAACCCGTGCCGAGGGAAACACCCGCGTGCGTCACGTCACTTACGCGCTTAGGCCCTTTCCTCGGATTACACGCATTTACACGCGGACGTGCTGTTTTTGCACGAGCGGATTCACTCTGCACCTGTGCCAAGGGAAAGCCCACGCATATCCCGTCACTTACGCGCTTGCGCGCTAAGGCCCTTTCCTCGAATTACACACTGACGTGCTGTTTTTTCACATGCTAAATCACTTTGCATTGAGCTGGCCACGCAACAACAAATGGAATACCACGCTCCTGCCCAGAAGGGCATTTTCCTGCCCCCCAGAGCCCTGACCAGCCTCCAACGAGCCATCTGCTGCTGCCTGCCTGCCTACTGCCCACGTGCCCTGCTATTTGGTGCCTCCACATCAGCCATCTACAGGGGTCCAGTTGCTGCGACCACCTCTGCTGGAACAAAAGACTCTCGACTGCTGTTCCATCGCTTCACAGCCCAGCCCCAGGACCCAGTTGCCCACCCACACCTGCCTCAGCGGTTGCCATGTCAGGGCAAACACCATCTGAGACCACTGGCAACCCCCAGCCAGAGAGGCAGAAGGCTGTCAGCTTCTCAGCCACTGAAGTTGGCATCCTGGTGGAGCAAGTCCTGGGGCATTATGATGCCCTCTTCAGACGACCGTGCCCCGACAAGGATAGATGGAAGAGGACCTGGCCAGACATCATGGTTGCCATCAACGTGGAGGGGGTGGCAACCCGTGACTTGAAACACATCCAGAAGTGCAAGGAGGACTTCAGATCCAGGACCCTCATGTAGGCCTTGTGCCTCTTGCGTGCATTGGATGCAGGGGGGCGCCAGGTCCAACATACCATCAACCAGATGAAGGTCCTGGAACGCATCAACCCAGTGCTTCACCACAAGGCCCTAGAGAGTCAGACCCGTCTGGAGTCGAGCGGTGAGTGTCTGGGCTATCCCTTTCCACACAGTGCATGTTGAGGTGTGGCAGGAGGGTGCAGCTTGGACATGTGTCTGACATGGCCCATGTATTGATGTGTGTGTGCAGGGACATGGCCGTGCTGCATGTGAGTCCAGTCATGTGTGATGCACATCAATGGTGTATGTGTTCCAGTGTACATGTGTGTGTGTCTGTTTGGCATGTGTGTGACTGTGAGACGCCATGGAGGCATATTTCCCGGACATCTGTGGACCTGATTGGCATATGTGACATAGTTGCAGATGATTGCACTGTGATAGGTGGTGGAGATGTACAGATGCGTGTCTGTCTGGTGGCGTGTGCGCATGTGATTGGCACTCCCCATGTTGTTTGTGACATCATGCCAAACTTTGGATGTTCATGCAGTTATGTGTCTATGGATGCCAGTGCCTGTTGCACGATACTAGTCTATTTGTGCATGTGTGTGGGTTCAAATGATGTGAGTGTTGGGGAGTGTAATGCCATCTGTAATATCTGCCACTGCCACTCATGTGCAACTGACATGTGTGTATCAGACCATTGTACAGTGCCCTGATGCGTGTGTTCTATCTCTCCCTGTCTGCAGCGACGACTGATGAAGAGGGCGGAGATGGTGCTGTGGAGCACAACGGCATGGATTCCACTGCCAGCTGGAGATGCAAGGCCCAACTCCTCTACCAGGTAATCATATCTTCCGGGAGTGAAGAGTCTGGTGTCACGTCCATGGCCGCAGCTGCCGAGGGAAGGTCCAAGAGTCAGAGGTTGGAGATGGACTCCTCGGCAGCAGAAGGGGCAGATGAGCCGCCACAGGGGCCTATGGAGGAAGACAGCACAGAGTCATCCATGTTGGTGTGGGGTTTGGTTGAGGAAGAGGCCGTGACAGCCCCATGCATAGGGCCTGGAAGGGGTGATTCCACTGGTGCTAGTGGTGCAGTCCAGTGGCAGGGACAGGATGCAGCACATGCCGCCGCGGAGGTGCCTGTGTGTAATCCTGTCCCTGATCCTGTGACTGAATCATCCGACACCAGCAGGGATGCCTTCGTCCAGACCCGTTTTCATGGAGGGGATGCACGAAGAACAACTGGCCTTCCTCTCCCTGCGGACGTGGCAATCCATGACCGGATTGAGCTTGTCCTAGCTGGGTTGGCGTTGCGCGCATGTGGTATTTGGGATGACGTGCAGGGTTCTCGTCAGGACAATGCACGTCATTTCGAATAGCTGTTTGGGCACATCGACCGACTAGGACAGGTCGTCCGCGCTGGGTTCATCCGTGTGCTGGAGGGTCTTGCAACCCCCTCCTCAACTGAACCCCCTATGTGCCAGTCATCCTCCCTGCCGTCTTCCCACCCAAGTATCACATGGGCCTCCTGTGGAGCTGCCCCTGAGCCAGCGGCCAGGCTGGTAGAGAACACATCCCTGCCAGTCGGGAGTCGGAGGTCCAGCAGGTGTGACCACCCCACCAACTGGACCCCAGCAAATGGAAGATGTGCAGGCATCAACAAGCATGGCACGTGCACAACGGCGCCAGGGATTCCATCAGCTTGGAGGCCGTCGTGGTGCCAGAGGCAGTTGCATTGGAGGCAGCGCAGCAGGCTCAGCGTGGGAGGCATCATGGCTCGGGGCCATCAACATTGTGAGGGCAGGCATCGGCCGAGGGGCAGGAGGACCCAGGACTGGGAGTGTCTTCCGTGTGGCAGCGGTTGGGCCAGCAGATAGATGCGGAGCGGCGGCGGGCAGAGAGGACACGGCTCAGGATGGCCATGGTGGAGACTCCATGAACCGGGCTTTGAGGCGGGCTGAGCGCCTCGAGGAAACTCGCAGGGACTTTGTGGATATGATGGCTGCATCCCTGCGAGACCTCAAGGCCAGGGAACAGGCCCGCCTCCGGATGATCGACGTGGAGTTTGATGATGCCCTGGCCTGGAACATCACCAAGTGAGCCATGGGACTGGACCGCCGTCTTTGTACATAGTTCTTTAGACATAGGTTTCCTTTTATTTTTTTATTTTTTGGAGTGACTGGACTTTGCTCTGCCTTTTTGTACATAGTTCGGTTTTGTATTGTTTTTTGTATAGGTTTACTTTCTTCTGGGGATCATGGACCCTTGTGACTTCCTTTGTCAATAGGTGCAGACATGTACATACTTTCTTTCTTTTGGACCCATGGAGTAATCTTTTTGTTTATTTTGACCTTTGGATTTAGTTTCTTGGACATTGTCGATGGACCACTTTTCATTTGCCTTTTCATGGATATCACTTTTTGCTTTGATTTGATTTTTTTTTCATACTGACCCTGAATAATTTTCATTTTCATGTGTGCTTTTGGTTTTGAGTTTGCATGTTACATTTAATAATTTTGTTGGGATCTATATTATTTGTGTGGTTTCATGCATTTCTCTATGAGCATTGGCTCAGTCATGTGTTGCCACTGTGTAGCTCTGTAAGACATTTATTCATGGGCATGCTGTTTCTTTTCAGACTCTCATGGCATGGGTAATTTACAAGGGAGTGGGTGCAGTGGATTGGTGCGTGTCTGAACTGGGGTGTCGGGGGGGTGGAATTTGGGTTGGCATTAGGGCCATGGGTCTGTATTATTATGGTGTTTGTGGGGACATGTGTTGGGGCCTGCTGGCAGGTTGCTGTCAATGGGGGTGGGGCGTGGGGAAATGTGTCGGGGCCTGCCAGCAGGTGCCTGTCACTGGTGGGGGGGACATGTGTCGGGGCCTGCTGGCAGGTGCATATCACTGGTGTGGGAGACATGTGTCAGGGCCTGCTGGCAGGTTGCCATCAATGGGGGTGGGATGGGGGGACATGTGTCAGGGCCTGCTGGCAGGTGCCCGTCACTGGTGGGGGGGACATGTGTTGGGGCTCACAAGTGCATGGTGCCATGTGGGTTGCCTGCGGGTCATGCCTAGGGGCGATGGGCTGCCTGCGGGGCATGCCCAAGGGGCGTAGGGGGGTCCCCTGTGGTGTGGGCTGCCTGTGGGGCATGGGGAGGGCACACCCAGGAGGGCCCGCACTGCCAATTGGCGTGTAAAGCACACTTGCATACCCCAGAATCCTCATACCCCGCTCGCGCCAGCCCAATCGCGTGTAAAATTCCCTGCTCAACCCTCGGAATACACGTACCCCGCTTGCACCAGCCCAATCAGGTGTAAAACTCCTCGCCCACCTCCGAAATATCCATACCCCGCTTGCGCCAGCCGAATCGCGTGTAAAACTCCAATACACATACCCCGTTCGCGCCAGCGAAATCGCGTGAACTACGCACTCGCGTACCCCCATATTCGCACCGTGTGGTGAGGAGCCACATGCACCCCCTGCAGGCTGCCCACACCACAGGGTAGCCCCCTACCATGCCCTAACAACCCCTGGCCATGCCCCACAGCCAGCCCACACCACAGGGAGGACTTTTTCCATGCAATTTGCCTGGCGCGAGCGAGGTACGCTTATTCCGAGGGGTGCGCAGGGAGTTTTACACACGATTGGGCTGGCGTGAGCGGGGTATGCGTATTCTGAGGGGTGCACAGGGAGTTTTACAAGTGATTGGCCTGGCGCGAGCAGGGTACTAGTGTTTTCCGAGGGGTGAGCAGGGAGTTTTACATTTGATTGTGCCGGCGCGAGCGGGGTACGCGTATTCCGAGGGGTGCGCAGGGAGTTTTACACGTGATTGGGCTGGCGCAAGCAGGGTACGCATATTCTGAGGGGTGCGCAGGGAGTTTTACACGTGATTGGCCTGGCGCGGGCAGGTTACGCTTATTTCGAGGGGTGCGCAGGGAGTTTTACACGTGATTGGCCTGATGCGAGTGGGGTACGCTTATTCCGAGGGGTGCGCAGGGAGTTTTACACACGATTGGGCTGGCGCGAGAGGGGTACGCGTATTCCAAGGGGTGCACAAGGAGTTTTACACGGGATTGGGTTGTGGCATGAGGGCTGAGTGGCATTTTTTTGCGCAATTTTGTTGTTGGGGGGCTGTATGCTGGTCCACTGGTCTTTATGTCATGTAGGGGATTTGTTCGGGTGTTTTTGGCACGTGGGGCAGGGTTGGGGGCGTAACTGGCGCTGCTGCAGGGTTGCTGCGCCACGGTTATGGATGTTTAAATCCATGAATATGCTCTGCGTCAAAATGGGTTTTGACGCACGTGGCTGGCGCACCACTTCTGCGCTTCATTCCATGAATTACCCTGTAAATGTTTTTACACATGCATTTTTCCTTTCTGTATTAAGTATATCTTTTTTATAAATAAAATATTTTTACAATTCATAAACTGGTCTTGTTTTTTATTATGCAGTCCTATTTACAATATGCATTATCACTTTTAAAAGTTTATTTAGTTCATACGTATAATGCTATGTCGTGCTTGGGGCCATTAACTTTTAGAGAGTCTGGTTTTATTTGCGCTGTAGAATTCTGTTGTTTTCAAATGTTTTTATTTTCACATGCGTGCGTATAAATTCTTGACATCTTTATGTCATCATATATTTCTGCCAGTTTTATACAGGCTGTGTTTGCCCTCCGTAACCCATTCAACATAGAAAGACACAACCAGGTTTTATAAAACAACATATTTTTATTAATATTTAAAACATGTATTTTTATTCAGATTGTATTCACATTAAATAATTCAAGTTATCACATGTTGCACAACTATCTTCTTGGATACACATTTTGATGTATCATCAATTATTTAATAAGCAATTTGTCTTTCACCAAGTCAATAAGCAAACATACATAATAGAGACGGTCGACAAAAATTCAGAAATTTCCCTGGCAAACAACCAATGTCCTTTAGCGCACCAAAAACATTGTTGCAGGTTGGTCACATTTATTTGCAATGAGGGTGCGACTGGCAACCTTAAATCACAGTGACCTCTTTGTGATGTTTTTGCCAGTAGTTGTCCATTAATGGTGTTTGATGTTGCCGCATATGTTTGCAATGCATAAAAGATTGTTACATTTCCTTTTGTATATTGTCGTTGGTGCTTCCAGATAACACAGCAGCCTTGGACATATATTAAACAGGTGTTCTTTAAGTAGATCCAGCAATAATCGCTGTACACATCCAGTGGCTGGTTTCATATTTAATTGATCACTTTTCAGTAGATGTTCATTTTTCTTCCTGCAAATACATATGAAAACATCTATAGGTTCCGTCCTCATGTCAGTTTACAGGGTTCCATGCACATTGCTCTACCATACTGTTTTTGATATACTTTATGCCCCCCTTTAAAAACAGTTTTCTCGATAATGCTTCTAACACACATTGGGCAGCCCTGTCTAAATTGCTTCATTTTCAAAAGGGGGGTTAATCACGTTTGTATATCCCACAGTGTTTTAGATACACATCGCTCCACCCCAGGGCCAGGCCTTAGCCTCAAGCGCATCATTTCTACAAGGTGGTTAGAGCTCAGCATGTGACATATTTTAGGTAGTGAATTATCCATGTAAGCTTTTTTCAAACATTCATGAGCATGCTGTCGGGGATCATCAATTTTGTGCCCTGAGCACCATCTGCAAATGTTTTAAACATGTTTTCACAACAACGGCCGTAAAACCTTCGATAGCCAGAATATCGATCCAGGTCACAGTCGCTATAAGAGTATAATTTTTTACACTATCACTTTTCATTAGCGAAACATAGGCCTTAGACAGGACCTTTTCAGAAGCACCTGAGTTTTTTATCTGCTTTGAAAAGTAAACACATTAAATATTGATGGTCTCTGCTACATCCTCGCTGTCCTTAGCACTGTCCACTTTATAGGTTAAAGGCTGTAAACAAAACAAATATGCATGGTTTTATCTATGGCTACTTCTTACGCCCGACAAAATACACACGCTTGCTTTAAAACATACTTACCGGATAGCATGACCCCACTGTTTTTTCTGATGGGGCAATGGGGCATAATCCATCTCTGGTGTTGTCACCATGTCCACCTGCAAAACCATAGATTCATATCCACTGTCTTCAGTGCCCGCTTCGCTCGCTGTTGGTTGCACTATAATCGCATTATCGCCATTCCAGGTCACCATTACCAGATTATCTACTGTTATGGGCACATGCTCCTTAATGTTTTGAATGCAATCTCCAACAGACTCCCCATAGCCGTAACAGTAATTGGTGGCTTGCTTTCAGCAGAAAGTGCAGCCATGTTTTCACAGAGCTCCCCGGTCTCAGTATCCGTCAACACGGCCTAATCAATCTCCAGATCATTATCCATAAAACAATATGGGGTATAACTATCCTCGGAACACCCAGGACTCCCTGGAGGGGTTTTCCCCTCATCACAGCTGGAGCTGTTCATAATTCTCGTTTTCTGAATAGCCCTTGATTTGCTCAAAAAGTGCCCTGTTTTGCATCCTGCCGCAAAAAGCCATTTATCTGGGGTATAAAGCCCACCCCCGACGACATCACGGCATTATACCGGCCCTTTCAATCAATTTTATATCAAGCATTTTTAAAATGGCTGCCACCTTTATATAAAAATAATATAAAATATATATAAAGTTTATATAAACATTATTTAGGTTCTTATCAAAATCCCTGCCCACTTTATATAAAACTAATAAAGTTTATATAAACATTATTTAGGGTGTATCAAAATCCCTGCCTGCTTTATATAGAATTATTCAAAGTTTATATAAAATGATGAACATTAATGTTCTGATCAAAATCCCTGGCAGCTTTATATAAAATTATTGAAAGTTTATATAAAATTATTCAGAGACATCAAAATCCCTGCCAGCTTTATATAAAATGATGAGGTCATAACATAAAGGCCACAACCCACTCCTGCGTCATCAAAGCGTCACCAACACCTAACACTAGTCGGCTAACTCCTCACAACTCACTATGCCCTCGACCAAACAACATTTATATTAAAATCATTTTTACATCAAGTTTAGATTCACTTTATATCAGAACATATCAAAACACACAAACACACTTTACAGCCGTTTATATAAAGCTGATATAAATTTGATATCGATTTGATATCTTTTTTATATCATTTTTATATTAAATTGATATCAAACATCATATCAAAGGGGCGGGACTAAAGACACCAAGGGGCGTGCCCACCTGTCCAAATGTTATCTCTGTAAAAAGGGGGTCCCCATCTACTACTAACAACTGTCTTTTCTGCCAGCCGATTATCGACTTCGGCTTTAATTAATCTGACTACTGTGATTTCCTGCAATATGCAGGGTCACAATCACCTTTTTAGCAGAGAAGGCTTACTCAGGAACATCAATACCATCAGCATTGCGGCCCTACAGGAAACTTGGCTTACTGATGAAACTCAGCTGGACGGCAGATACACCATTCAATGTTCAGCAAAAAAATTGAACTGGGGAAGTCCCAAAAGCGTGCGGGGGTGTTGAATAGTGTCAAAATATGCTCTAACTTGAACGACTTAAAAATATCTGGGGACTAACTTTTGGATGACATTCTCGCCTGGTGTACTTCTGAGAACCGATTATTGACCCTGCTCATGATGACGATTTATGACCCACCTGGTAATACTCCTAATTTTCGATTTATGAGACAACTTGGTGGATTGCTGGAGATGTACTTGGGTGTGACAGTTGTATTGTGACAGGTGACTTTAATTGTAAGATCCCCAGGGATATGGCCCAAAATGAGAACCTACCCACTCCCATCCTTAAACAATCCACCTACAATAAAAGAGGCTTAGAGTGGGCCAAGGTGATGGGTTTTCATGGGTTGGTCATGCTGAATGGGTACTGTGCAGGCGATTCTCCCGGGAATTATACTAGATGTGCCCATAACAGCGCTACTACCATTGATTATATCTTCATGTCTCGCTCTCTGTATGAATCTGACACAATCTTGGCTGTCATTCCATGCGATCAAAGTGATAATTTTCCGCTAATTACACTGTTTGGTTTGGATTCACCAGATCCTGGTTATGGAGAAAGAGGCACTGCTAACATCAACCTAGGTTAGAATAGAATCGGCAGGGACACCATGAATTAACAAAATAATAAATGCCAAACTAATTAAGTTAATGGCTGAAACTATGAGGCCGGAGTGGCTGACCTCATTGGCCAAGCTCATATACAGTGATTATGTAAACTTAAAGAATAGTAATTATCAAATGAATGAATTTGCTGAACACTGCGTTGAGACCAGTGCTGTGAAGAATTCAATAGAGACAGTTCTAAAGGGATATGATTTGATACAGAACAGTATTTAAAAAGCACTGGTTTCAATCAATGTAAATTCATCCTCTAGCATCAATTCTTATACTGTAAACAAGCATAGACAAGGTGTTAAGATCTGGTATTAGGATCTGCCTTCCCTTGTTGACACGTTCTTCCCTCTTGCTTTCAGATGTGTACCTGTCCCCCATGGTGTCTGTGTGTGTGAGGTCATCAATGGAATGTTAGTATGAGTGCTCGAATGTTTGGGTATGCTTGAGATCCTGAGTGTTTCACCTGAGGCAGTTAGCATGATGTAGCCTGGGTGGTGGGTGCTAGTGAGCTCCATTCCCGAGCTTCCTTCCCATCTCCATGATTAATGTACCTGATGCCACCTGATCTTGAAGACTAAGAATAAGCTTACCTAACCTACCTGCTGCCTCCAGTGTAACTTCAATCAAAACAACTGGCGATGAGATGGTCTGGAGACAGACCCAGGCAGAGGAGGAACTCAAAGAAGAGAGAGGTATCTGTAAGAGTGAGGAAGTAGATATTAGACTGCTGCGGAGGGTGCTGGAGCAAGGAGCTGAATTTGAGAGAAGGAAGAGGGGGACCCACTGCCCCCATTGAAGGCTGCCACCACCCAGGGCAATAGATTAAGGACAGTGCGTTGAGAGAGACTGTCTGCTGAGCTTAGGCAGGGTGCCTCAGTACCTCTAGAAGTGGATCCCAAAGAAGAACAGTATTCCTCCCACATGAACTGAATAGTGAGGATTCTAGTGGAGGTGAAGATATTGTACCTGACAGTGCAGAACATAGCGTGAGCGTACAGTCATCCCAGGACTTTGACATGAGCAAAAGATGCATCGCATTTGGATACCCAGCCACTCAGAGTTCAACAAGTAGACCAGGCACTATTAAAGTTATGGCCTCTGCAGTTGGTGTGGGGAGTTGAGAGGCACCAGGAAAAAGCGTATGGCAGACTTTGAATTAATGCGCAACCTATCATGCGTTTTGAGAGTTGCTGGCCATGAGGCAGAAATCCGGTCAAAATGTGTGATAAATCAGCTTATGGAGAGCGGGTCATTTTGGAAGCAAGGCATGGATGGCAGAGGAGGCACACTGACCTTGGACGTGCCGGTGATAGCAGCGACAGTTGGGGTCTCAGAGCTCCGTTGTCCTCAAGGACCTCCTCTGCTATGATGATGTAGTCAGGAGGCTGGTGATCAATTGGACTGGTGGGTACAAGTTCTGTGTTCGGCATAACCCTTTCTGTTTGTGGAGGGAGACGGAGAAATCAGAAGAAAGGCCAGTAGTACGTGCCTTGTCAAGTCCTCCTAGTGCCCAGATTCAAACTAGCCTCCATTGGAGGTTCCAGCTTCCCAGTTAAGGCAGCACAGTTATGGAACTCCCTACCCCTTGCACTCAGATCTGACCAAACCTTCAATAACTTCAGAAAGAACACCATAAAATGGCTTATTGAGAATGCGACATAGCGTATGTCACTTTATACGTAACGTCTTCTTATAATGTTTGTACTAACCTGCTTTTATTGTTTGATCGCCATAGATTTGACTGTTTAGCTACGCCTTATCTGCACTTGCACTTTGCCCTACCCTGCAGATTCGAAATGTCCACTATGCCTGTAACCTGTAACGTTAACTAATCTGTAACCTGTAAACGTTAACTAAGCTGTAAACCTCCTTGTTCTCTTGCGCCCTGCTACCCTAGGGTCTGGTGCGCACAATAAATAAATAAACAAACAAACAAACAAACGTCATTATTCAACTAAACGCCTGTTGCAAGGCTTATTAAGTATTCGGTGTATGGAGTATCTATGAATGCTTGGAAGATGAATTGCACAGCATGGCAAATACCGGAAATGCTGCAGTTATCTTCCATAGAGATGTGGTACACTTTTTATGTTAAGTACATTTTACTTTTCCATGGTGTGCACACTTCAACTTGTAGCTGTGCCAACGAAGATTTGTTGAAATGAATTGACTTCATTCTTCCATGTGGCAGGCTGCGCTGCCGCTCGACAAAGAAAAACAAAAAAGAGAAGAGACAGAAATCGTTTTACTAGGTTTGATCAATTGTTGAAAAGCCGTTGATTTCACACCATGGCCAACGCGATGTAAGCTGTTTTGATTATAATGCATTTTTCTTTTCGGTCAGCATTTTATGAAATGAAATACACTGTGATTGGGCTTCCTTGGCTCATATTAATGAGAAGCTGAGTGGATGAGTGCAATGCGAATGTGCTGTTGCAGACTTGTGCCTTTGTTCTTGGTTTGAATTGGAGGGAAGGATGGTTTGGGGAGGAGTGTTTGTGGCTTAAGCATTTTGAGGGATTGTCAGCATCTTTAAGTACACAAAATAACTTGGATTTTGAACCATGTCCTTTATAGGACCGTATTTCATTTTAAAGGTGTTTCTATGTGATCTGCTTGAGTGTTGTGTGCTGGTATTCAAGTTTTAAAATGCATTCGTATTTTGAAGCACTTACGTTGCATATGCAACAAGGACTTTTAGGTATTTATCAATTAATGTATAAGAGAATGTGGTCGTGCGGTTCTGTAAAGTGTAATATTGTTTGAGGCATTTTCAGGTGCTAAGTTCTGCAGAAGCAACAAAAACAGGATTTTAGCTCAACATGTTTTAGAGTAAATGCTGTTTATGCAATAGATTCTGACATATATAAGCGCAAGGATGGTAGCATGAAAAATGTTTGGGCTTTGCAGAATGTTAGTCCCTAAATGCAACTGTTTCTCAAGTGTTCATTTATTATTACACACTGTGTTTTTTTGCCATGGTGTGACAGTAATGGCTGGTGTGGGAGGGACGCCTCCTGTAATGGCTGGTGTGGGAGGGCTGCCGCCTGCAGGGTAGTTGGGTGATAAGTGTTCAGTCCTTTTGTTGGTATGAACATGCCTAGTATCCAGGATGTCAGCTGCGGCTGACTGGATTTCTGGTTGCCAGTATTCTGGTGAGAGTCAGGTGTGGACGGGTTTTGGTAACCTTATATTTTGTTTCCATTGTGGAAGGTTGCACCCATTGGATTTGAGAGTGTCGGATTATAGTGGTTGTCTAGTTGGATTTCAAGTGATTAGAGTGACCCATTTGACATTTTTACTTCTTTCAAAATGATTCTGTCACTGCTTTATCTTCTTTCAATTTGTTGCTGTAAGTGAGCCTAATCTGGTGTAGGTGACAATATTTTTTTCATCTGCTATCGTCACTGTGCAGATGGTTGTTGTGGGGTTTTCTCTTTTCTTTGGACATCAAGGGGTCTTGTGAGTCTGGCCACCTCACTGGGACAAATTGTGGATTTGCTGTTCCATGGGGGAACATATTAGATGGTCTGCACAGGGTGATTGTGCTTTGTCAGTAACTGCATGGGTGTGAGTATCAGTGTGTGTGTCGTCCAGTGAGTGCGGTTGTATATTGTGCGTCCAGCATCTGTTGGTAGTCACCGTCCATTTGAACTTAGTTATTGGGAAGTTAGTTTGGTTCCTGGCCTGATGTGGTAGGTTTCGACTGTGCCTGCTCTGGGGCAGTCAGTTCTCAAGGATGGCAGCCTTGAGTCTCACCTGTGGCAGGGGTGAGCAGAAGGAGCAGTGTGTTTTTGCTGATTTGGGATTTTTGCAATAGTAGTATTTGTGCCCATTGTGGGGCGGTCTGTTCTCAAAGGTGGCAGCTTTGAGGCTCTTCTGTGGCAGGGAAGAGCAGAAAGAGTCAGTTTCCGTGTGTTGGTTCAGTTGGTAGCATTGTGCTGAGGGTCCTACCCATGTTTGTTAGTTACGCCTTATTGGATAAATTAGTTCATGATTGCCATGCTGACACGGTATGAGTGTTGCTCTAATGTGTGTGTGTCTTGTTGGATGGTGAGTTGGACTTAGGAGGGCTGCTATATTTGTGTGTTGGAGGGGAAGGAGGTGTTAGGATCTGGTATCAGGGTCTGCCTTCCCTTGTTAGGACCTGCTCTTACCTTTTGCTTCCTGATGTGTCCCTGTCCCCCAGGGTGTCTGTGTGTGTGCAAGGTCATCAATGGAATGTTAGTATGAGTGCTGCAATGTTTGGGTATGCTTGAGATCCTGAGTGTTCCACCAGAGCCAGTTACCATGATGTAGCCTGGGTGATGGGAGCCAGTGGGCTCCATTCCCGAGCTTCCTTCTGATCTCCATGACTAATGTACCTGATGTCACCTGATCTTAAAGACTAAGAAAAAAGGAGCTTACCTAACCTACCTGCTGCCTCCAGTGTACCTTCAATCTGAACACACGGTTGTGATAGGAATATTAGCGATGCTAGATGCAGTCTCAGACAGGAAATGTGTTGTATTTAATGTCACATTAATGATCGTTACGACTGTTATCTTGCCATTAAACAATCTAAAGCTCACTATAGATCCTGGATGAGGGAACAAAGCCGGAAGAAAACTAAACAGAGGAATTCTCGTATTATTGAGTCTCATCAGAATGATAGCTGCGTATTCTAGAGAATTGTCAATTCCAAATCCACTGATGATCCACTATTAGAAGGTGGCTTTAACGACAAGTGGGAGAATTGCATTAGGAGTACCTTAGGGCGGCCAAATGTTTCATCTCCCTCCCCTGCCATTATTACTGATAGATGGCTGCATATTGGAGTAGTAGATAATGCACTGAGATCATTAAGACTCTTAAAAACTCTAAGGCCCTAGGCCCTGATGGCCTGGGCAACGCAATAATTAAACTGAACCAACTTTCTTTGTTACTGAATTCTCCCGACGTACGTTGGTCTCATACAGGGGTGTATCCTTGCACCTACTTTATTCAATCGCTATTTGTCGTATCTTCCACAAGGCTTATTGTGAACGGCTAGGTACGGATCAGACGCAATGGCTCGGCTATGCCAATGATTTGATTTAGTTCTGCTCAACAGTACTCTGTTAGGACTGCAACTTCAACTTGAAAGTTGTGCGGTTAATGCATGTTAGGGAGAATTATCCAGAATGGCTAATTTCCCTTACCTACTGAGTCTCTCAGCAGCTTTGCTGGATTTCAGGATTTATTTTTTCACCTGGTAAGAGTGTGAGCCTTTTTTCCCACTCTTACATGTGTTTTGCTGTGTGTGTTTAACATTTTTGTGTTCATAGACTGTGGAGCCTCACCTACTCCACAGGCATAACTTTTAAAAAACTTTTAATGTGTGTTACACAGCACCTTCAGTGCAGTGACACAGGGTTGTCTTTTAGACTTCCCAACTCAGACTCCATTTTTGGGTCTGACTACTGTCTCCCAGAAACATATAAAGTTGCCATTAACTTTATTAGCCTCTGTAAAACCACAGACCCAGTACAAACCATCTTACATGGAGTACTGGAAAGGGTTAATACTTATCCCTTTTTGTCTGTTTCTCTTAGAGCATTGCTTCGCTCCCTTTTCATCAAGACTTGGCTGGTGGCAGTGGTAACTACCCTATTTTTTCTACGGCAGTTATCTTAAATAACCTTGGTATTGTTTTAGGCTATCTTGGTAGCATCAAACTTAAACCCGCTAGACCATATATGTTTTATTATGGTTCTGGCTGGGTTTATTCGCCATTTCTTTTTGTAAAAGTCGTTCTCGTGTTTTACTCTGCGCGCCAAACCGGATTTGATTCCTTTGTTCAAGTCTTTTGCGGGCTTCTACGCAGAAGCCCTCCTTAAGCGCCTGTATGTCTGGGGGGGACAGGATGTGAGGGAGGGGATTAGGACTCCCTGCACAGGGTCTCCTTGGAGACCCATGTTGCACTCTGAAATGATTGGCTGTGGTGACTGTCCCGGTGGGACAGCCAACCTGCTGTGTGATTGACAGCCAGGGTGTGTGAATGGGGGAAAACTGCATAAAAAGCAGGTCTCTGGGTCTGGCCATTGGAATGAAATAACCGATGAGAAGCTGACGGAAGAGGACCCCTACCACGACTGAACCGCACGGTGAGAAGCCCTCCTGCAGGTCCGAAACATCAAACTCCAATGACAGAGAAGATCCTCCAGGAATCTTCTTCCCCCGAGCTGGTGGGACCAACCAGCTTGCCCAAACTGCAAGCAAGGACTCCCTCCTCTGGACGAATTCGCTGTACAGAGCTACAGTGTGCTGGATAGCCAGGAAGATCGGACCCTGCTTGGGTTTTAAGGAGCGCACCTTTTATTTGTTGCTTTGCTCTGCTGCTGGTTTCTTCCTTGGGTAGTGCAGGACCCTCCAGTCTTCCTCTTGTGTCATTCAGACAGTCGCTTCAGGAACCATGAGCCTGCAGGAACTACCAGGAACGTCCGCCTCAGCTACAGCTTCTTCTCCATTTAAAGGTACAGTGCAAATCCGGTTGTTCATTTCGTTCAGCCGCAATTAATGTGTGTGAAATCTTTCTCCAATCCAAGGGCTTGTCCTTCTCTACTCTTTAAACTCACTTTTCTGCTGACCAACTTCGTCCGGAACTCTTGACAAAGACTTAACCGAGAACTACCCTGAACTGTGTGATCTTGAGCAAAAGACTTTTGTCCTATTGACTTTGGCCCTAAGCCTTTTTGATTTGATTCCATCACTGTAGTTCCTCTTTCTAGATTGCCCTGCTTACTTACCTGTTGGTTCTGTTCAATTTCTGCTAACTTTGTCTTTACCTCCCTTTTAAATTTCTGGAGTGCCATTTTGCTCCCACTTCATTTGTGAGCTTAACTTGTCTGGAACCTATTGGAGGTGGTGTGGTGCATTAAGAGTGTGATTTTTAAACTGCTTTACTTTAGTGAAATGTTATACAGTTGATGTGTAAATAAATGTATATTCTTTTACTCAGAAACCTTGAGACGGTGTTTGTTTGAATCATAGTAATTGCTGTCCTTTGTGTAACTATTGATACTCGTCACTTGCTCTTGAGATAAGTCTAGCTGCTCAGCCATCGCTACCACTTTTACTGTGTAGTACAGGCTTGTACCAAAGGTGAATTTGTACTGTCACTTATAGTCTTAATTCTGTGTGGTATTCCCAAAGGATACTGCATATAATTCTGCCTAACAATGCAAAACATAACTGGTTGGCAAATAACAACAGCAAAAAGAAAATCATGATTTCAATTCCCGTTCTGCCAGTAAACAGAACAGTTAAGTAGGATTTGGAACACGCTCCTCTTGATATTGTTTCCACCTATGAATATCTTTGGATCACTATTGATAGTGAGCTGACTTGGATCCTGTAGGTAAAAATATATCGAAATGAAGGCACGACAGCAACTTAGTGCAGTCCTGCGGTTTGACCGAATCCATAGTGAATTTTTAGAATAGAGGCTTATAATGCAAACATTATTAGATCTATGCGATTATATGGATCAGAAATTTGAAGCAGGAAACAGCTCTCCTAACTTATTAAGATTGAGGGGATGTGCCTCAAGGCTATAACTTGCAGTTTTAGATCGAGTCAAATAGAATATTTATATTCCAAATGTGGACTATTGAGTATAGCCGGAGCTCTTTCTGTAAGGATTAATTAGCTTTATTGGAAGGTGGGAAATAGCCTTGATACCTCTGTATTCCACATAAAACCTTCTGCTGCTTCAATTTCTTTTATTGGATTTGAAAAAAATCTTTCCTCAAATTGATAATGGATGAAGGCTGCAAGTGGAGTACCCACTCTCCTCGGCTGCCCTTTCCATAGATTCAAACAAGACATTACATTAGTTTGTTATGCTGTAGACCAGGAACAGACTAGTTAACTTGGCCACTAAATCACTCAGCAGAGAATATCTATTGCAGCTCACCAAATGAGTTGCCATACCACACTATTTTCTAGACTATCCACATAACAGGATTATTATTGTATACCTGGGGCTGAAATTCAATCAAATAAATACGCTTGAAGTTTTAAGGACTCAGATGGGCTTAGATAAGCAACATAGGTATTGCAGGCTAGAATATTGGAAACAGCTAAACACGTGATCTACTGCAAATGCATTACTAATATAAGATTGAGGGCTTACAGGTGCCTGGGAGTTCTGAACCAAAATGTCGATGATTCTTAACGCATTTGGGAGCTGTTCTTTGAGGGTAACGATGTACCTATCATTTACTACCTGACAAAGATGTGGCTTTCGATAAGAGGTTTTAGAAATAGTTATTTTTGAATGCTTTATTATATTTTATGTGCTCATGATTGATTATAAATTGTATCCTATAGTGATTAGTTGTATTAAAAACCGTATTGGCTGTTGAATACTAATAAAAAATTTAAAAAACGGTGATATTTTATTTTAGCTATGTGTTATTTTTTACACTTTTTAAAAAGCCTATCACTTGACTGCCATGACTTAAAGGGATAGTCTAGTAAAAAATGTTATTTCAAAAATAGATAGGCCACATTAAAAAAAAAAAAATCGCATCCTCCGTTTTAAAACGTCCTATGTAAAATTTTGAGCTATTCAAGCTCAAAATTCGAAAAAGCAAGCACAGGGGGGCCGCCATTTTGTGAAATGGAGGCCCTCCTGTGCTGGCTTTTGCTTTTGCGGCACTAATGAAGGAAAAGCCAGCCAGCTGTAGTAAACAAAGTCTACCGCTGGGTGGCTTTCCCTTCATTAGTGCCGGGACTCGGAGGACGCGGACCGGAGACCAGAGCAGGAAAGCTGCAGCTGAATCTCGGTAAGTGCTATTTGTTTTACAAAAAATAAGCACTAGCTGCGGTTTTTTTTCTAAGTTTTCCGGGCTGGAGGAGCCCGGAAAACTTAGAAATAAAACCGCAGCTTTAAAAACGTTGTATTTATGTTTGCGGTCGCTTTTGAAGCGACCGCAAACATAAATACAACGTTATTGTGGTGGAAAACGCTGCGGTTTTTCGTTCCAAGTTTCTCAGGCTCCTCCGGCTCGGAGGAGCCTGAGAAACTTGGAAAGAAAAACCGCAGCGTTTTCCAACACAACCGCGTGTGTTTCTGCCTGCTGTGGCTATCACTTTGGGTCTCCGGTGCTGGAGCACCGGAGACCCAAAGTGAAAGCCACAGCAGGCAGAAACACACGCGGTTATGTTTACATGCCGCGTAGTGTTTCTACCTGCAGCTGATTTCCCATTTGGGGCTCTCGGGCTCCCCGTGGGGAGCCCGAGAGCCCCAAATGGGAAATGCTACGTTGTCTGCCTGAATCTGCTTTTCCATTTGGGGCTCTCGGGCTCGGAGCCCGAGAGCCCCAAATGGAAAAGCAGATTCAGGCAGACACAAACACGGTTGTGTTGGAAAACGCTGCGGTTTTAAAACCGCAGCGTTTTCCAACACAATAACGTTGTATTTATGTTTGCGGTCGCTTCAAAAGCGACCGCAAACATAAATACAACGTTTTTAAAGCTGCGGTTTTATTTCTAAGTTTTCCGAGCTCCTCCAGCCCGGAAAACCTAGAAAAAAAACCGCAGCTAGTGCTTATTTTTTGTAAAAAAATAGCACTTACCGAGATTCAACTGCAGCTTTCCTGCTCTGGTCTCCGGTCCGCGTCCTCCGAGTCCCGGCACTAATGAAGGGAAAGCCACCCAGCGGTAGACTTTGTTTACTACAGCTGGCTGGCTTTTCCTTCATTAGTGCCGCAAAAGCAAAAGCCAGCACAGGAGGGCCTCCATTTCACAAAATGGCGGCCCCCCTGTGCTTGCTTTTTCGAATTTTGAGCTTGAATAGCTCAAAATTTTACATAGGAAGTTTTAAAACGGAGGATGCGATTTTTTTTTTTTTAATGTGGCCTATCTATTTTTGAAATAAATTTTTTTACTAGACTATCCCTTTAAACTGTAGGCCTGGTCTAGAGACGTACTCTCGTGAGTGCCGGCCAACTCTCGTGAGAGCAGAGGGGAGGAAGCAGAGGGCAGTGCGCTCCACGAGTTATTCACGGCGCGGGCTCGAAGAGGATCACACCGCAGGCCCAGCACCCCTGCAAAGGAGACAAGCCCCCAATCCTCACTTGCCATCCACACCTATCCTATTACAGACCCTCATGAACACCTGGTGTGTGCTGCCACCTGCTATGACCCACAGTGATGTGCTGTCCTGACTGTAAGCTGGTAATAAAAGCAGCATCACACTTGGCCCATCACACTCCCCACCAAATATGAACCCCATCGTTTTTCCCCCATTTCCAGCACTGGTCTGACCAATATTTTACAATTTAAACACGACAGTTTTGACGCCCTCAAACAATATCTTCTAGCCTAATATAACGTTGAAACCCATTTCAAAGTTGGGGGACACTATTTATATGCTTAAACTTTTATGAGTTACTCTGTGATTAAAAATAAAAAAAAATACCGTTTCATAGTTCTCAACCTTTTGTGGGACCTCAGCGGGTGAAAAGACACGATTTTGTTACTGGCGGCTGACAGCCCACTGACTTATATGGACGTTTAAAGGGCTTGGCGGGTGCCAACGTCTAAGTTGAGCGGCACACCGTTTCCTTCAGGCAATACATATTTGATAATTGAGCGAAAAGAGGCAGCTCCAACAGGCAGCGTGCTGAAATCTGCTCACTTGGCCCTCGTCAACTAGTTCCTGTACACCCGCACAACGAACAACAAGCCGGGGAGGAGACGCTCCGCCTCCCAGGCCCGCTGATTGGCTATTTGGTAGGTGAGGCGATGTCACGCGTTCCCGCCTCCTAGCGTGTGGCACAGGGCGGGATTCCCACACTCAACACGCGTCACACTCCCTCATAATGCCTGTGGTGAGTGAGCACTCCCGGCATCCCCCGCGCACGATTCCATGTGTAGTGAGAAGAATGCTATGCGAGTGATCTGCAGCAGCCGGGCGTGACGCCGCCCCCTGGAGCTCTGCCATGTAGGTCATGTATGTGGCAGAATGCGCTGGCGCGTCATGGGGGCGTGCAGCGCTGTCAGCCTACAGGTTGACCTCCCAAGTGACTCATTAGGCGTCTGAGGGCGTTCAGCTGTGAAATGATACCGCTGTGTGTACAGTGTAACATGTCACCTACAGTGGAAATCCCATCAAAACCGATTCCCACCGCACCTGGCAATGTTGTAGAAAGTACATTAGTGACATGTCTGGGCCGGCGTCAGTGACGTGAGCCACTTCTTATTGAACGAATGACTTAACAGTTGATTTGTTTTAATTGAAATATCATGATGTTCTCTTGGTTTTTAATATAAGAAATCCAAGGGTCTGAGTCATTTTAAAGAGAAGATTTTTAGGATCCTTTGGTGGGTGAGCGTACCTGCTACCAGAAGCTTGTGGCATACTTTGCGTGCTGGTGCACTCCTCGCTGCTTTGGCATGGGTCGACGAGAGAAGTTTATCTTGCTGATAGTTATGATCTGTCAGTGTTGCTGAGCTTGTGCCTTCTGCAGCTTGAACCCCTGCACACTAACGGTGCGTGTTGCCTGGTGCTCAGTTTAAACCCTCCCTTTGCTCAGCAATGATGACTTTTTTCTTATCTCCTGCATTCCCTTCCTGTTTACTAAATTGCAGTAGATGATCACCATTTCCCTGACTTAGTTGTCAATTTGCTAGGGCGAGTCTGGCTTTTTGTCTCTTTTTAGTTTGGGCTATTAGGTGTCTAGAAGCCGAATCTATTGTATTAAAGTACAGGTAGGGAGGAATGGCATATGAGGGAGGACACACAGCTGTAGGTGTTGTTTGGTTATTTGTCTACTCATTGACGGCACATTTCCATGCTAATCTCTATGGCCATTCCCATCCTTCCCCGTCTAAAATACCTCCTCATGGAAACTCTTAGAGCTCGCTTTAAACAAGCCTTAGCATCAAACTTTGCTCTCAAAGTGCCTGCCAGTGTTTTTTCAAAGCAGTCATCTGAATGTTAATGACTTAATGGAGTTGTAAACACGCTAGTGTAATAAAAAATTCTTACTAAGTCTGTCTTTAGCCACTCGATTTATATGCACTCTGCATGTCCTTCACTGAAGTCTTGTTAAAAATAAGCATTTGCAAGGCCAACAGTTTTGGCTTGTGTATAAGTATTAGATATTTGCCAAGCACTGTTATTAGTTGCCCAGGTGCTCAAACCATTTTGCACTTGCTACCATCAATGACTACAGCTGTGCCTGGCAAGTGCCTTTCCCATGTCTACAAAAAAGCCCAAACTGTGGGCATTGCAATTGCGTGTTTTTTCTCATGGCCAATTGCAACACCAGAGTGATAGCCTAAGAGCTTCCGTTATAGCCACTCTCTGGGGTTGGGTTCACAGAAGCATTGTCTGCTTGGTACTAGCTTCACTGTCCATCCATGTAGGTATTTCAGAGACATTAGTACGCTCATTAGAGGAAAGTTTGGGTACCTTGCATCATGCACTCTCGGCTTCATCATTAGAAAAAGTAACCACATTTCTAGTTAAAGAATCATCCTGAGTGAGCTCTTTTTTCTGACTTTGTTTCCAAGGGGCCCCTTTTTTTGTTCTATCACCTTCTAGAGCAGGGTCGCCTATCTGTTTTTTCCCCACCTCCAAAAAAGGTCCTTACCTCCTCTTCCCCACACTGTGGGGGGCAGAGGTAGATGTTTCCAAGGGGCCCCTTTTTTTGTTCTTTCACCTTCTAGAGCAGGGACACCTATCTGTTTTTTCCCATTCTCCAAAAAAGGTCCTTACCTCCTCTTCCCCACACTGTGGGGGGCAGAGGTAGATGTTTCCAAGGGGCCCCTTTTTTTGTTCTTTCACCTTCTAGAGCAGGGACCCCTATCTGTTTTTTCCCCCTTCTCCAAAAAAGGTCCTTACCTCCTCTTCCCCACCCTGTGGGGGGCAGAGGTAGATATTCTAAGGGTTCCTACCTTTTGATTGCATATTTTATTCTTTTATTATTATTGTATTTATTGAGCGTGCACCTAGTTTTGAGAAGCAACAGAGTGCTTTACAGAGGTGTACAACATTACAGATGCATAACGGAGCGCTTTTCAGTGGTAACAACAAAGCAGATATACAGCGGCGGGTCGGATACATAGGAAGACAGAGGAGGGGTACAGCTGTACCGGGTGGCGGGGATGAGAGGGGCGGGCGGCGTCTAGCGAGTCAGGTGTCGCAAGGGGCGGCATGATGGCCTACATGTTGAGGAGGAGAGACTCATTGAGGTGGGTTTCTTAGGATTTAGATGACACTTGCCCATTTCTTCCATTTGGGAGGAGCTGCCATCAGCGTCAAGGATTCTCCAAATGTTCTAATACTAATAGATGATGTTTTGCTTTTGCTTGGCCACGTGTAGGGACCTCAGAATTACACCCCCTTATACCCTGATAAGACAAGTTATTGGACTCAGACGGCATATAAAAATGGCCCAATACAGGTCCTTTATTCACACATTATACATACACACATAACATATAGTCAATTATACGTAAACATAGAAAAAGAAAAGCTTCACCGCTAATATAGTTGCAGAAGACACCTTCATCTCAGCCACCACAAAACTGCTTAATCCCAGAGCAGGTAGGCAGAGAGATCACTAGTAGTAACAGGGTCTGGAGCGGAGCGTCCTCCCTCTCAGCGAGACTGCATCACCCGGGGGTCCAGTTCCATCTGTCTTCCCAAGAGGAATACCTCTTCTCTTTATGGGGGAATCTCTGCCCCTCAATGGTACCAGACTGCCCTCGGCCGAAGAGCAGACAATAAGCATGAGGAGCCAAGAGTGGAAAATTCCAGCAAGAAGTGGAAAAACCCAGCTTCTCCTCCTTGCCTTCTTTCCCAGTCCTCTTATCACTGCACCTGCAGAATACTCCGACTCCCTTTCTGGCTCGTCCTTCAGTGAACAATACAACAACTATTCTTCACAATTAGCCCAACTGACATCATTATGTGACCTTGCCTCAGCTGCAAAAATGCACATCTACCTACTAAGCCCACGAAAACGTAGGCTTTCATTGCAGTAATGGAAGTGTATGTCCAAAATGGCTGCGCTTCGGCGCCATGTTCTTAACTCATTTTTCGCACACGTACTTCACTCCACCCCTTGGATAATCAACTACCATAACCCAATGGACGAAAAGATGGTTCCCAAAACGTATGAAACATCCTGCACAGATTTGAAACACATGAAATACAACAGCAACAACAAAGTAAAACAAAAAAAATCCCCAAAGTCCAAATAGAAACAGAAGGCAATGCCTCAGGAATCCATGCAAACAACTGACCCCATCCAATTCCGCTCCGACCTTGTGTAACCCAGGTAATAAGATCCTCTCGTCAGGGTTTGTTCTGCATGATCAGCACCTTGCAGCTCCGTCTGAGCTGCTCTGGGCCTGGGGTCACGAGGTGCGACTTGGGTCCTTATACATTAGTCCATCTACAGGGTGACATCCTCATGGTTTTAGTAGCAAAAAAGCGTCTGCAAGCATATGCACAAGCTCTTCTGGCGTCTTGCGTTTCTGTGGTGCATTAGTTAGCCTATGTGAAAAATAACAACAATGCATATTTGTGAGCATGAGTGGTCCTCTACGTCATAACACTGAGTATGTTCTTCTGTGGGCTGGTGTGTGTCTGATCCAGGTGCTTGGTGGCACGCGTGTTCTTGTCCGTTGGTTATGTTGTCATGTCATCTCAAACAATGGTGATACTGGTGGGTGACGTCTAATCGAGTTGGTCCATATGGTTGGTCTCAGCTCCACCCGAGGTCCCACCATGTGCTGTGTATGACGCACAGTTGGCCTGGGTGTGCAGAGCATGGCCATGGTGGATCTTGACGTCCGGTGCAGCAGTCACAGGGCTGAACTCATTCTGCGGTGGGTGCTTAGGTCGTGACGTCATAGGCCATGGTCTGGACGGGAATCGGGGGAAGGGATCGTCCCATTTTCCCTATTCAGTCCCCCTTCTGGTCGATTTGTCAACCACAAAATTATCCACTCTTTTATCTCCTCTCACTCGCCATACCTTTGTTATTCCTGCAAGGTGTCCGTATCGGTGAACGTGATCTTCAAAGGACCAGTACATGTATGTGCATCCACCACCGGGCTTACAATAAACCCATTTTCCAACGTAGCTCTTCGGGTTTTGTGGATTCTCAACTTTTATCGATGGTGGGTACAGGTCTGCTTACACTATCTGTTGCCACAGCCGTTCGCGTTCCTTGATGATTATATCTGCGTGCTTGTCGTCGTCAGCGGGCATTAGCACGTGCATGCCTGTCATTTCCTCTGCAGTACGTTTCAACTTTGCCATCCATAACTTTATCCCCATCACTGAAGCCATTCTCAATATCATGCATCCTACCACAACCGTGAGGCCATCAGACAGCCATGCTGGCATCCAGGACCAGATATACAAAAAACAGCTACCATCCTTCTTTACTCCCTTTGCTTCTTCTTCCATCTTGGCATGCATCTTGGCCAGCTGGGATACTGCTGCAGATAGGGTGTCGTCCTCGTCGGTTGCAGGAATGAATGTGCAGCATGAACTTTTAGCATGAAAGTTTTTGCACAAACACCTCCTTCCATTGCTGTTAAAAGGTCTAGCACGTACTTATTTTGTAGGGCCACCATCCATATTGACCTCAGTTCCTCTTTGATTGCGTTGAATCCGTTAATGTTGGAGTTAATCGTCATCATTAGCTCCCATCTTGTTATCTGTAGCCATTTTGCATTCGCATACGCCTGCACTCCTGGATGTATCACAGAGGAAACAAACATTGCTGCTCTGTTAAATAGTCTGTGTGCTGGTGGAATCTCACTTAGTGCTGTTTCTGACCTTCCCCACAGGTAATTTCCAGTCAGTGGTTCTCCTTGTCTTTTTACTCTGGATAATTTATTCTCTGTAGTAATGTCACTCCTTGAGGTGCTTCCTGCTTTTTCCAGGGATCTTCTCTTCCTTTTGTTTCCTTTGTCCATTTTAGGGAAATTCTCCAGGTTGATGTGTTTTTGTGGTACTACCAGGGATGGTACGTTGACGTGTACCATGGTACATACCCCATTCCATGGGCCTCATTATAACTCAGGCGGTCCGGAAATAACGGTGGCGGTAAACCTGCCGCCACCGTTGTTTCCGGACCGCCTGATCCCGACTCCTGCAGGCGGGAGGTGATGTTCCCGCCAGGTCTGACCTGGCGGGTTTAACACCGCCCGCCTGCTGGCGGACGAGGAAACACCGGCAGCATTACGAGATGTTGCCGGTGTTTCCATGATCCCCATTCCCATCGAGTCCTATAGGACTCGATGGGAATGGGGATTAACACCATTCCGCCTCCGTGATTCCCAGAAAACCAGGGTGGTAATGCCCCGGTAATTCCGGGAATCACGGAGGCGGAATGGTAAGACGAGTCCGGCGGTAACCAGGCGGTATTACCGCCGCGGTTACCGCCAGACTAGTAATGAGGCCCCATGACTGTGGTAAGCTGTTGTAAACTTTTGTTCCGCAGGCCCAATACTGATCCATCAGTACGGCTGTTCCTGCTCCCCCCTCAGGAATCTTTATTGTTCTTTTACATCCTTCGTTTACTCCAACATCAACCTCACCATCGTGCTGGTAACATAGTGTAGGTGCTGCAACGGGTATTATCGTTATTGGTTCCTCTTCTTTGACCAACCATGTTAGCAGCGCTGCACTCTTTGTCCGTTCCTTGTAGCATTTGTCGTTTTCCTCTTGTACTGTCATTACTGATGATTTTGCCAATGTCACTACCTTGGTTCCTTGGGATAGCCTAGTGTGTTTCCATTTTGTATTGCGGTATGTAAAACTTGTTAAGTCTTGTGAGTCAGGGTGCAGTGGTATTGAGAAGAACACATTTTTGAGGTCAATCACAGTGAACCGTGATGCCTCTGCAGGTATTCCGCACAGTATCCTTGCTGGGTTAGCTGTTATCGGGTACTCTGACTCCACAATGTGGTTAAGAGGTCTTAAATCTTGAATGAAACGCCAAGACCCTCCCTTCACCTTGCGCACTGGGTATACCGCGGTGTTGCATGGTGATTCTGATGGTATCAATATTCCTCTTTCCACTAGGGCACTTATTGTTTCATAAATCCCTTCATCAGCTTATTTGGACAGTGGGTACTGCTTCCCCATGGGCAGCATTGCTCCCTTTTGTAGCTTTATTTTTACCCCTCCAATGCTTTTTATGCATCCCACATCACAGGGACTAGTAGACCATAGTGATGCGGGCAAAGCTGCTAGGTCTTCCTCAAACAGATCTGATTGTGTGGGGACGGGCGTCTCTAGTGCCATTGCCATTTTCTGTGCTACTTCCTTGTATGTCACTCTCAACCAAACGTAGACGTTCATCTGGATCACCATCTCCCCATCTCCTACTTCGTCTGAGAACAATTCCTCATCTGATACCTGTGTCAGCCTGCATCCTTCAGCCAATGCTATTACTGCCCTCCACGCTTTCCCTTCCCCATCCTGAGCTTGAACTGCAATGTAGTCTTTGGTTGCCACAATACTCTCGATGACCACTGATATTATTGCCCCTTCTTTCTCAATAGTGGGCATTTCTGTTCTGAAAAGGTATGCTGCTGGCCTCCTCCACACCTTGCCCTCAATCCCCAGTAGCAATGTCTGATCCGTATTGGAAGATGTCCCTGTCCACTGGTTCTGCCCTTGCCACTGTCTTGCCACAGTAAGCCTGAAGTATGTGTTGTACGGTGAGCATGTGTATGCCTGGTGTTGAGCATACTATTCCCTTGTCAGTGAAGGATATAGTCATGTTCAATCTGCTCATGATGTTCTCCCTAGTATATTTACTGGAGAGTGATTTGAGAATAGCAGTGGCAGATAGAGAGATGTTATCAGTAAAAGGAACCAGCCCTCAAGCCCCGGAGAATCCTTGAGTGTTCATGGCATCGCCTGACAAGTTGAACTTCCCTTCCCTAATACAGGAACTAGTGGCCCCTGTGTCAAATAGGAAAGAAAATGTTTTGTCACCTATCGCCACCTTTATGCATGGTTCCTCCGCAGGGTTAGGTGTTACCAACAGGGTGGGACACAACAAGGCCGTCTGTGGGCTGTCCTATTGGGGGTACAATGATTGTCTGTTCCCTGTATATGGGTTGTGACCCAGTATCATCACTTCCCCCATTTGCGTCTGTGGCATTGGCTTGTCCGTAGGTAGTTGTGTGTTGTCTTGTATTTGTGTGAGCTGTTGTATCGTTTGGATGTGTTGTTGTGCCATTGTCATTTGTTGTTGTGCTTGGTGTTGGGCTGGCTGGTGCTGCATTTGTTGTGTGGTGGGCGTCACATACGTTTGCTGCTGTGGTTGTTGTGGCACTTGTTGTGTCATGTGTGTTTCACCCATTTGTTGTAGCTTTGGTTGTTGGTAGTAATTTTGTCCCGCATTGGAACCCTGTTGCCCTTGTTCTCCCCACCCTTTTTGTGTCGGCCCTGCCCTGCATGTGCGTGATACGTGTCCTCCCAGTCCACAAGTCCAGCACGTTAGCGGCTCTCATGCTTGCCACGGGTACCTTCCAGTGTTGTCTAAATACCCCTGCTGTCCGTATTGGTTGGACCCTCGGAACCCTCCCCCTTGCATGTGTCCCGTTTGACTTAATCCCCTCCCTCTTGTTAACCCACCCCTCCCTCTGTAGTTGGTGGTATAGCCGTTACCCATTGGTGTGCATCCACCCCCCATTGGTGGTGTGTATATGTGTTGTGCTGTGTATGGGGGTGGTGGTGGCAATTGCTGTGTTGGAATTGGTACTTGCTGTGACAGTATTGCTGGTAGTTGTGACTGCTGTGCAGCGGCTGGTGTCAGTGGGGCGGGGCTTGTTATCAGTGCACCTCCTACCTTTGAATGAACAATACACACCACTTTAGACACACACAAGCAACAGTATCGGCCCCAAAACCTCTATTTTAGACACCGTCTAACTGTGCCGATTTGTATCTACCACTACAGTGTAATTTCCATACACAGATATCTCTTTGACCAATATCACCGAATGTGAAGGCATGAATTCAAAAGTCCTAGGCTTCCTTTGTCGCACATTCGGGAGATAGGCATCCAGTTGAACATACCATACACTTTATATTGTAAACTGTGAAGCACGAACAAGGCCACGGGGCGTACAACCCACTCATGTCAAAGACATGGAGAAAGTCCACTTGGAATGCATTTACATTTGTAACAAGACAACACGCATTCGCACGAGTCGGATCTTTATATTGTGCAAATACATTCAACTTTAAATATACCACTATAGTGTAATTTCCAGATAAAGGTAGCTCTCTGACCGACATCACCGAATCTGCAGGCATGAATTTACAAGTCCTCGGTTTCCCCTGTCGCATTTTTTTGAGAGAGGCACTCACCAGTTGAACATACCGCACACTCTAACTTGCAGCTTTATAAGCACGATCGGGGCCACGGGGCAAACAATTCACCCATGTCCAGGACATTATGCCATACCGCCAGGTTGGAGAAAGCCCATTTGGAAAACAATTACATATGAAATATGACAGCGCGCAATCGCGCGAGTCGGATCTTTGCATTTTGCAAATTCATGCAACCTTTCCGAAGCCTACCGGAGGGGGCGGACTCTTTACAGACGTATACACACCCCTGTGGGTCTCGACCAACTGGCAAAACGCAATGGTGCCACCACTCCATTCTCTCACTCTCCCTTCCTGGCCACATTGAACCCGCAGTCCAAGCCCCCAGTTGCCTAGCTACAAGCTTTAGACGCTGGACCTCACCGACCACTCCATTTCCGAACGCGAAAAGAGCAACTTAGAGCTCCCGCGAACTTGGGAACACAAACTCATTACGGATGATCGCCGTCACTGATGTTTTTCTAGGTAAGCACGATCGCTGACCTACACAGATGCGACACCAGGTTTTAGAACAATTCTTACATAAACCGAGACATAATGCTCATTTATTTCTCTCTACAGGAACACTGTCCTAAAAGAACATTAAGACGCTTGCGCATACCTAAACACACACACTCAGGTATTCAGCAGGACCTGACAACTCGCCCATTTTCTGAACAAGAGGACCACCTCACAGACAGAAATAGGCAGCAACACCGAGGCATTTAAAAACAGGGAATCATGGTAGGTTTACTATTTTTAATTTACTCCTACCAGGTTTCGTTTTGACAACAGAAGTAAATGGGAGCTGTGAGACCAATATGAGAGGTGGTACAACTAGTCAATACACTTCATTTATTTTAATATAGGACAAGGAACACCATTGATTTATTATATAGGCATCACCTGTGAACCTGGGATTCACCCACGCCGAGTGTCCCGGCCATTCCGCCGCGAGGTCGTGTCGGAGCCACGAGGATTGGCTTGCAGCCTCAATCTCACATTTCCAGAGATTGTTAAACCCCTCCAGGTAAGAAATCTTTCTACCTATGGTGTGGGCTTTGTAGCTCAACATGCAAAACTTGTCCCCACAGCCTTAAGCATGCTTGTTCTTAAACATGGTTTCAAGCATGCATCTCGGCACTATGCCCAACATTGAGACTCAAGCTCTATTATTTTTCCCTTTTTCCCCATAGGGTACCTTGACTCCACCCTGATGAAGGTGGCAGCATAAAACCACCGAAACGCGGATAGAAGTAAGGGGGTCTGCTTCCAGATCTGAGGCTGGCCACATGAACAGCAGTCCTTTTGGACTCAATGGACTATCTGGAAGCACACTGATAAGTTATTACATTATTTTCCCCCTAAACGCGTAGGCAGACCCAATGAGGGCTTTTTATGCAATCCATTAATTGAACCCCGAAAAACTAAGATCTAGCTCCCTAGCAGACGGGATAGAAGTCTCTGTCACAAACTATATTGTTTAGAATCCCTCAACATAAGAAATATGGATTTCCTAACAAAAATACACTAGCAGACGCTACAGAAATGAATGTCTGATCAATTGAAAGAAAGTCTTGATCCCATATTACACTGGTATAGGAGGTCTAGCCCTGAATTAAGACTAAAGGCTGTATATATGTACATATATTGAATGCCGAGTGTACATAACAACTTTCCAGTGTATTCGATCAAGATCCTAATTGTTTTTACAATTGTCAAATCATTCTTATATTGTTTAGAACTTCTCTTCAATTTCACTTAAAAAAGATTATCAACTCCTTTTTTCTGTACCTAGAGACATTTATTCTTTCTCCCTTAGCACTGAGTTTCTGTCCACTTTTAACTATCACTTCTTTTTTCCACCCTCCCCTTTTTTCAAAATAAGGCTGCAGGGTCATCTAGCTACACATTGTCTCATTTTTGGCCATATATTATTTTGTTTTTGCCTTGTATATAATTTGATGTGTACAAGATTTATACTGTATATCCAAAATGTTACGCCATATGTGTTGTTTTTTTCATATAAAGCATGCATTGAATGAGATGTCCGGGATTAGATTTAATATAACCCCGGCAAGAGGTACTTTACTCATTTGGCACATTTCTAAGGTCTACAGTACCGCGTTCCTTGCAGCGATTTGCCTTTTGTTAATCAGTGCACCTTCCATGGCATATTTTGACAATTTCTTCTGAACCTGTTTTGCTTCATCTGCCTTCCTATCTTCTTCTTTCTGTTTCACCTTTTCTTGCCATAACCTACAATGATGTACTATCATCAGCTGTATTTCTGGCCATGCTTTTGGTTCCATTCTTACAAATTTGTTCAACTGCCTCTGTACTGGTTCTGGTAGCCCCTGTATCAGTATGTGGTAGAAAATTGCTAATGTTTTGTCCCATGGCTCCCGCGTTTCCAGGCGCCACATCTCCTGAATTTCCTGGAGGTATCTGGGTATTGTAACCTCAGTGCTTGCCATAGTGTGTGTCTGCAATTTGTGAATGGTGCCCCGTCATGCAAAGTGTCACTGATGGTCACCCCTGGGTATCCCGCCCTTTACCAAATGTCACATGCGGCATCACCCAATATGGAAATTAATAACCCCTTGACATCTCCAACTGCTAACTTGTGTCCTGCAGTTAGCTTCTCCATTTCATATATCCAATTTCCTGCCCCTCCGCTCAAAGATGGTAGTCTGCATTTAATGTTCTCTTTGTCTGCATGCTTCCATGGTACATATTGTGGCCTTGCCCCCATCTCTCTAATAATGGCATTTGTGTGTATTCTCTTATCTCCCCTGGCATGCGTCAATGTGGTGATGTGTGTGTGTCCTCACTCTCCCCTTCCATGTCAGAAAATTCCTCGATAAATTCAGTAAGGTATTGTGTAATCTGTGTGTCACTTATGCCCTTATGACCTCTCCATTGACCTGCTTGGACCTTGTGTGTGGTTGCTGATCCCTCCATTCTGCGTCCTGGGAGGTCTCTAAGCCTGTTGACGTATGGCGTGTGCTGTGCTGGTGGCGTCATTGTTCGTTGTGTCCCCTCCCTTTGTGAGTTTTTGCCCTCTCATCCTGTTGTTTCTCCTTCTTGCATCCTACTTTCCCATGATGACCCGCAGCCTGTGCGTGTGATATATAGGTTACTTAGCCCTTCTCCACTCCCGTCACTCTGACCTCTGCAGGATCCCTCCTCCTCCTCACTACAAAAGCCGTCTGAGAATGTCAATTTTATGCGTGGGTGTGCTCTTCCCACTGTTACAGTTTCCAAATCTATATCTGTGTACTCACCTGTCTCCTCCATGTCTCCCCGTACTTGCAGTATAGCTACCTCTTTACTACTACATGCATTGATCTTACTCCTGGGTGCTTGGCTTGTTCCTCTTAGCCCTTGATTGCTTCGTTGGTCTTCTTCACTCTCTAACACCGTTCTCGCCCTGCGAAGTTCGTTCATTATCGTGTCACTTACCTGTCCTAGCACCCTCACATCTCCTCGTATGGCGTCACTTACCTGTCCTAGCACCCTTGCGTCTCTGTCCTTGTCGTTCCACATCCCGCCCTCTTTTGCCAGTATACTCTCTATTATTCTCCCTTCCTCGTATATATGTGCGCTCTCTGATATAATCTTCTTCCATAGTGTCATCTCCTTGTCATTCTCTTCCCATTCCTCTTCTTTCCTCCTGATCTCCCGTTGCTCCATACGTGTTATTCTTTCTGCAATCCCCCTTATGCGGTCCTCTTCCCTTTTGTTGCTCTCTTCCTCTTGCTGGTTTAATCCTGCACGCACCTCCTTTCCTTCTCGCGTCTTCACCTTCCTCTCCCTCTCTTTTTGCTGGAGCTGTCTAATCAATACGCTTCGTGCCTCCCTCAGCTCTGCTAGTTTTGCCTCCAACACCGCCTCCTCTTCCTTCGTCATGTTTCCCTCTTCACTGGAACTTACCTTGCTCCCTTTCTGAGTGTGTCCTACCTGTTCCTCATCTACCTTTTTTATCACCTCCTCCTCTTCTCCTGTTACCGTCCCCCGAAGCTTCAATAACACCTCTGCTGCTATCCATTCGTCTGCTGCTATCCCTTCGTCTGGTCCTATACTCGCCAAATCTATTTGGGCCTTTTTTGTTACCAGAGCTTACCTGTGCTTGTTTGGTGTCTACTGTACTCCCTATGCCCAGTCCCTTTTGGTAGTGGTCTTCTGGCGCATATGGTGGTGGGCTGTATGCAGGGTTTGAGTATCCCTCAGCGGCTGTTAACTGGGGTCGTGCTGCTTCTCTAAATTCTCTCATGGGGTACAAACCCTCTGTCTCTTTCTTTACCTCCTTTATTGGGTATGACCCCTCTGCCTCCTCATCGCCCTCCTCGGTGCTCCGTGCTGCATCGCTGGGAGGAGGAGGAGGAGTCGTGGGCGCACTACACCCTTCCCCTTCGCACACCTCCTCTTTCTTTACCTCCTGCATGCTCATCATCCCCGGGCTATACCCCTGAAACATGCTCCAGGGGTCGAAAACCTCTAAGTGGCTTGCCAATTTCTTCCGCTTGTATGTGTTGTGTAGATACGCTAACAGTGCATGTTGTGCTTCCATTCTAAAACTACCGTTGGGTGGCCACGGCATCCTTATCTTCTCGTCCGTCCCTTTGGTCCATTCAATACTGTATTTTACTATTTTGTCTCTGTGCGGTGGTAGTGTTGCGCAGATGAGCTGGAGTGGTGTTGTTAATGTGTGGAACCCATTGTCGGCTCCTAACCCATAGTACGAGGACATTTCCAAATATGCAGATGTATATACCACTGTTACCTGGCCCCATAATTTGGGGACTTCCGACTTTCCGCTGTAACGAGAAGCAATATTGTTATTACAGTACTTTCGTGCTGGCCACCACCGCTCTCCTGTTCTTCACAATGCTAATGCCCCCTCAGACCCCTCCTTTCGGAGCTAGGGCCCCCTTTGACCCGTGGCACGCAAGGCCCCCTGCGTCCTCGCGCCCGGCGCGGCGTGCTTTTGAGCCGCCCTGCCTTCTCAGCACGGCCGCTGCTCGGCGCGCCTGCTGCATTCTTCTAACCCCTCCTCCGTCTCTTTTCTGTCCCCACTGCCTGAACAGTGTATGCCCGCCTCTTCCTCTTCCCACTGATTGACCCGCTGCTCAGCGCAACCCCCTTTGGTTGAGGACGTGCCGGCGTTCTCCGTGCGCAGCCACCTGTCCCCCTTCGCTCCTCCTCAGCCGTGTGCCGTTACTCTAATTACGCTGAAGAAGACCGCAGTGTCCTATGTAAGTCCTATGGGTGACGTCACCATCTAGTACAATGGGTTACCTGTACGTACAATTGCAATATGAAATGCGCGCCAATTTTGACAATGTTGTTTCCCCACAACCCCCAGGCTGTCTTCCCACCGCACCCGGAGTGGAGTATTCATCAATCACTTTTGTTATTATAATTGTGCAGCACCCACTGCATTGCCTTGCGTGTGATACGCCCCCTCCCTAGGGGGCTTAACCAACCAACTATCTTCCGCACTGAGAAACAATCTAGCTACCTCTTGTGGGAATACGTCATCTATTCACCGAGCTAAAACACTCAATTAATAGGAATCCTCATATATTCATTGGAGTACAACGCCAACTCATAGGAATGCCACACCCCCTGTACATGTGTCCGCGATGTAGACCAATCGGCACGATCTGCCAGTCAGCAGTTAAGAACTTAACGCTCCACCGAGCACGCTCTGTAACACCAGAAGGGACGGCTTTCGCTCCGTTCCCCCCTTACAACTTACACATCGATCGCCGCTGAATGACCAAAATCTTTCCTTAACACACTGTAAAACCACCCGCCACCCTGTTCACAATTCCTCCCGCCACCCGCACCACATTACACTGCTGTTTGCGTGTGCCATACTCGCATCGGGCTCTCGCCTGCCGGTGCCGCTTTGCTTCGGGCACCCCTCCCAATCAGCTTGCCGCCTCCCCTCATCTGGACCACATCTGGACACTCGGCAACGGCGGGCGGGAAATTTCAGAAGTCGACTCCCGACGGCCAATCTCCGGATTGCGCTGTCCGGTCGTCTCACAGTTCCACGATGGTCTTGCAGTCCTCCAAAGGGGGCAACGGCAGAGGGGGCCGCGTTGCCGGGCCACCTTGACGCAAAAGGTCTTGCTGTGGTCTATCTCACCCTCTATCTCAGCAGTGCCTCCAACTTGTCGGGGTAATTTCCCGGGGGCCGGCAAGGCCGTCAGCGTACCTCCGGGGTTGGGGAGGCCCCAACTCCTCCCACGACCCCAAAGGAGTATGAGGCGCACACAAGAGCAAAGAGTTACTTCTGTTTATTGCACAAAACAGGCAGGGACAGGTTCTCGAACCATAGGCACCCAAGGAACTTCTCAACAGTGATGGACTCGCAGGCCCTTTTTCTAACCGGATGACGCTACTACGTGCGTCACCTGGGAAAGCTTGCCCCTAAACCTAACACTATCTCGGGTTGGCTCCCAGAGTGGTGGGGTCTGTATAGACCATATAGGAGAAAATGTTATTGGTAGAGAAGGGGTCAGGTGGTAAGCTTGGGTCGTCCCTAAGAATTTCTATATAAAAACAGTTACATGGGGAAAGTTAGTGATTGGTTGAATTATAGTGTCGTCAGTGGTTAGCCCCTCGTATTCTGATTGGTTCATCCGCGAGCCCCCAAGCCTGGGACAATCATTGTTCCCAGCTCGCGATGTACCTGGTGTTGGCAACAATGTATGACTATGTGTCAGTGGGCGGACAATGGACAGGTCTTATTACTAGCTGTTGAGTGTCCCTTTCCCATCGCCACCGGTGTCCAACTTGTAACTTCGTTGTTGCAGTCCGGGTCCCAGACGTGGGACCCCAGAGCTTCTCTGGTCCTTGGAGCTTGGCATCGCATCATGTCGGCCTGGTCACGTGTTGGGAGACCGTGGCTGAAGCAGAATTACGGGTATTTGATTTGTATTTCTGCTCTGAGGAGTGTTTAGCAGTGGCAGGTGTAAACTTGGCGCTGGGAGCGTGGTTTGTAGATTGCAACTTTGTGGCCTTGGCTGTAGGGCTTTCATCACGGTTTGTTCTGCATGATCAGCACCTTGCAGCTCCGTCTGAGCTGCTCCGGGCCTGGGGACTCTGGTTTGCGGCCTACCTTGGCCTAGTCTATGGGTGGCAGCATACAGTCCATACATAACACGGGAGTTGCGAGGTGCGACTTGGGTCCTTATACATCAGTCCATCTACAGGGTGACATCCTCATGGTTTTAGTACCAAAAAAGCGTCTGCAAGCATATAACGAGCTCTTCTGGCGTCTTTCGTTTCTGCGGTGCATTAGTTAGCCTATGTGAAAAATAACAATGATGCATGTTTGTCAGTGTGAGTGGTCCTCTACGTCATAACACTGAGTATGTTCTTCATGTGGGCTGGTGTGTGTCTTATCCAGGTGCTTGGTGGCACGTGTTTTCTTGTCCGTTGGCTATTTTGTCATGTCATCTCTAACGATGGTGATACTGGTGGGTGACGTCTAATCGAGTTGATCCATATCGTCGGTCCCAGCTCCACCCGAGGTCCCACCACGTGCTGTGGATGACTCACAGCTGGCCTGGGTGTGTGGGGCGTGGTCACGGTGGATCTTGACGTCTGGGGCAGCAGTCAGAGGACTGAACTCATCCCGCGGTGGGTGCTTAGGTCGTGACATCATAGGCCATGGTCTGGACGGGAATCGGGTGAAGGGATTGTCCCATTTTCCCTCTTCAGGTCCTCTCCCTCCTTCATTTCACTTCTCTTTATAGCTCCCATATCGGAAGTATTCGGATATAGCACTCGGAGCGCGTTCCAAATTGCTGCTGTACAATTGTTAATCGGTGCTCCATCATGCGCGGTGTTGGCTGTAGTCACACCAGGGTAACCTGCCTGTGTCCATACGTCATCAGCTCTCTCACCAAGTATGGCGATTAGAAGACCTTTAATATCCCCTATAGCTAATGTATTCCCTCCCGTCATTTTTTCTAACTCATGTATCCATTTTCCAATGCCGGAAGTTAAATTCGGGAGTTGACATTTTAAGATTTCCATGGCATGGCATATACTGTGGTCTGGCCCCTTCCTTTTACAAGAAGGGGAATTGTGATGCTCCAAACTCATTCTCATCTCTCATCATTTGTCTATCTACTGCTGGAGTAATATTCCCACATCGCTGTCTACCTGGCAATGACCTTAGCCTGCTTACATAAGGCGGGGACTCCCCCTCTTACCATGGGGTTGCCCCTTATGTCGGTCTGACTGTGTCAGTGGCTCTGATGCCTTGGACATAGGTATCTTTAAATCTGACCATTTTACTTCTTTGTTCAAAGGCAAATGTTCTTCTGGATTACATGTATCACTCCTAACCTCCCTCGAGAAGGTATCCCTTTCTTCATCTGATACTTCTAGTGCCCAACTCATGCAACTCCTCTCATCGTCATCTCTATTTAATGTTAGTCTGTCTAAAGACAGCTCCTTCTGTCTCGCACTACAGGAGGCTTCCTCCGTGTCATACAACTGAGTACTCCCCAGGCGATCATTTTTCCCTTCCTTTGTGCTTCTTTCTCGGCTTGCATTTCATGGTATACCTTATCGATCGTTTCCCCAATGCTTTGCGAGTCAAACTTGCCTTCTAGATTTACTCTAGACATGCCTGGTAATGACTCGGACGCAGGAAAGAATTCCTCTATGTCTTCCCAGTTTACCCGTGGATTGGGATTTCTTACTTCCCTTTCCAAATACTCAAGATCGCACGCTCTCTGTCTCCTTTTACGTTCCATGTCGTCATCGACTTCTCAGCGCTTTCTCGCCTCTTCTCTTACTCTATCTTCCTCTTTCTTTTTCATATCCCTTCGTTCATATGCCCTTCGTATTTCTTCATCTCTTCGTCTCTGTATTCTTTTCTCTCTTATCCTTTCCTGTTCATCGGCTTCTATTCGTTTCTCTTTCAGCCTTTCTTTTTCATCGGCTGTTCTGCTTTTATTATTACGCTTTCTTTGCTCTTCTGCTCTCTCTTGTTTTTTAGCTTGCTCATTTTATATAACTATTCTCGCCTTTGTCTATCTTTTCTTTTCGCTCCTTCTTCTCTCAATCGTTCCTCCCTTTCTTTGTATTTTCTATCTTGTTCTCCTTGATCTCCCCTTTGTCTTACAGCTTTGATGTCTTTACCAACGTGTTTAAGTAAAATCTGCCCCCCAACCATTCATTCTGTGCGAGCGTTATCTCATCAGTTTTATCCTTATCTCCCTTCCATCTCTTTATTTCTCTCCTTATGTCTAGAGATGTGCTTGCTTGATCACTTCTGTCCTTATCGCGTCTCTCCTTGTTCCTCGGGACTTTGTAGGTTATATCTTTCTCGGTATCCTTCTCTGGGCCCTCGTCACTACTTTGCATAGTTGTCTCGTATGACGGATTGCTATATCCAATCGCTGCTTTAAGTTCTCTTAATGGGTATAACCCTTTGTCTTTCTTAATCTCGTCTTTCATTTCAGACAGGGCGGGGGAGCAGAAGGCTCTTCACCCCCCCTCTTTGAATATATTCAGTATCCAATCTAAAGGAGGCTCCTCCTCCTTCTCATGTTCAAACATTTTCCAAAGCTCTAGACTCGCTAGGCGCTTTTCTAACTTTTTTCCTGTATACGCAGCATGCAAATATGTCATCATATGCTGTAGAATGCTCTCGATAATGATCTGCCTTGTGGCTATGGCATAAACAATTTGTCTGTGGTCCCTTTAACCCATTCTGCACTGTATTGTTTAAGTTTAAGCGCATGCTTTGGTAGCTGTTTGCAAAGATGCACTAATGGCGTAACTTCTTCCATTTCTAACTTTTACTTTTTTGCTACCACTTTACTTATGCTTTAGTTACAGTTTTCAGTTTTATGTTACAATCAATATACACTTATGAGCAAGCACCAATCGTCGCATGCTCCAATCCCGTCACAATGCAATTTTTTACTTTAATCTTGCTAAAAAACAACCATCAAAGTTTAATCTTAAAATAATCACTTTTCGCGTCTTAACTTCACGTTTCTTCTATTACTCTAAACATTTATTTTTTCAACTCTGACATCATTACACCTTACAACCACATGAAACAAAACACACGACTTGACCGGCCACATGTACGTGCACCTCACGATCCTCTCTTAGGACTCGTCTTACCCTCTATATTCTGCTCCGATTGGAATTTAAGCTAATTCCTTCAAGAAAGTCGACGGCCCATGGTATCTTATGTAACCATCAATCTCTGCTACCAAGTGAACTGGAGGCTTCCTGCCCTTTAAGATGAGTAGCAATAATCTGGAGATAGATGGGGATGCAGATTTTAATCAAACATCAATATTTTAGACAACGCAAATAGCTTGGCAAAAGTTCGTCTGTTTTAATGCAAATATTTAAAGCAGGGAACACAACGAACATCAGCAATCGCTCGATACTCTCGCTCTCAATCATTTCATAATAAAGCTGGGTTCTTAAACCCATAATCGGTCATAGCTGACGTGTTGACCTGAGTCATTACCAACATCATCCTACATGGCAAACAACTAAAACTTATCAGGAAGCGGGATTGGTTCAAAGTGAATAACTAAGTATTGGTGTTATATCTGTATGGAGTAACAGAGAGAAATAATTGGATATTTAACATCAGGTGGGGCAACTAAGCCCTCCCTTCAAAGTAGCCACTATGAACGTCACTAAATGTACGACGTCCCATTGGCTACACAAACTATAGGACCCCCTGACTATGTGGTCCCCTACAATTGGTTGGCTTCTAATCCCCGTCAGTAACTTTCCACCTACGTGTGCAGCACGCAGACTGAACAACCAGGTGCGGTGGAGCTTGCTTGATACCAGCTTCCCACCAATTAAAAATACAATCTATCATCACCTCAATGGTTCAGTGTCAATTAGCACTTTGTAGATGCCCTTGAGTCTGTACTGTTCTCTGGGACTTTTTAAGGAGTATGGGTACTCTCCGGCTTCCGTGCGTAGGTGTGATCTTCTCATCCGTCCAACTTTCTTCCATCACGTGACTGGACACCAGGAATTGAGCCTTTTCGTGTATTTGATTTTATTCTTCAATAGTCCTCTAACGTCTTTTGCTCTGCCTGACCTTCTTGAACAGGAGCTTCTGTTCTTTCACGTTAATTGTATACAATGTCAGCCAATTCCAGTTCTGATAAGACCTTGGCTTCCGTGGCTCAGCCAACTCCTTAGCTGAAACATATTCTGCTTAATTCAATTGCTTTTGTAACTGCAACACTGAATTGAGGCCTTGCTTGTTCAAGACTGCTTTATAAGTAGTGGAACATTCATTCTTTATTTAATCCATATGTATCTATGAGGTATATATCTATATGTTGGCGCTTGCCGCAATCTAACTATTTAAAGCATTTGGCTAGCTTCATGATTGCTTTGCTGCTTGCGTTTCATTGCATCTGTACACGTTTAAACTAACTAAGTATCTTCATCATGTTTATGGCATAAGTTTCTTTATCTTGATCCCAAGATGTCACTTATCCTTGGCATTTCTTTGTTCTTTATAAATCATCTGTCTCTCTGGTCTGGCTATCTTTCTATCTGGAGTCGATTCAGTTTTGTATGACGTCACCATTCATCCTGGTCATTCAGTTTCTTTGCTTCATCAGGAATCTCATTCAAATAGCAATCTTATTGTCTTGGAGGCAAGTATGGTTTCCTCAATGGGTACTTTATCTCCCATATTTTCTTAGGTATAGTTATTCTTATGGGTACTGCACAGAGATCTTTCTCTTCTCTTTGCTGGTTTAACTGTTCAGCCTACGTCACATACTTTGGTTCATACGTTTCAGGTAATGTAGGCGCGGCAGGTGGAGTGGGGGTACTTGGCTCCTCCTCTACAAAGTGCATGGAAAATGTCTATGGTAGGACTTCAGGGCACTCTGACCGGCACATATTTGCGAACGATAGGATTTTGATTGCATAGACCAGTCATGGTAGGGTGAAGCATAATGCATGGAAGAGTTACAGGGCAATCCTAGCTGAGGAAGAATGATGCAGCAATGATTCCCTTATAGCCACAGAAGCTGCACCTGCGGAGTGGCATGGGCTATACCCCTTGCAGGGTCTGGGAGTGTACAGATTGTTGCTAGTAGTATCGACTACTGGAGATGTGTTTTAACCTACAAGGACTTTGCTGCAAGTGACAGAACCTCCCCTGAATGCAAATGCCTGGAGATAATGTAGACTTGAAGTGACGCATGTCCACATATGTTGATGCCCAGGAATAGCAAAGGGCCACCAGTAAGTAATGGTTTGGAGCCTATTTCACTAGGAGCCAGGAAGTGCTGGGATCGCCTGCACGTTGACTCTCGGATAAACTGCAGCAGTATTTTTTTAAACACCTTTTATGTTTGCTGTCAGTTATTAGGTTTCCTCTGTAAGGGACCATGGTAGGGACTAGTGCCTCCAAAGGGATGTATCTGCCCGCGTAGGGGCAATAGCGTTGCAGCCGGCATAGTGGGTTGCCGCTATTGCCACAAGCTACCGCCACTCCTTCTGGAGTGAAAACAGGAAGAGGAGGAGTTTGGTCTGTCAGTGCAGTGCGTGCTTCAAGAAAAACCTGCAACATGCAAGGGTTACAAATTCCATCTGCCATAAGCACAGCTTTTTTGGGGGTTTGGTTAGGATGTTAGGAAGTGTAAGATGTTACTAAATACGTTTGCTTGTCTTCAGTCACAAATTGACAATTACAGGACAATGCTAGCTGAGTCTGAATGATGCTGCAGCTGCAATGATTAGCCACTGGCCATGAAGATTAGTGCTCCCTCCTAACCCCATAAGGAGAGTTAGACTCCTCAACAAATGTAGAGTGGCCCAGGCTATGCCCTACGCGGGTATTGGAGTGAACAGATGGTTCCTGGTAGTAAGGACTAAAGGACTATCGGAGGCAGGGTTTAACCCAGAAGGACTTTGACCAGAAATGATGTGGACTCTTACCAGGATGTGAATTCCCGGGAAGGCAAATGCGCTAGAACTAATAAAAGACCGGAAGTGATGCAAGTCTCTGGGATGTTGATGTCCACTTGGAAGTCATGGTTTCGAGCCAGAAAGTGCTGGGATTGCTTGCAAGGTTACTTGAAAATAAACTGTGGACTTATTTTTGTTTTACTCCACTCATGTTTTTGTGTCAATTATTAAGTCACTGCCACAAGTGGACTTGGTATGGGCTAGCTCCGCTAAGTATTAGGCTCTCGGGATAAGCAGCCAGAATTTGAAAATACTGAACTCTAGTACAGTTGTTTTCAGCAATGCAATTTTACTTGTGAAGTCAGTGCTTAACACATGCGTACTCTGCCTTTATAAATCATGCACTCCAAGAAGGTTTCTCAATGAACAGGAATATGCATATTTTCATTTTCCCTACACCCTGCTTTAGAAGGCATTTCTCACATGCTTTGAAACACAGAAAAGGCAGGTCTGGTTTGACTATGCATAGCAAATGTTAAGAAAAAAAAATCCAACTGTAGCATAATCATTGTTTTGGCCTATTTGCGAGCATTTATTAAGCAGTGCAACATTCCAAACTGCTGCATCCCAAGCTACTGTTGTGGTGTGCAAGTTTATAGCTAAAAATGATGACAACGCTGTATTACTTGCATTCCAACTTTGGGTGTAGAAGCAAGTATTTTTCATTCCCTGTACTTTGCTTTTTAGCATCTGCTGAAGATGTATGTTAACTGTGAAAGCTCATGCATTATTCCATCTCACAAACGTCTGTGGTAATTGTTGACCCTGAAGCCTAGTACCCACCCTAGCATCAATTCTCCTACTTCTTTTATATTTTACCTGATTCTTCCTACATTCCACATATTTTTAGCATCTGCTCAAGATGTCTGTAAACTGTGAAAGCTCATGCATTATTCCATGATACTATTTTCAGTTAATCCAATGAAATGTATGAAAGCTCTACGACTGTGATAATTGTTGATCCTGAAGCCTAGAACCAACTCTAGTACCCATTCTCCTACTGCTTTCATAGTTTACCAGATACTTCCTACAGATGTTCTGATACACCTTCAAGCTTTTCCTGGCCTTATCTTCCATAGACCGATCATGTCTATAACCTATGAGTTTTTTTCAGGCCAACCTGCTCTCTTGGCTATTCGATCGATGCCTTCAAGTGCACTTTTCTCCAAGGATGAATCTATAACCACATAGGTTAGCGGTCATTGGGCTCCTGCTAGTTTGGCAGATGTGGCAGATATTTAATCAGCTAACAGTGGCTAATAGTCACTTAGGGCCCGATTCTCATCATGGCGCAGTGAGCGTGCTAAATAGCACAACTCACTGCGCCATTTCTTGACGCCCAGGCACCACTGGTATTCTCATGTGGGCCTGGGCGTCGTCGCAAAGCACGACAGTGCTGTCGCTGTAATCCGCCTGTTTCTAATGGAAACAGGCGGATTGCAGAATCTCGGCAGCATTTTCGTTAAATAACGAGGGAATCGTTATTTAACGAAAATGCTGCCAATACACCAAAGTGAGCAGCTTCAACATTGCAGGTGGTTGAATCTGCTTACTTTGGTGTAAATTAAAGTGTTCATGTACACCCGTGCGGTGCGGTGTACATGAACCCTTTCATTTACACCAAAGCCAGAAGCTTCAACGTTGCAGAATGTAACGTTGAAGCTGCTCGCATTGGTTTAAATAAAAGTGTTCCTATACACTCGTGCGGTGTATGAACACTTTCATTTAAAGCGAGAAGCTTCAACGTTGCAAACACCCGTGCAATGTATATGAACCCTTTCATTTACACCAAAGCGAGCAGCTTCAACGTTGCATGATGCAACGTTGAAGCTGTTCGGTTTGGTGTAAATGAAAGTGTTCTGAACACTTTCATGTACACCAAAGCAATCAGCTTCAATGTTGCAGCAACGTTGAAGCTGCTTGCTTTGGTGTACATGAAAGTGGCCATATACAACATGGGTTGTTTATGGACACTTCCATTCACACCAAACAAGGCTTCTTGTGGTATTCCTCCATACGGCACCAATTGTGTACCGTAGTTCCGCGCCAATTTCAAGCGCTTGCGAAGTTGGAGGAGTGCCACAAGAATAACCATGCAAATGCATAGTTAACGAGAGTGCCGGTTGCTAGGTCGGTTTCCAGCCCTTCCTAGCAACCGGCACCCATATTCCTAAAGTGGCGCAATCATTCCGACTTCGGAATATTGCGCCACCTTTAGAATAGGGTGTAATTACCGAAAATTTCGTTAGCCCTTTTAACGACATTTTCGGCAATTACCACCCAGTTGAGAATCGAGCCCTTAATGGCATGGCCTTCAGCTCGCCGTTTATTTGCACTGGAATGGTTCTTCACAGGGTTTGAATAAGTTCATGCCTATAAATATAGAATGTAATGAACTGCAAACACCAAAACTACTGTGTTTGCCAATGGTTGTCTTAATTTTCTTTTCATGATTGTGCCCAGGCAAAGCTCATTATCTCTACACAAATTAATGCTGTGGGTGTGTGCCACCCCATCATACATCGTATGTGTCATCATTTATAACAGAAAATGTTTTTATTTTCTGGCAGTTGTATATCTCATGGCCATCTGATCTTTGTTTTGGATTATAGGAATTCCCCACACTGACTTATGAGGGGAGAGAGACACAGGGGGATTCTATTTTGATTTGCTTTTGAGTTATTTGTAATACGCTAAACCGGACAGACCTAACTGCCTCTGGGCGGAGATGTACAAGTTACAAAATCCAATTGTCGGGTAGAAAACTGAACCTGAGTTTATCATTATTTAAAAAGGTGTGTCTTGAGGGATTTGCCGAATTGTAGAAGGGTTTTTTATGCTCCCGAGCTCCCAGGGTATGGACTTATACTGTAAAGCATCTGTCTCCCCTGGAAACACAGCGGGAAGAGGGGACAACCAGCAGCGGTTTACCAGCGGATGGCAGCACCCGGTTTGGTTGATACCACTTCAATTTATTTGTTAACTATGCAGGGGCTAAGTTATTCTCTTTATTTCAATTTTGACCGTCACAGATAACCTGTAAAGGGAATGGCGCATGACTGAGAGTGGGGTTGTTTCCGGCACTTTAAAGATTAATCTGACTGCTGCATTTTGGGATTTCTGCAGCCTATTCAGATGCTTTTGTGGGATGCCTGCTAACATACTATTTCCGTAGTCGAGTTGGGAGTTGATTAGTGTTCCAACTACAGTGGGATCATCTTGGGAGGGTACATACCGAAGAGCTAATCGGAGGAGGCGTAGAGTGTAAAACCCTGATTCTACTTTTGCTCCCACCTGGCTTTCGCATCCGAGATTTGCTTGCCAGATGCAGCTCAAATTCTCAATTTTTTGGGGAAAACTTTAGTCTTGACCCCATAAAGCACGGAGAAGGGGGGCACTTTGAGTAATCTGTTAGCAGATGCTTAGGCCTAAACAGGGCCACTTTGTCTTGCTGAGATTAAGCTGCCGCAATTCTTGGACATTCAGAATTGTATTTCATCCAAACATTAGCCTTGTCTGTGAAAGGAATCTTCAAAATTGTCTAGTTTCAAAATAATCTAGGCATCATCGGCACATGATTGGAATCCGACCTCATATTTCCTCAATATACAAGTAATGGTTGCATGTGCAAGTTGAACTGCAGCGGGGAGTGACACACCGTGTGGGACGCCACATATGTGAGGGAGGGAATCCGATAGGAACCCCCCAACTTTCACTGCTTATCAGACAAGAAAGATCTGAACCATATAATGGCATGTTCTGACACTTTCCCAACCATCCTTAATCGATCTATTGAGATACCATGATCCACGGTATCAAATCCTGCAGACAAATCTAGCACCACTACTAAGGACATCTCGCCTGCACCTGATAATCCCATCACCTCATCCCAGACTGCTAAAAGGGCAATCCCGGAATGGTGGGATCTAATATTGAGGCTTTAGAGTTCCTCACCTGGCTTAACAATCAAAACAGATATTTGAAATTTAGCCACATCATTAGTCAAGTGGAAGTCAATTGTTTTGGACATCACCATTTATTCAGCAAATGGTGTGTTATGTGTCAGACCATTCCACAAACCTACTGACAAGAATGCCCTACTCCAATTCCAGAGTCATCACGTAAAGCACATTAAGAACAATTTGCCATATGGCCAATCCCTGTGGCTGTGCAGAAATAGTAGCACAGTAGACTCTTTCAATGTGGAGGCTTTTCATCTTAGTGCGAAATTGCAAGATAGGGGTTACTCTAAGAAATGACTGTGACAATCTGCCAAACAGGCAGCGAATAATAACCACAAGGTCATTTTGGATGAAAGCACACAAAGAAACTCCACTTCCAATAGATTGTATTTGTTAATACCTTCACGAATATGTCATATAATAGCAAATAGGACGTCACTAGAAATTGGCGAAAATGCTTTCATAACTAAACACCTTTGGTCGCATACAAGAAAGCTCCTAACATCAGAAATTGAATTATTCATAACAACATTCAATATGGCATTAGCAAACTAAAATCTATCACTGAATTGTCGGGTATTCTCTGTGTTATTGGACACAGGAGATGTGGGTCATGCTCTGTATGTGAATTGACTTACGATACATTAAATGTAGATCTGGGAATGTTGCAATTGTGGCAACGGAAAGATTTCACAAATTGCAATTCTACCAACGTTGTTTATGTGAGCAAATGCCAATCGTAAATGTAAAACACGTATGATTGAGCATAGGAGGTGTTTACGTAACCAGATTGAAACAGCCCCTATGGTGAGACACTTCATGGCCAAAGGATATTCCCACACACAACTGAAATGGATGGTATTAATGAAGATTCATGGCCCTTGTCAAAGTTCCATTAATCAGAAATGACTACAAATGGAACAAAAAATAATTTATCTGACACAGAGTCACATCACGGGACTGAATGATTACATTGACTGGAATTCTGCACAGTAAATATGTCTATCTTGTGATTCGGATCCATCATGCACTGATCTCATCCTTTGCGATTCTTGTCTTTTGGGATGTTGTGTGCCAGTATGATGAATTGTACTCTGTTGTGAGGCACCAGCATTTTTTTGGGAGGCCTAGAGTGCGTGTTTTATACAACTTGATAAGTTATCATGCATGTTCCGCACAGGGCTCCACATTTAGTTGTCTTTATCATTTCACGCACACTGAAAACTTTCATCATGTGCACATTTCAATGTGCATTTAAATGTTTCGTTGGTATTGATTTCATCCCTTTTAATATGGCAGACGTTTTCGTTTCAGGATTGAGTTTGGGCTTAAGATCACTTTTCAGTTGTCCATACATCTGTTTCCATCACAAACTTGCACATAGGTTTCCATGCGCGATCACATGGCTTTTCCCTTCGTATTCAAGTATTCACTCATTTAGTTACTAGTGCATTTCTCTGACCGGTGCCGTATTAGCACTTTGAGCACTCAGATACAGGTGAGCTGTGTATCTTTTGGCGATTCGATCATTTCACGAATGGTTGTGCTTCATGGAGTCTTCTAAAGTTTGTACTTTATGCTTGTGTAAAACTTTTTCTAGGTGATCCAATCTCTGCATGAGACTGGGGCGTATTTCACTTTATTCAGTTATTTCACCTCTGATTACGGTAAGCCTCTACTGTTTGGGATCATTTGGGGATAGAAGTGTGGAGTCACTGGTGTCCTGATGCTAATACAACTGGTGCATGCATTTATTGAAATAATTGTTGTGTATACCTGACACGGGTGAATACATGCATTAAGTTTTGCATTGCTGATAGTGAACACACACATTTGTGGGTGGTTGACTTGAGTTTTTGTAAGGTGCAACATGTTAAGATTATCGTTGTGTACCATTGATTAGTCCTAGATGAGAAGTCCTGACATGAAGGACTGGTTGTTCTTGATATTTTGCAGAAATTGGTTGCACAAACTTTGAGACGTCTGGGATCAGTTTGAAATAATACACATTCATGGTGTTAGTCATGATTTATCGTGGTTCATTTGCTTCCTGATGGACAACTGATACAGGTAGGCACCTTGTCAAAGAAGGGCTATTGTGACATTTAGAGTGTTTTGTGAATTTTGTCATACTCTACAGAGTTCACATTTTAGCGATTTGGTCTTTTCTGTTTTGTGTTGTAGTGGGTTGAACTTAGAACATTTTTTGGGTGTCCACACACTGGATAAAGACGCTTGTGTCTATTTGATGAGGATTCAAAGCAGAATGTTTCCATCCCATGGATATGAATTGGCATTAGTTTACCACTGAAGAATGTCGAGCAAATAAGCAATGTCGAGAGAAACATGTTTGGTCTCTATGTATACATTCTGTATACATTAGCTTTCGGTTTGACTTAAGAAATTTGCATATTCTCTTGTGTGGTTTTTGTGAATAATCTCTTTGGACACTTCTTCTGGTCATCAAATTTATGTGTTGTCAGCTTCATGTATTTAGGTTTGAATGTTTATTTGCATTGCAATTTTTGTAATTGTATTTGAATTTTTTCAATAAATACTATAATTTGACCCCTGGTAAGTCAGATATGTTGGCAACAGCCTTTGCTTGTTATAATAAAAGGTGATCTAATAAGGTATGTTCATCAATCGAGTCCTGGAACTGGGCGGTAACAGTTTTTTCCAGTATTTTTCCTGGCTGGAGGAGTCACAGGGCGATAATTATGAAATTAATTGGGGTCAAGGTTAGCTTTCTTCGACAGATGAGATGTAATGGAGCATTGAAGCTTGGCTGGAACATTTCCTTGTGATAGAGATAAATTAATACATGTATTCATGAAGGAGGCAATACCTGCCACTGAACATTCTGCCACACATGCTGGAAGTTCAAATAACAAATAATTTGTTGGATTGAGTTTACGCATCAGATTCAAAATAGTATCCTCCAACAGTGGTTAGAAGTCAAACTGTAACTCTTCTGCTTCCAACTTAGTCAAAACTGGGGATATTGAATTAACCACCTGGGAAACAGCCACTGCCCGATATGTCTCTAGTGCTTAGATGAGGAGGGATACTGCTGGGTTGTTATCCACACAGAGATGTGGCAACTTGGCCTCAAGAACAGCCCTGCACAGTCTCACTCCCAGGAACTCCATTCTCCAAAATACATCACAAAGGAGCAGTCCGGCCTGCAGATTGGGATTCCAAAACAAGCAGTGCAGTGATTGCCGACCATGCACTCCTGCAGCCATACCGTGGAAAATGCAGCACCCAACAAAAGAGACCACAGGACACCAAACATAGCCAAATCCAATGTTGGGACTTCCAGTTTGGTGCGGCATGCTACAACTGCTTAGGAAACATTGTGGATCCTATAAAAACCATTACCCCTTCAACCAGTCCCTGACTTTGAGTAGTAATAGTATATTTAAGGGAATTAAGACTCCTGGGGACACACAAGCAATTGGGGAATAGCCGACCAGAGTGAGCCATGCAAACTACTGCAGGGAATGCATGCTTTCCCAAATATTGACACTGACACAATGGGTACATTTTGTAAAACCTTTATTCTGCCATATAACTAAGCCAGGAGTAGTCTCGACCATCAAACGATAAACAAAACAGTCCTAGTGGAGTCTGGCCTATACTAACAAAAACCTAATGCCTTCCCTATTTCTTGTACAAAAAGCGTTAAAAGGAGAAAATGTATGCAAATGGAAATGTCAGTGTTCTACATGATAATGTGGCTGAACCAGCCCTTCTCCCCACGTTAGGCCTCACGAGTTAATGCAATCCTTGTAGGCAGGATGAGACACTCTGCCGTGGATCGAGGCCCGCCTGGCCTTTCAAGTTTTAAAGTTCCTTTCTCTGGCTTTCAAAATAATGTTTCAACCAAATCGTTCACAAAGATCCCCCTCTGCCGGGCTCAGACCTTTCACCACACAGTTTTCGTAGGTCCCCCACTGCCGGGCTCAGACTTCTCACGATAAAGTTCACACAAAGTTACAAGGGGGCTCCCTTCCCCAATCTTAGTATATATCGGATCTCCCTCAATCGGTTTAGGACCACTTTCGGATGTCAAAGTCTTTCGAATGTGCGTGACTTTCTTTAAAGAACACCACAGGACCACTTCGATTCAACGTTGACTATTTAATTTCACTCTTGCTGTTTGTTTGCCCTTTAGCTTCAAACAATGCACCTTTCACAGAGACTTTTGAATGGGCTACTTCCTTTCACCAGACCACTGCATTACTTAGTATCACTTATCTTGCAGCTGTATTTCACTTTAAAGTGTATTCACGGGTCTGCCTTTCTCTGCCTTTCATCCACACACGTGCAGCCTTCACTTCTGATATTATGTTGCTACTTCATTCACTTTAACACACACCGGTCTCTCAGGTCGCTTGCCAACTCACCGGCTGTGTGCATTTCTTTCTTGTTTGTCGCCTTCCGATTTTTGAGTCAATGTTAGAACTACAGGCTTGACCTCGCCTCCCCAACTCTGCCGTTCACCCAGGAGGGTCGCTGGCATCTTTGAAACACAATGCAATCTTCACTTGTAGGATCAGCCTTCTCCACGCATCTTTCGTGGCCTCTCTGAGGCAACAACCTCCAATAGGGAATCCTCGGGGAGAGCTAATTGGTATCAGGTGTATGCGCTTAGGGTAAAGTGCCTGACTTTGCCTGACCCAATTAACGGGACATGTCCAGTACGATGTGAGAGAGTTAGTCTGGTTACTCTCAGCCATCCTCTTCCTTGGCCCAGTGTTTGTGTAAAAAGGGGGTGGATGGGACTTCGGTAAATCCTAAAAAATAGGATATGATATGATATGATATGGCATTTATAATGCGCCTATACACAAGTGTTTAAAGGCGCAAGTGGATGGGGAACAGGGGGGAGACAGAGACAATGATCTTACTAGGCCAGGTGACATTGAGATTGCGCACGTGCGGGTAGATGAACAAAAAAGGGAGGAATACCACATCTCATCTTTGGCTTTCTCACCCTCACTCCCCGAAAATCCCTCATCCAGGTGATCCTCCCACACTGGTTCACCCCCAGGGTCTGGATCCAAAGGCGATGGCCATGCCCTGGCCACCTGAGAGAGAGATCCCCGGGGACTAGCGGGTGAGATACCCTCTGGTTTCTCACAATACCACATAGCCGCATGAGTAGGAAAGTTCATTCAATGTCTTGTATCTGGAGGAAGTAGACGTACCTGTGATGCACCCTTGGTTCTAGGGTAGGCTGCTGAAGAGTGGAGAACTGAAATAACTGTTACGTGCTGAATGCAGTACAATCTTTGAAAGGCAGGAAAGAGCGCTGAAGCGATGCTAAGCCTTGGAGGAGGAAGGCTGAGCAGAAAAGCATAACAGACCTCTCAAGTTCTGGGGGACTTAGAAAGCCAGAGCCAAACATTTTCTACCAGTGCCCCTAGGGAAAATTTGAGGCCTGTAACAGGTGGGCAAGAGAATATTGGCAGCCTGAAAAGTCATCTGAATAGCTGGGCTAGAAACACCTTTTAAAGCTAAGGTCCAGGAGGGACCTGTTGTAAATCATGAAAGCCAAGGTCCAAGGGGAATCTGCTGTGAATCCAGGAGAGACCTGATGAAAAAACTGAGCAATCCAATGTCTACAAGAGACTTAGCTAAATTCTGAAGCCCCAATAGCATGGAAGAGCCTACATGTGAATATTATGAGGCGGCAGAGGTGCATAGGAAGTGAAAGCTCTGGAACTGAATACATAGGATAGGTTCTACGATGTGGTGAAACCAGAGTGACGGAAAGAACCTCAAGACTTGAAGGAGCCTTCCCAGGGACAATTCTTTGATTTTGCTGGACATTTGTAGTGCGGGATTATTGAACTCTTGTGCTTGCGAAACCATATAACATTACGTGTTGAAGAATAAAGTAGTCTGGAGGCTAAGGACTTTTGAGACTAGGCTAGAAGACATCTCTTGGCCTCACCATTTGAACATTTCTTTTGTAGTGTTAGGGGTCCCCAGGAAGGGCAAGGCCTCATAAAACTAGAAGTTGGAACGTTCTGTTAGAATTTGATATTCCATTTTGTTGGGCATTTGGAATCAGACTCCACTTTCTATTGTCCATCCTGGCATGCTTTACTACAGATATTTCCTCATTATTTATAGATATCCCAGAGAACATATATGTGTTTGTCCAACCCAAATCCTAAGAAACCTGACACTAAATGAAGACCTGTTAAATCTCACTTAAAGCGTGATGTGTATTGTTGCCTCAGGTTCCCCACCCTGTCTTCTCCCTTTTGCCCAGCGCAAGTGTTACATGTATTTTTGTGTGCTCCAATAAACATATTGGGTTTATTGTAGAGTCAGATATTTTTGTGACCTAGCCAAAGAACAAATAATCTTTCCTTGAATATTGCTTATGCCTAGTTGGGGGGTGGTGGGTTATTGTTTCATTATGTTTAGCAGTCTCCATTGATCAATCTGTTTGTAATCGTAAGTATGTCCTTCAATATGCCTGTTGTTTTCATTCACCCATCTAGCTGGCTTTGCTAGTTTAGACAACAGTATAACATTAAAGTTTCCAAAATTATATAAGGTCCATGAAAGGTAGCAGGGTCTTTAAACTCAGTATGCGGTCTAGGGTCCTCGAAATTTGGCATATAGGAGCTCTTCTATGGTGAAATTATTAAACCCCAGCAAAACATTGGGAATAGTGCTTCTACTCTGAATTTCACTTTTAATCTTGTTTATATATTGGAAGCTCCCTTGTCTAATGTTCTTGCTGCGTTACAGATATCAAACCAAATGGAGTGTTTTCAGTTCACGTTCCAGTCTAAATGTATGTGTCTCTTGTAAAATTATTATCAACACTTGACTTCAATGTTTCTTGCATTGTTCATTTTCTTTTAGTTCAATAATTTAAGACATTTACATTCCAAGATAGAATCTTAATTTGGATTTTAGCTCTGATTTTTAAGGCTGAAAAATAGTTTATTTGGTATTATGTCAAATGATCATTTTTAAAAAAACAACTACAAATATAAACGATTTAGAAAGACCGCTCTGTGACCGCACAGAGCGGTCTTTCTAAATCGAACTGTCACACCTCTGCCGCACACAAGTGCTCGCAGGGGCTGACAGCCAAACCAGACCAGCACCCGGAAGTGCCAACTAGGGAGACCGGGTAAGTGTGTCTTTGTGTGTGTATTGTGTGTTTGTGTATGTTTGGGTTGGGGGAGTCTTGGGTGGGGAGTGAGGCGGGGGAACAGGGTTGGGGGTTCAGATTAATCACGCCAGAGGGGGGAGGGGTGTTAGGGTTTGGGGCGGTGGGTAATGTCTTTTTTTTACTTTTTGTAGGCCGCCTAACATCGGCCCAAAAAAGATCTTGTTAAGTGACCTATAAAAAGCGACCTTCCCATCCTATCAACATATCTTCTGCAGGTCATTAAGATTTTGCTTTTTGATTGATAATTGGAAATGAATTTATTTACTTAAATGGAAACATATAATCGCAGAAGTGTTTTTAATGATATTACCTATGTATGTTTGTATAGTGCAAAAGGTTGAGTTTTTTAAGCAAACACACTTAAATAAAAAAAAGATACCTGTCTATTTTGAATTTCTATGTTAAAGCAGTGGTAATCTTTTCGTTTTCTCCCGGTTGCTTTACCAAAGACATGCTTATTACGGTATGTCGCTTCTAGTGGAATTCTTTGTCCAGAACGGGGGCACGCCTTCCATTCCTTTTATTTTTTGACATCCAAAGTGTAGGGCAAAAAGAAAAAAACATCTAAACTGAAAGAGAGTACAAATCCCAGCAACTTCTGGTGCCAACTGGTGGCACGAGTTATGATTGCTTAGCTTACCATAACTGGCGAATTTCTGAGGTTTTTTGGTTTTACTTGTAACCATAGCGTCCCTTTAACAAAGTTTTTTCATTGAATTTCATACGTTTTTATTAGAGCAACTTAACCATCACGTCCTTTTAACAACGTTTTTTCATTGAATATATATATATGATAATGGGCTTCATTACGAGTTTGGAGATAGCCATGCTGTTTTTAGCGGCAAGGCTACCCTCAAACTCGTGTCCGGGTCCCGCAAAAGGGGACTTACCGGGCCATTCTGATCTTGGAGGGCCCGGTAATTTCCTTTCGCTGGACCCGGGCCCGGTACATCCCCATTCCCATTTGAGCCACCATAGGGCTCAATGGGAATGGGGAGGATGCTAACAACGGGCCCATTAATGATGGGCCTGTTGTTAGCATCCTGGACCGCTAGCGGGTCCGGATTTGCACGTCTGGTCAGGCCATGCGTCCATAGCGGGACCCACTGCAGACCTCGTAATGTGGCAGCCCAGAATGAACGGTGCTGGTCCCTTACCGGCACCGTTCATTCCGTGGCCGCCACACTCCTAATGAGGCCCAATGTTGTTCCAAAAGAAAGCAACAAGTCGATAACTTAATTAGGCTACCAAAATCATTTATTTGCTTTCATGGTATGGCACCACTTCCTCAGACAGAAATAAAAGTAAGCATTACAGCTCCAATAGCTCCTCCGGGAAATCCTCTTATCTTAAACTCAGCCCACCCTGTTAGAGTGCTCTCAGGAAGGAAGGAGGGGATGGGATAGTGTCTGTCATGGTAGGTGCAGTCCACTTGAGACTCTGTATGTCAGGCCGGTCACTTTAGAAAATCAGTGGTGGCAGAATCACCAACATGGCTTCTGCCTCTAGGGGATGCACAACCAGTCATGTGTTAGGCATTCGACTCATGGAGCCCAGTGGGGTAAGTTTGTGGCGAATACTATATCGGGATTGTGTTACATCACAATCGTGAGGAAAGGGTGGGGTTTGACTTTAGACAGGGGCCCTTGCAAGGGAATCTTCTGGGCTGGGTCATTTTGAGGGGAGATGGGGCTGGGCTGGAGAGAGTCTGGCAACTATTCATTGCCTCAGAGAGGCTGGTGGTGTTGGCAGTGTCAGTTGGATACCCGTGAGTGGCTTTGGAAATAAATGATGGAAAGTGTTGGGTCTAAATGTTGTGATCCCTGCAAGTCTACAGGTGGAAAAAGTGAGAGTCTGTTAGTTAGGATAGTGACCCATGAAACTGTGATGTCTGTTCAAGCCCCCTATCAGGGTGTTGCAAATGTGCATGCATTTGATTTCATAGGACTTCCTGATGTTTTCAGTCTGAAAATCACCCCGCAGTACAGCAATTTGAGATCATCAAAGGTATAAAAAGCTTCCAAAAATTTCACCAACTGGGCTCACCTTTGTGGATCGATTGACATTCTGAAGGGGGTTCGTGCATTTATGTAGAGGTTGACCAAATTCCCCTATGTGTAGCCCTGCCCAGGAACTTTCATTTACATAATCAAGTCAACAATATTGCTGGATGCACATGTAATACACCCCATAATCTTATAGTCATGCCCTGTGTGGGGTATCTTGATTGTGTCCGAAATTTTCATATGTAGGTATGTTAGACATCTCTTCTTTCTGCAAGGCAACGTTCCACAGTCTGTGCTATTTGTCTGCAATTTGTCTCTTACCATCACCTCCTTTAGATTGGCTGGTTTGCTGAAAGCAAGGCCGGGCATCTCAGGTAATACATTTCTCAGACATCTTGCTGCAGAATGGGTTTTAGTTCCTTAGCAATCTTGTGGAGGACTTCCAACTCTGAATTATATGTCACTACCAGTGGCACCTCGTTTTGCGCCTCGTTTGCTCTGTATTCTAAGAATTTGCTCTGGGGTATCTGTGTTTCCCTGTGAATCTGGCTGTCCACAATTATGTGGTTGTATCCTCAGTTTACAAGTCTGATCTCAAAATGTGTATGTTTTAGCCGAGTTCCTTGTAGCTGAGCATATTCGATTGTATCTGTATGCCTGGCTGAGTATTGTCGCATATTTTGTGTGCACTGGGTGGAAGCAGTCACTCTTCAAATAGCTGGGCTGGTCAGTTGGTTTGCGATATAACGTGGTCTCTAGCTGGATTTAATTGTTATGGTGGTGTCAAGGAAATTTACTTTTTCAGGTGAGTAGGAGAGTTTGTGGTTGACGGTTGCATGGTATTCATTACATCTTTTGTGGAGGTTTAGGAGGTCCTGTTCCCCAGCAGTCCAAATCAGCAGGATATCATCAATGTGGGGCATGTATCTCAAAGATCTGCAGTCAGAGGTGGCAACGAAATCCGTCTCTGTGCCATGAAAAATCTGACAACTCAGAGAAAGAATAATTTTTTTGACAAACTGAATGACAACCAGGACCAGAATTAAATTATCAGCAACTGGGACACAAACAAGAGAGATACAGTGAAAGATACCTGGCAGGGGAGTATACCAGGAAATCTAAAGAGTTATTTGAAGAATTCCTGCCTGGGGAGTACACCAGGAAACCATTCTTGGAACATTAATGTGAACAAGACATTTTGCCATCCTGTCATTTGTGAAGTAGGTGTGGAAAGTAGACATTCTTACATCATTTAAAGTTGAAGATACTTATTTTGCCACCTTCCGAATCGTGTTATAGGAAAAGGCATTTCCGCTATTTGTACTATCATTGTTTGGGAAACCCCTTTTATTTAATAAAAATGTCTTGTGTTGAGAATATGACCTCTTTGTGTCCACCTCTTATTTCTGACCCCTCACAGATAGGAAATAGAAGGAATTGGGTCTTTTGGAGAAAAAGACACAGGGGGGAGTTAGGAATTTCAGTTTTGTAAGGGTTAAAGGAAAGATAGCGAGAGGACATCCAGGATGGTATCTCAGAGTGGCAATCTCCCAGCTTAATCTTCCCTCTGAATCTGTTGGTTGTCTCCATGACCATCAGTCTGGCTTCAGAGCTGCCAGAGCATGGAAACTGCTCTCGTGAACATCTGTGAAGACCTGCTCTCCAACCTTGATTCCAACACCCCCTGTGTCCTCATCTTACTCAATCTCTCTTCTGCCTTTGACACGGTCAACCATTCTATCCTGCTCAACCATCTCTGTGATAACCCGGGTATCGGCGATCAGGCCCTGGCTTGGCTGACCTCCTTCCTCTCCAATTGACCCTTCCACGTCCAACTTGGGTCCTTCCTCTCCTCTAGCTCTATATCCACCTGTGATGTTCTCCAGGTGTCTAACCTCTCTCTCTGGCTGTTCAATTGATACCTGGCACTTCTTGCCCACTGCATTGCCGCTCTCTGTCCCAACTTTCAGTGCTATGCAGATGACACTCAGCTCATTTTCAGACTCCCATCAGCCACCTCTTCTCCTTCTCTCATCTCTGACTGTCTATCCGCCATCCAGGAGTGGTGTGCCGCCAATTATCTCTGCCTTAATGCCAGTAAGACCGAGAGTCTCCTCATCGGCACACCTGCTCCCTCTTTCCTGTCATCCTCTGGCCGGCCTCTCTTGGCACTCTTACTGTTCCTACCTGTGGGGCTAAAATCCACAGTGTCATCTTCAACTCCACACTTTCCTTCTCTCCTCACATCTCTGATGTCTTTAAGAAGTCAAACTACTATATGCACCTCCTGAGAGGTATTCTTCCTTTCCTCTCCTTACCCCAGAAGCTCACTGTCTCCAGAGCTCTGGTTCTCTCTAGGCTGGACTACTGCAACAGCCTCTTTCTAAATCTGCCTGCCTCTACTCTCCGCCCTCTGCAACTTATCCAAAACAGGACTGCAATACTTGTCCTTGGCCTCAAAACCAGGGATCGTATCTCTCCAGGACTGAAATCTTAGCACTGGCTCCCAGTGGCAGTGAGGATTAAGTTCAAAACCTTCTGCATTGTCCACAAGGCCTTCTGGGGCCTGGGACCTCAATACCTTCAACTCTCTCCTCCTAAATATCTTCCTTCTCGAGCTCTTCGATCATCCGCCTCCAACTCTCTCAGGGTTAGTCGCTTCTCCAAGCAGCGAATTGGTGGTAGATCTCTTTCTTCTGCTGGGACCTGCCTCTGGAACAGCCTCCCTGCCTCTCTGAAACTTGAGGAGAACCATCTCCGGTTCCAGAAGCACCTCAAGACCTTCCTCTTTGTTTCTACTTTCTCTTCTCCTCTCCCCTGCTGTACTCCCGGCTGAATCTGAAACTGCACTGGCTACCTGGCTACCCTCTGATCTCGGGTCCAGATCCCCTCCTCCCCCGCCAGTTGCACACCTGCACTACCCCTCTGGCAACCCCGCACTCTGGGATTGTTTCTGTATCCCTACAGCCCCTACTAGCACTTGACACCTGATGTCTGCACTTACCCTTACCCTTGGACTTGCCACCAGCTGACTGCACTTTTATTTACTGTCTTTATTTATTTTATTGCTGTCCTATGTCCTGCACTGCCCCCTCCCCTTGCACTTTTCCTCTTCCTCCTCCCCTGCACTTGCGCAATCTCAGTGTCACCTGGTCTAGTAGGATCGTTGTCTCTGTCTTCCCTCTGTTTCCCCTCCCTTGCCTTGTCGCACCTTGAAACACTTGTGTATAGATGCGTTATAAATGCCTTATCATATCATATCAAGAAGAGAAACGGTTGTGAAGGGAATCAAAGAAACGAGAAAATCAAAGAAAGCTCTGAAAATCGTCTTCGTAGAAATGGCAAGCGAAATTGAAAGAGGTAATATTTGAGGCGAGAGGGATAGTGTAGATAGAACATAGAAGAGGACCAAGGACAGAGCCTGAAGGGACACCATACAGTAAAGGAAGGGGAGATGAGGTGTAACCTGACCAAGAGACACTGTAAGTACAAGAGGAAAGATAGGAGTGGAACCAGTTAAGGGCTCACCAAGAAAAACCAAGAGAAGAAAGAGCAGAAAGAAGAGTGTGATGATCAACCATTTTGAAAGCTGCCGAACGATCCAAAAGAGTGACAATAGAGAAAAATGTGTTATGCCAAGCAGAAAGAAGTGAATCAGACACTTAAAATCTCACTGGAGTGTGCAGGGCAAAAACCAGATGGAGTAGAAGGAAGAAGATAATGGTGTTGCAGATGAGAGGAAATTTGAGCATTGACTCGTTCTAGAGGTTTTTGGCGAGAAAAGGTAGAAGAGATATAAGACAGAAATTTAAAGCAATAGAGGGTTCGAGAGAAGGCTTCTTAAGGATGGGAATGATAGTGGCATGTTTAAATGATAGAGAAAAGATGAGGCACATTGATGATCACTGCGAGGTATGGATGGGTAGTAAGCACAAAAGTGATGGGTGGAAGGTTTTGAATGAATCTGTACCACTGGCATTGCTCTGGGCAACCTTCCACACCACCATTTTTTAGCCCGTCTGCGCCATTGCAAAAGGGGTCCAGCCATATGCAAATCAGTGAGGTACTGCCACCAGTGGTAGCAGCCCAGCCCAAACTGCTAGGACAGGTCCCCTCTGCACGGAAACACAAGCAACCCCAGACATGTTTCGGCCTTGTTGGGCCTCCTCAGTGAGGTGCAGCTTGGTTCCCTATGGCGCAGTGAGCAAGGGACCCACGTCTGGGCATACCCTTTCTCACATAGTGAGACAAACAGTAAGCCCAAAAGTGATGGGTGGAAGGTTTTGAATGAATATGTACCACTGGCATTGCTCTGGGCAACCTTCCACACCACCGTTTTTTAGCCCGTCTGCGCCATTGCAAAAGGGGTCCAGCCATATGCAAATCAGTGAGGTACTGCCACCAATGGTAGCAGCCCAGCCCAAACTGCTAGGACAGGTCCCCTCTGCACGGAAACACAAGCAACCCCAGACATGTTTCGGCCTTGTTGGGCCTCCTCAGTGAGGTGCAGCTTGGTTCCCTATGGCGCAGCGAGGTAGGGACCCATGTCTGGGCATAACCTTTCTCACATAGTGAGACAAACAGTAAGCACAAAAGTGGTGAGTGGAAGGTTTTGAATGAATCTGTACCACTGGCATTGCTCTGGGCAACCTTCCACACCACCGTTTTTTAGCCCGTCTGCGCCATTGCAAAAGGGGTCCAGCCATATGCAAATCAGTGAGGTACTGTCACCAATGGTAGCAGCCCAGCCCAAACTGCTAGGACAGGTCCCCTCTGCACGGAAACACAAGCAACCCCAGACATGTTTCGGCCTTGTTGGGCCTCCTCAGTGAGGTGCAGCTTGGTTCCCTATGGCGCAGCGAGCAAGGGACCCACGTCTGGGCATACCCTTTCTCACATAGTGAGACAAACAGTAAGCACAAAAGAGATGGGTGGAAGGTTTTGAATGAATCTGTACCACTGGCATTGCTCTGGGCAACCTTCCACACCACCGTTTTTTAGCCCGTCTGCGCCATTGCAAAAGGGGTCCAGCCATATGCAAATCAATGAGGTACTGCCACCAATGGTAGCAGCCCAGCCCAAACTGCTAGGACAGGTCCCCTCTGCATGGAAACACAAGCAACCCCAGACAGGTTTCGGCCTTGTTGGGCCGCCTCAGTGAGGTGCAGCTTGGTTCCCTATGGCGCAGCGAGCAAGGGACCCACGTCTGGGCATACCCGTTCTTACATAGTGAGACAAACAGTAAGCCCAAAAGTGATGGGTGGAAGGTTTTGAATGAATCTGTACCACTGGCATTGCTCTGGGCAACCTTCCACACCACTGTTTTTTAGCCCGTCTGCGACATTGCAAAAGGGGTCCAACCATATGCAAATCAGTGAGGTACTGCCACCAATGGTAGCAGCCCAGCCCAAACTGCTAGGACAGGTCCCCTCTGCACGGAAACACAAGCAACCCCAGACATGTTTCGGCCTTGTTGGGCCTCCTCAGTGAGGTGCAGCTTGGTTCCCTATGGCGCAGCGAGCAAGGGACCCACGTCTGGGCATACCCTTTCTCACATAGTGAGACAAATAGTCAGCACAAAAGTGATGGGTGGAAGGTTTTGAATGAATCTGTACCACTGGCATTGCTCTGGGCAACCTTCCACACCACCGTTTTTTAGCCCGTCTGCGCCATTGCTTTGCGCCTTGCTTTGCAAATGTGAAGGGTAAGATAGTTTTGTCTTCTGGGAGCTTCACAGAAACATTTTATCCTGTACATTTGCCATGCCAGACCTATAGACGTTGCTAATGTATAATTTTCAAATGTATTTGTGATGGCTTTAAATGGCATATTTAATAATCTCTCTAATGCGCTACACTCACATTTGTTTTCCATCCTGTATGTAATCAGTGGCCTTCTCAGACACCACAATTGTGCTAGTGTCAGTGGTGATTACATTTTGGAATGGTATAAATGCAGAAGGGGTGCAAAGTACCACCTGCAGCTTTAGTTTAATTCAGATGAATATCTGAACATGTGGCCAGGTTGGCTTGGACCTCAATATGTTTAGATCATGTCCCAGCTCTTCAAATATGGAAGCCAAGATATTTAAAGGAGTCAACAACTTCAACTTGCATGCTACTGTGTCTCGAATCTTACATCTATGACTAAGATCTTAATTTTGAAAAAGTTTGCTAAACAAAATAATTGTTTGGAACAACTATGTCGGGTTTTAAATTAACCTTGTAATCCAGTGATGGGTCTGAAAGAGCAAACCAGGTCATCTGCCTAAAGGAGTGCCTGCAATTGTCTATTTCCAAAACAAGTGGGGAACACATTTACTTGCAATAGTACTTCTAGATGTGCAAAGAATATAACAAATTGGTGCATCATCACAGAGTTAACTTTAACCGTTCAAGAATTTGATCCTGCAAGTTACTGTATTCCCCCTCCCCAAATAACACCTATCCAGTTTTTACTGTGAAGTTTGATCAGGATGTTAAAAGGCTGTGGTCAGTTGCAAAGCTCTATAGTTTGTTACAGAGTAAATTATGATTATACTGTGCCCATTAAAATGATCAATCAACAACCCCCACATATATTTGCAGTGGTTGGTTGCTCCTCCCACCAATATCCAATATTCCGCTATTCAGAATGTATTCTGATATTCAGAAATATCCTTAAAATACAGTGAGGGAAAGAAGGGATCATCTGGGGTGTGAGATTTGAAGGAACAATGTTCTCATTAGAATGTCAAAACAGATGTTTGTGAAGTATTTCTGATCCTGTGCCCAGAATCCCCACCTATTATTTGGAAGTGACTGTTTGATTTGCTTTTAAGTCCATCCCTAATTGACTGCATTTATTTTCTTTGGCTTTAGGTGATTTAAGCTAAAGTTGAAATAGTGTTCATAATATATCAAGGAGGGGATGACTGAATCGCCAAGTGCATCCTTGCCTCTTCTCCAGAATAGAGAATTCATCAAACAAATAATGTTTACCGGGGCATTACAGCCCCGGCGGTACCGGTAATTCCCCATTGCCGGGTGCCGGTAAAAATTACTCCCCAGTCCCTTTTGAGTCCCACAGGACTGCATAGAGAGGACGGATGCACCGACACCATTCATGAATGGTACAGTGCATCTGTCAAGATCTGCGAGCGGGTGCCGTTCCGCCCACCAGGCTGACAGGCTCCCGCTCACAGACTCGTAGTTTGCCGGCTCGTTAATAACGGTGCCGGAACCTTACCGGCACCATTGTTACCGGACCAGCAAACTTGTAATGAGTCTGAATGCCCCTAGATAGCAAAATGTACTCACACATGCACAAATCATGTGGAAAATAAATATACAAATCATATATTCAAACTAAGAAACCCAGTAGCATTTCATGAGATGCGAAAACTGGAAGCAGGCCTTCCTGTGGAACATAATACTGACACGATATGCATGAGGGTCCCTTAACAAGGGTGGCGGTGCTGGTACCGAAAGTATCGGCCCGCCACTAATAGTCATATCGCCATTAGCACCCGTGTAGTACGCTACACGGGTGCTAATGGTGTCTTTTAAAAAAGAAAAAGCAACTAAACATACCTTCCTTGCGCATTCTGGCACCGGCAGTGCTGCTGTTCGTGAAGTCTGTTTTTTATGTTGATGATTGTGATGTCATCAACATAAAAACAGACTTTAAAGATGGCAGCACTGAGCGGTGCTGGGCAACACAACAATGGTGCATTTATTTATTTTTGTTTCAAAATAAAGACACAATTAGAACCCGTGTAGGGAGCTACACGAGTGCTAAGGTGAAAGGGGAGCAGGGGAAGGGAAGTGCCCGACACCACTGATAATGATTGGAGCACAGGATTTCCTTAGTGAATACAGCCTGCGTTCTGGGCATTCGCATTGGTTGACGGCACCTGCCTGAGTGCTAATGGACTATATGTCAACATCACTGTAGGCTGTGAAATGAAAGCCTGTGAAATGTATGTCAATGTGGTGCCATTGAGAAAGGTGGTGCTATAGGTGTGGGTAACCTTTGGTCAACCGTTTGCCACTTTATTGTCAATGGAACATGTTCTATTGTTGTTCCTAATTCTGTATTTTCAGCGTTGGTAAAAACTGCACCACAGCCTGACAACCCTATTGATTCAACCCTTTATTTGAAATTATAAACAACGGCCACACACTGGGATGTGGCCCTTTGTGACTGTCTTTTTTTAATATAATGGTTTTGTAGCTTGGGAACAAGGCTTTGGGATGTACCGTGTCTGGGTTCCTTGAATGAGGAATTTCTGGCTCCTCCAAGGTTGGAATGGCCCGTTAATTCCTCATTCGAGGAACCCGGACCCGGTAGCCGGTAAGGGGGTTGCCATGCCGCTAATAGCGGCATGGCTACCTCCAAACTTGTAATGACCCCCTATGTCTTGATCTCCATTCTCCTAATATCTCAAGTTTAGGAAGAAATTAAAAACCTATTTCCTATGCAAACAGGACTCCCCTGACTGTGGTGTGCAGCTACTTAATTTCTTTCAACATACCACACGGTCTTCAGAAAATAAATAAAAACCATGCTGTTCATGTAAACCGCCACAATATCTTTACTACATGTATGTACTCCCCTTTGTTCCTGCTCGTCACGCCAACATGTAAGGCATTCAACCACTGTAACATTGCACTGACTAATGTGTAACATGTGCATCAACCCCACCCCCTGTAACTAAGTCACATTTTTGAAACAGCACTGCGATGCCTCCGGGCTGCTAGGCGCTTTACAAATACAAAAATAAATAAATAAATACCAGAACTGAGATGTCCGCATTGGGTGAATATGCGCTCTTCAAGCCATATTAAACATAGGAATATTTTAATATCATAAGTAAACAGCTGCATCTACAAGCACTCTGCTAGCCATCTACATCCACAGCGTGATAGGCATCCACTGCCAGATCTGATTCAGCAGGAGCACTCCATGTGCATGCCTCTGCTTACCCCAGTGCCAGTGGGCGGTTAGTAAAGCCATCCCTTTCCAATGTCCAATCAGCAACAGGTAGCACATCTTTTCAGGCAGTTATCAGAGCTGCCAGCTTGATTCCTTTACGCCACTGGAGGGAGGTCACTTTTTACCTGTCAATGGAAATCTTCTATTCCCCTTTGTTAATTATCCATTCATGTAATGCTTCACAATTTTTTAGCCCTAATGTAGGGAGGAACACAGAGCTTTGGCTGAGGCTCGGAAGAGGGGGCCCCTTTTTGTGTCCGGCTAGCTGTCTTTAGTATGTTCCATACCTATGGTGCCAAGTCCTTTACAGCACAGGATACAGGAAAACAGTCAGAAAGAAACAAGCTATACTAATATACCACATGTTAGCTGACCATACATTAATCGAGGTCTGCCGCCTGCATTGGTGTCTGAGATCTTTTTTTACCTATATTACTTTATTCCCCTGGTGTTATGTAAACTCCACTTTGAATTTCTTATTTATAAACATTTCTTGAAATGTACCTCATTATATTTGTCCCTCCAAAAAAATCTTTGTAAATCCATATGTACTTTCAGTACCTTTTGAATGCTGCAATGGATGTTTTCCCTATAAGAGTGCGCTGTTATTCGCCTGATTGGTTTCAGATGACATTCATGTCGTTTTTCTGCATTGGTGTCTGCCCAGGTACAGTGCCTCCTGATTTGACAACTGCGATTTTGGGGCTGGATGATGGTGCCAGAAGTCTCACTAACTAGCCATTGCCCTCAACATTTGACATACAATAGAACTCTGACATGTCCAATCACTTCCCATTAAAAAGGCATTGCTTCAAATTCCAATATATTTATTTTGACAGGCTAATTGACCGGAATCCATAGGCCTCAAGAAATGCTCACGAGTCAAGTCTTGATTCGCACAGTATGGATCATGCCATCAGGACATAATCAGAATATTTTGCTTTGGCATTTTTAAAAAAAATGTTATTAACTATCACAAATCCTTACATATGGGGCTCACCTTGGCATTTCTATATTTACATGATGCTGAAATGTGGCGGTGTTCTGATAACATGTATATCATCAAGAATTTTAATCACTTGGATGCAAAATTTCATGTTGAAAAATGGTGATACTTATAGCATTGGTTTGTAAGTCAGGAATTTGAAAAGGTCAGTCTCCTTGAACCTGGTAAATCCCTGCCTTCACCAAACATGGCTGTCAAACGTCTCTTGAGCCCTGGGACTAATGGAATACAGAAATTATTTTGGCATTATACAATGGGCCTCATTACGACCCTGCCGGTCGTACAACTGTTGTTACCGCACCGGCAAAGTACAAGTTTGCGTGGCGGATGCCCTCCCACCCAGCAGGTCTGACTTGGCGGGCGAACAGCACCCGCCCGCAGACTTTCACGTAAACACTGGCACCGTTATTAACGGTGCCAGTATGGGACTCAAATGGAAATGGGGAATACCATTTTTCCGGCGCTTGACTTCCCGGTCCAGTAGAGTTAGAATCCCCTGCTGGTACCGCAAGCTAGTTTTACCGGCCCGGCCAATCATGTATTAAATTTGACAATTAATGATTATTGGAAAGTCTCTTTCATATCTCCGTACTCACCCCAGCAAACCTCGCACAACTGAACCATCTTTACCTTACTTAAACCCCTGAAAAGTCCAACTTAAACATCAGATGTGTCATCCAGTCTAAGGTCTACATCCCAGTAGTGGTCATCAGCCTTAATCTTCCCATCAAGGGATAATACAAGAGCATTGCCATCAGATACGGGGTAATCAGGATATTTGTGAAAAAGGGAAATCTTTTCTTTGTATTATACGTCTAATGGAGCGAGATGAAAGAATTATTGTAATTGTCATCATTCAGATTCACAGAAGATAGGGGTTATGCTAGGATTCCTGATACAAGGGGCTACACAAGAGCAACACGACCCCCTCCCCCCCATTTAGTTTTTTCATTATCTTTGATCTACCAGAGTCATGATACATACATTTTAGTGGGTTATGACAATCTGTCCCTGGTCCATCAGACCACACATATCAACAGGTGTCGTCCAATTTGAAGCTGGGCTCTCATTTCATTGTTATTACCGAACTTCCAAATCCAAGATGGGGGGACACAGCTTTCTGGTAACGTGACCAGAGACTTAAGAGGTTTAGTTTTTAGCGGTGGGGGGATGTAAGTCTTTTCCATGAATGCAAATCCAAACCATTAAGGAGTCTTTAGGGAGGATTGCCCCTCACCACGACTCCCAGGACGTTTTTGTAGATATCGGGTTGAATGCTTGATTTTTACTGCACACATTTCATATAAAGCGAATTAAAAAAAGCCATGCAATTTAGATTCTGTTCTGTAAGGGAACACATTGAAAACTCCAAAAGATGGCAATTCACTACACCAGCAGTACACAGGGTCATTTTAGAATATGTTTTCATTATGGCTACATCCAAAGGAACACTGCACAACTTGCACCACCAATATATGGTAGTGTTGCCCTATAAAACACATTTCCATCCTGACAGTGCTCAGCAATGTACGACTGTATTGCCTGTGTAAGAACACATTCATGCTGGTTGTGCCCAATATATGAAAGCATGCCTCTGAAAAAACAAATGTTCATGCTGACCATGACCAATATATGCCTGCAAAACCTCAGTAATTCATTTTTGTGTTCCTTGAGGTGACAAAATATGACTGCATTGTCACGCAACAACAACATCTTCATGTTGCTTTACTTGCCTGGGTCAACATTGTCAACATATGTCAGCAGTGCCTATAACAATCATGCATGGCCACCAAGCAGCCTCCCACACATGCACAAAAATAGACACTCACAAGTTCCAATACACACATACAAAAATGTTGATAATTGCATGACTAACAGGTTGGGGGCAAGATAGACAACCTGGGGCATTCGTTCCATCTAATATAGATGGTCACCCACTTGGGACTCGCCTGACCCAAAGTGCATATGTAGACGGTTCAGGCATCTCTTTTTATCATTTCTGACTCATGTACATCACATAAACAGCATCCTCCAGTGCAGAGCTTCAATGTCTTGTGCCAATTATAAGAATCTCCATCAAAATCAGAGAAATATGTGAACTTGTTAAAAATACTTATGTGAGGAGACCACCAGGGGGCGCAGAAACATGGCCACCTAAACACTCAGCTCGCGGAGCAATGGGGGTTGAGCTCTAGCTCCCCCCCAACCACTTACAGATCCCCACAAGTGACCGAAAGACATCTGAAGCACCAAAGTCGAAGGCGATTCTGATTTCGTTTCATGCGGCGAGTGGGAGGTGCGGTGGCCCAGAGGGAGGAGCGCTGAGCCTGTAAAAGGGCTCCTTACCCGCCCTGTGGGACGACAGCAGAAGGTACTTACTTGCTGAGGCTTGCATATGGCAAAGGAGCAGATGGCAGTGATCGACAGCGCCACCGGGAAAGGTGAGGAGGGAGCCGTACCTGCTCCCATTAGCAGTACTAACAGGTCCCTAAGCAGGGCAGACCCCAGACGAGGCACTGGCGCATAGGCTCCCCATAAAGGACTTGTGGGTGTGAGTTTGGGGTCAGCGCAGGAGTGCAGAGGATTTCAGGTCGGTCCTGGGGTATTACCTGGAGAAGTGATCGGCTACCCTGTGGTGCCCAAGGGCAGGGCACTGCACTGTATCTCTGAGGTCATCATACGCAGAGGTACTGACTGCAACAAGGTACAGTGCCATCATGAACAGTAAAAAGGGGACCAGGCAGGATGCAGCTTGCAGTGGTAACTATTCTCAGAAGCAGGTGTGGCCCCAAATGAGGCACCAACGCTGGCGTGTGAGAAGGGTAGCAGAGCAGAGAGGATTGTTACAGAGCTTAGCAACAATGTGTAGATCCCCATAGGACACTTGTGGATGTGAGTTTGAGGCTGGCTCAGGAGTGCAGAGATATTGGGCACTGAGATCACACGTGCAGGCCTCCATGAAGGAACCCAAGTGTAGCGTTGATAAATGCGAAGAGCGAGTTGAAGCTTTGGAGAACAACCATGCATCTGGTGACATTTTGGAAGTGAGATTCATGGGAAAGATTAGGCAGCTGGAAAAGAGAGATGGGGGGGCCTTGTTGAAATTGGAGGATTTGAAGAATCGGCATAGGCATAATACCATCTGCTTAGGACTTCCATGGGCAGACAGCGAGACACCCAGAGACCATCAACGTAAGGTATGCCTAGTCTCGATGGCACTTGGGAAAGAGTGGTGAGACAGTGTCTGGGTTGACTGGAGGCAATGAGGAGGTGAGGCAATGAGGAGGTGGGACTGCGGGAGGACGTAGGTCTATGATAGTGAAATGCCATTACTATACAGACAGGATGGAAATCCTAGCAAAAACTAGAGAAAAAGTTTAACTGGAAATCTCCTATTCCACCCTGTGGAGGCGGAGACAGTGCAAGCCATTAACCAGCTGACCTTCTGAAAGGGATTGCAGATATTTTTCAGGGTACCCGTTCTCTTTGTACTTTGAGCTGTATGGAGCATCCTATGTGATGACAGAGGTAGATGACGCTATGCTGATCCTGGAGTAACTTCAAGGGGAGCATCCGGTCAGTGAGGGTTCACTGAACAAAGCCAAGCAAGGACATTTTCTAAAGGCCTTTGTAGAGGGCATAGTTCGAAACAAGATGCCGTTACTACGAGGTTTCGGAAGATGATTCTGATGCAGGCAAGAAGTCGAGATGACCAGCGATGACATGGGTGGGTCCATATAGAGCTGCAAGATACTGCTGTGAGTGGAGAATTAAATGAGGAATGGTTTGTGAGGGGGATTAAGTTGTATCTTTGATGCGATACTCAGATGGATAAGAGGGAATATTTTCAGAGCTGTGGTGATTTGGCCAAGTGCAGGGAGTGCGGACGTGGAGGTGGATGTTCCATGTTACTCTGGTGGCCTGGGTCAAGGCGTCTCTACTGTTGTTTTTTTATTTTTTCTAGACTGTGGATTAGGGGACCGGGGATTGGTGGGGGTAAGATTTGTGGAGGTGAACCTGGAGGCCCTTCTACTCAAGGTGCCATGTCGTACTATGGATGGGATGGAGAATAACTTCTCAAACTAAATAAAATGAATGAAGTTGGAAAATCTCAATGTTTTTTTAACAATTATCTAAAACAGGGAGTACAATGGACATCAACGGACGTCGCACAACATAATCTCAAAGTTTATCATAACAAATCACACTTTTATAGCAAATTCTCATCAAAGGTGATGTCATCCTGCGTGGCAAACTAAGAAAACGTCCGGAAGATTATAATTGGCTCAAGAGGAATGTCTAAGTATACCTTCCATATGGGATAGGATAGTGATTGGATTTCTATAATCGGGTGGCCACTCATGCCCTCCCCAAGTGCAAGTCATAGTGCAAGTCATCTTCAACAGTTATTAGAAAAACATAATTTCATTGGCTCTTAAACTATAAGGCTCTTCATTATACAGCCTTCTACAATTGGTTGGCATGCTTGTACCCTTCTGGAACATTTGATGCTCTAGAAGCACGTAAGCTGGTACCCCAGGTTCTGGTGGGTGAACTTAACCGTATCTCCCTACCCTATTAGTCTGCCATCTCTCATCACTCATGCCGTCTGACATTCACATTGTCTTTGAACATTGCCTTTTAGCTACCTTTTGTCTCTGGGAATGTTAGGGAGTGCAGGCAGTCGCTATCTTCAGTCTGGTGCACCATGCTCCTTGTCTATTTCCATCCTCAGCTCACGTGATCAGAGACCGTGAATGTGCTCCTATTTTAGCATTTAATAGTCTTTAATGAAGAAACATGGCACTCATGTGTTCTCTCTTTACAACATAACAAGGTATGCCTCAGCTTCTCATGTTTTACTGTTCTTCACAGCTGATAACCAGTTCTTAGCTGCTTCCAGTCCTTGACATCAAGACAGACAACCTTTTTGGTCTTTGCTTTGAATTCAAGCCTATTCTTTGTTCCAACATAAACGTAGCTTCCAGTCAGTCTTCTTCCATGGAGATTCTGCTTACTAAAATTGTCATTGAATGTCCAGAACTCTATATGCATATGTGTTGGCAGCACTGCCTGTAGCTTACATACTACATATAGCCAGCCTTAAGAATCCTTAGTCTACTTGCGTTACAGCATCTGTACAATTGTAAAATGCCTTGTGTTTTCTGCAGTGCTCCTCACACGTGCAATCTTCATTCCGCACATGAAATCTTACTCAATTCTTTATTTCGAGATCAGTTTCCATATAGCCTATACGTCGTCTTCTTCGACCATTCTTCCCAGTTTGTCACTCTCATCTTTCCGTGATGTTACCAGCTTCTTCTTTTCTCGTCTTCAGACTTCTTCAGGCACTCCTCTCTTGAGACCATCAGCCTTTCGGGGATACTTCTCAGAGGGTCTTCTCAACGGATACCTCATCTCAAAGATTCTTCGTGGTATAGGTACCCTTAATGGCGTTGCACATGTTGCAATTTCCGGTTTCCAACATATAGGCAAAATAGGGGCAGGACTTCCTGTAGAGGCGTTTGGCTCCTCCTCTACAGGGATATGTAAGCAGTCTTCAAGAGGATACACAGGGCATGCTGGTGGGATGGAGTTTCGATGACGCCACCGAAGGGAAGTGGAATGCACATCCCAGGATTGCTTATGGGTGATTCTGTAAGAGAAAAGCTGACGGTAGCAGCCCTAATTTGAGAGGTCTGAATTCACCCACTAAGAGGGCACTGTTGAAGAGAGAGTTCACGAGAACTAATGTGTCCATCTTGTTTCTCCAGGAAACAAACTTGAGAAAGGGCAAGGAGTCATTGAGATGGGGTGACTGGCTCCAGGGGAGGGGGGAATTCAGGCTCCAGAAGGGAAGTATAGGGAGGGTACGGAGGATAAGGATGAGATCTTGCAAAATATCCGGGCAGCAAGGATGGCATGAAGGGAGCAAAACCTTTTACAGAATCTGCAGGGACTTGAGAGCCACCTAACAACTGTATTATGAAAAATCTGACAGAGCTGGCTTAGTACTCGCAAGTAGGCTTAAAACCCTTAGACTAGACAGGAGAGTCTGTAAACTCAAGGAAGGGACAGGTAAGGGATTGCGTAGGCCTGAGAAAGGAGTGCTTTGCGCATTACTACTGGATGTTTTGTGGAAGGGAGATGAGGTTGGATCCCCAGGATTCAAAGTATTACCTAGAGGGAACAGAGATTCTGATGTTTAGTGTGGAGCAGGTTCAAGTGCTAGAACAGGAAATCACCCATGAGGAGGTTCAGGGCATGATCCAAGGACTTAAAGTTGGGAAAGCACCAGGCAAAGATGTTTTTCCGCCAAATTTTCGTAAGACCTATGGGGGAATACTGGCACCATTGCTGCTTAGAATATTCAATAGGATGCATGTGGATATTGATCCTCCACCATCCTTCTTGAAGGCGATGATATCTGTGATACAGAAAGAAGGGAAGGACGAGATGTTGTGTTCCTCCTATAGGCCAATCTCTTTGTTGAATGTTGACACGTAAATCCTTGCACGTGTCCTAGCATCTAGATTGGAGGAGCACATCCCTGAACTGATTCATGGAGACCAGGTTGGCTTTGTTTGGGGTAGATTTGGTGGGACAACTTAAGAAAGACTCTGAATCTTCTTGCGCTCTTGAAGGTGGCTTGAGTAGATTTTGTACTATTGGCGCTTGATATTTTAAAAAAGGTAGCAGGCACTCCTCTCCAGAAAGAACATGGCATGATAACCTGTTCTGATATGAGAGTTTGCAGCACACACTTTTTGCACACTCTACCTTTCACAGATGGGAAATAACCATTTGCATATCAGTCTTTGTCCCGCCCACATGGGCAGTCCAGCACCGAAATACTATGGCAATTCATCTCTGAACAAGAGTACCAACAGCAACCCCATACACGTGTTTCAGCCTTGTTGGGCCTCATCAGTGAGGTGAAGCTTTGCCTATTGGCGCTTGATCCTGAGAAAGCATTTGATAGTGACAGCTGGTCCTTCCTAAAGAGTACACTTCTGAGATTTTGTTTTTGGTCGCATTGAATGTCCTGGGTGACAGGATTGTACTCAGCCCTTAAAGAAAAGATAGCTGTTAATGGAGTTACATTGGAAGAAATTTCTTTCTTATTTTATTTTATTTTGACATTTCTAAAAGTGCACAAAGCCCTTGGACATCTAGGCCCTAGTTGCAGAGATCACATAATGGTTATGTAGTACATAGTGAAGCAGTTGGTTGAACATGTAGGTAGGGTGTTTATTCGCCCCTGCTGCTCCTGCATATTGTGATTTTAGCAGTCACATTCAGACTGCAATTGTTTTATGTTTTTTTAAAATCTTTTATTAATGTTATTACTTTCCTTTCATGGTCCTGGTACTCCAGGCCACGGTGTGTGAATGGGTGCCAACATTTTGCATTGTTGCCTGCATTATTTGGTCAATTATATTATTATCATTCTATTATTAGTGCCAAACAGACCTACTAAGCCTCTCTCAATGAGACCTCCATTAATCGCTCTAAGGAGTTTTTTAAAATTGTTCGGGGTCTCTCCTCTACTCCTCATGTTCCGGTTCCACCGAGGCAGGACCTTTGTGATTCCTTATCCCTCTTCTTTGTGGACAAAATTAACAAGATCAGGTCTAATATTAACACCCCCTCCAATCAGTTACCCTTCATCTCCCCTCCATTCTAATGTTCTACTCCCACTGCTTCTTGGTCCACGTTTCCCACATTCTCAACTCTAGATGTCTCAGCTGTGGTTCTCAAACTCAAGTCTGCTTCCCCCAGGATCTGATCCTGCTCGGTATAATTAAGGACATCATGCCCCAGCTCATTCATGTGTTAGCCAAAGCTGTGAACACCTTATTTCACACTGGGGTCATCCCTTCCTCTCACAATCACGCACCTGTCATTCCCTGCTGAACAAAAACACCCCCGGATCCCTTGGTTCCAGCTAACTTCTGGCCTATTTCTCTTCTCCCTTTCCCTATGAAGCTTTTGGAATGTCTGGTCTGTCCATTACTCACTGCTTTTCTTGAAGAATCCTCTTTTTTTCCATTCCTCCCAATCTGGTTTCCGCCCTGGACGGGGGGCAGAGAGCGTTCTGGTCTGTTGTGGACGATCTGGCTCAGACCCATGATAAGGGCGGCATCAGCGCCTTGCTGTTGCTCTACCTTTTAGTTGCCTTTGGTACCATCAATCATGGGGTCCAGTTAGATCGCCTAGCAGGTGCGAGACTCTCAGGCACCATCCTGGTCTGGTTCTCCTCTTTTCTATTGGATCACCACCAAACTCTCTTTTGTCCTCCTTTAATTTCTCAGACAGTGTCCCTCACTTGTGGTGTTCCCCAAGGCTCTGCCATCTCCCCGATCTTATTTATTTTTCAACCTATGACCAAACTTATCTTTTCCCACAGCTTCCTCTGTTATTCTTATGCTGACGACACTCAGATCCTGGTCTGCCTTGATCTTTCCATCCCTGAGTCGGCACCCAGGTTCTGCATCTGACTGGAAGCCGTGGAGGAATTGATGAGTAACAACTGGCTCAAGTTGAATGATAAGAAGACAGAGGTGTTGGTGGTTGGCCTCCCTTTGGTTTCCTCCTACTGGACTTTCAGATTTCTGGCTTCTTTCTCTGGGCCCCTTCCCTACATTCGTTCCCATCGTCAAGGACCTGGGAGTAGAACTTTCTTCCTCTCTCTCAATGAAGCCGCAGGTTATCTCCGTTTGTCAGCGAGGCTACTATTAACTCAAACTTCTTCAGAATATTATTCCCTTTATTCCTGTCCATCTTTGCGCTCCGGTAGTCTCTGCCCTTGTCGCCTCTGCTATTGATTACTGCAATTCCCTATTTCTTGCACAACCTGCCTACATTGTTCAGCATCTCCAGGTCCTTCATAACACTGCTGACCGCCCGGCCACTTCGACCCACCCCTGGACCCATATTTCCCCCATTTTAGGAGTCTTACCTGACTCCCAGTAGCCCAGCACAGCTTCTTTAAAGCCCTTTGCCTTGTCCAGCTGACTTTTTATAGTGAAGGTGCTGAATACTTGCAAGCTAAATTTCGGCCCTATGTCCCTGGCTGGGTACTGCGCTCTACTGAGGCTTGCCTAATCAGAATCCCTGTGGTTAAATACAGTCGGGTGGGGGGGGGCATTCTTTTGCTGTGGTGGCTGCCGACCTCTGGAGCGCAAAGATGCCTTTGGGTGAATGTTCACGCTTTACAAGTATTCTTACACTACAACACAATACAATACATGGGCAACAATATTAAGGGGCACTATAATTTTCTTTTTACGGTTGAATCTTGGGATGATATGGCAGTGGCTATGCTGGGTGCACAGGGGTCTAGCCGATCTGTGGCTGGTAAGTCTCTGAGGGAGGTACAAGGGTGTATTGTTTAAAAGGCAACAGTGCTTGATTGAGAGGATTTTAAATGTTATTATTTCTCTGATGCGTAACCAGTGAACAGATCTTCTGACTTCGGTGATGTGGTCACACTTTTGCAGGTCCAGTGTGGCATGAAATGCATTGTTCTGTATTACTTGGATCCTGTTGGATCCTGTTCAGGATTTTTTCAGAGGTAGCATGGAGCAGTGCATTGGAATAGTTTTGAATCGATGATGACACGTGCAGTTGTTAGAAGAGAGGAATGGTTTGCTTGCATAGAGGAGCTTCATAGTGTTGGCTGCTGTGGAGGCGATGTGACTAATTTGATGTGACATCTTCAGTGAGGCAACTAGATAGATGCCTAGAGTTTTCACAGATGTGCAGACTGGGATCTTGTGACCATCGATGTTGAAAAAATGGTAGGCAGAGGCGAGTTTGGCGGTGAGGGATGGAGTTCCTATGAGGAGGAGCTCTGTTCTCTCATCATTCAGCCAGAGACTGTGTGAAGCCATCCAAGTCTGGATGGTTTCTTATATGGTGTTCACTTTGAAGGAGTCTTGGGCGTAGACACCAGGGAGTGGGATAATAATTTGGGTGTCGGCATAGTTGGTGTAGGATATTCCGAAGGAGTCTAGGTCATCAAATAAAGGTCTTGTGTAGACATTGTAAAGGGTGATACTGACACAAGAGCCTTGTGGGAACCCACAAGTAATCGGTGTGGGGGAGGAAGTGGCGTCACCAGCAAAGACTCTGGAGGTCCTTTTGGCAAGGAAGAAGGAGATCCATATGGTTGCAGAGAGTGGCAGAGGTAAGGTGGTGGCATAATGTCTGGTGATCAACAAGACTGAAGGCAGCAGATAAGTCAAGGAGCATGAGTAGCGAGAGGTTGCTGGCATCATTAGCGATATCAAGCTGGCTTTTAAGGTTGAGGAGGGCTGTTTCTGTCCTGTGTCTAGGGCGGAAGCCTGATTGGCATGGGCTGAGGATCTGGTTAGTTTCCAGGAATTCCTGGATTTGTAGGTAGGTGACTATGTCAATGATTTTGAGGTAGAAGGGGACCGTAGTTATAGGATGGTAGTTAGTTGGGATGGCAGGGTCCAAGGTCGTTTTTTTTTAGCAAAGGGGTGAGCCATGCTTCTTTAAGGGAAGTTGGGACAGAGCACAAGGGAAAGGGGGCATTGATGATAGCGGTGATGAGTGGGAGTAAAGGTTCCTTTACCAATGAGGCAGGAGAGATGTCGCCTTTACCGCATGAGGGTTTGAGCCCTTTGATAAGGGAGGCTAGGTCTTGTTCAGAAATTAGGTGGAAGGTGAACAGTGAGAAATGGGCTGGTGTGTTAGTCTGAGAAATGTGGGCTGGTCTGCCTGTTTGAAGGAGATGAAGTGGGGCTGCAGTTGTGGAAGCTAGTTTGTAAATGCATCTGCTTGCAATTGTGTGATTTTGGACATTACTGCTAGCGATAGTGGCAGGGTGGGTGATAGGGGATTCCAGTTCTCTCACGAGCTAGAGGAGGCAGTGGCTATTCTATTATTGTAGGTGATAGCTTTGGTACCGTGGATGGCCTGTTAGTATTTTGGTGAGAGTTCTGAGAATAAGGCTTTATTACTTACTGTTGGGTCCTTGTGCCAGATTGCTTCAGCTGCCTGTTTTTTGGCGTGGATAGAGTGAAGATCTGCGATAAGCCAAGTGGTTTTGTGTTTAATATTTTTGGATTTGCAAGGTTTAAGTGGGGCAAGGAAGTCAACTGCTCTATGTAATATGAGTTGCAGAGGTGCAGTGATCTACAAGGGAGATGATGTCGTGGAGAGGGGATAGTTGGTTGGAGATTAGGGGGCAGAGACGCTCGCTGATGAGGTTACAGATGCTTTGGGCTAAGGTAGGGGGCAGTGGGATGTCAGTTCTGGAGCGCTTATTTGGGGTGGGGATGGAAAAGGGGATGACATGGTGGTCAGTTCATGGGCAAGATAAGTTGGAGAGGATGGAGACATTGTAGTTATGGTTGAGGATCCAATCTAAGGTGCGCCCTTTGGAATGGGAAGGGTTGAGGATGCGTTGGTGTCAGCCTAGAGTGGCAGTGGATTTAGCAAGAGCTGCAGCGGCTGTGTCTAAGGAGTCATTGAAGCCAAGGTTGAAGTCTCCCAGGATGAGGAGCTGGTAGTTGGTTTGAGGTTCGCGGAGATGAGCTGGATAAGGTAATCTTCGAATGAGGCACGGGATCTGGGGATCAATAGATAAGGTGGAGGGTGATGGAGGAGTTTGATGGAAATATATTCGCAGAGAGGGAGGGGGGAGTAGTGATTGCGCGAAGCGGGATGGAATTCCTATAGATGAAGGTGACTCTTAGAGGTTCATTGTATGGTGTGAGGGGTATCCATCTGCTGGAGACAAGGTAATGGTTGTATTGTGTAAAGAGTGGGTGGTGGCACGAAGGGGGTAGGCTTGCGAGCAGCAAGGTGATGTGTACGCTCTAGTCCTATGCAAGGCCAGGCCTTCATTGTGTGAAGAGAAGTCATCTGCTGGAGGCAAGGCAAGGGTTATAATTGGTAAAGGGTGGAGTGGTGGCAGGAAGGGAGTAGGCTTAGGCACAGGTAGGTGAGCAGCACAGGCAAGATTGATAGTATGATGCTGAGCATTGCTGCGTGGCGCTGCTAAAGCATCGACTGAGTGCCTGTTTAAAGGCTTCCCTTTTAGATCGTGCTAAGGTGAATCAGGAGAATGCAGGGCGGGTGTTCAGATGCCGGTGCAGCAGCCTGCAGGCTTGTCAGGCAGAGACTGGCAGAGAAGTTGGTAGATGGTCATAAGTGTTGGCCTATGGGGTTGGCCGGCATCACCTGCCTGCTTGCCGGTGCGGACAGGTTTAAGCCCAGCTCTTGGCCAATCGTGGAGCTCCTCACACGGAGCATGCTGGGAATCCAGAGGAAGATGACGGGTGCCTGGAAGGGCATCCTAAATGGTGGGGGCCATTTATCGTGGCCCTGGGAAGCGGTCAGGTTGCAGAGACAGGCATGTACACCCAAGCAGGGTGTGCTGGTAGGGCAGAGATGCCGTCTGGAGGCAGAGACGTTGGTAGATATCCTTGGAAAGAGGGACTAGACAGGGCTGCCCACTATCATCCATACTTTATGTGCTGGTTATGGAGCCGCTGTCAGATAGGCTCAGACGGAATGCCTTGTTTCAAGCGTTTGGAGTGCAGGGGAAAGAGTACAAGATGGCCTTATTTGCAGATGATCTGTTGTACATAAAACATCCACTGAAGTCTGTACCTCACTTGCTTGAATAGATTGAAGAATTAGAGAAACATTTGGGATTCAAAGTGAACATGTGTAAGTCTGCCTTCCCCCCTATGGGAAAACTCTCTATGGACAAGGAGGCTTATCTTGATATGACGTGTTTTGTGAGGGAAGAGCAGGCTCTTTGTTATTTAGGGATTAGTGTGCCGAGGAATTTTGTGTTCTTTGCAGAGATCCATGTTCAATTGTGGGCCAAGCTTAAAAAGGATATGGAGAGGTGGGGGAAGAAGACATCCTTGTGGATAGATTCTCTACCTGTTTCAGATGCTGCAGTGGTGGTTCCACATACTTTTCACTCGTTCGATTAGGACTCTTCCTCCTCAGGCGATGCCATGCCCGGTCTGCCATTTGGACCACTGGTTAGTGCTGCTGCAGACCTCATCTCTGATATATGTATTGGAACACACCATTCTGGATTGTCTGACCCTCGTCGCACTTCATGGGATCTAACGCCTGGGGCACTGATGATAATCACCCATTCGCTCATGTTTGCAAGGGACCTTCAATTTGTTTCTTTTTTCTCCTTCTTGCATTCCAGCACCCACTTATCAGAACTCCCTATGCATTAAGCTGCTTAGGACGCCTTACTTACCTCAACGTGCCGTAATTCTCAATTGTCCTGCATGCATGAGCTCAAAGCATTACGGTGAGCATGCTTCACCCTCGGCTCATTCCGAGGTAAGCTCTGGCACTCTGTGTTCAAGCACCGTGCTTCCTAGCTGGTTCTCCTCTCCCCTCACCTGTCATCATGTGGCGCCTCAGCCATGCTAATGTGTACATGATGAACAGCCTGTGTTTACATCGGTTTCCTCATTTAGACCTTTCAGACGGGTAAGTCGGTCGGATGACAGTTCTATTCCCACGCTCTTGCCCTTAGAGCTGCCCACGAAGGATAGCTTCTTTTGGTGGACAGGTACAGACAGGTACGGGTGACTCTATCATGCCTATGTCTGTCACACAGACCTTTTTCTCAGTTGTTTCTTGGTCTCGCCCACTGCTTTAGGTGGCTCTACGGCCAACACTCTCAAGGCCTTTTTCCATTTTCCTGGGTGCATGGGCTCAGACTGGATCGGGTGGCACTAGTGGTTTCCTGGTTCCTTTGTCATAGGTTTCCCCGTGATTCCAATGTGTCCTGCAACACTTTGACTAGCATTCATAATCTCAGGAACTCTTGTGGATGTCGATTAGACTGATAATTTGTGTTTGCCTATGTTCTACAGGGTCCAATATTGGCTTTTTGGTCCTGAAGAAGGCAGTTTCAACCTTTCACTCCCAACGAAACGCCATCATAAAATCAACGCCTTGGCGTAGTTCACGTTTCTTTTATCCCTATATGTTTGGCATAGACCCTAGCTATTTGTTTGCAACTCATTTTTTACGTTCATGTATGTTGGTTACACATTGATTTATGCATATTAGGAACTACCTCAGATGTAGGCAGATTGTGATGTGAGTTTGACTCATGCTTCATGTGACCTACCTAAGATGTAGGTTGACTAACTCTAGTAGACCACCAACATACATATGTCTTCACATTCATTTTCTCTTGTCTTTGATACTTTGCGTTTGTTTCTAACCATGTAAGCAATCACCCATTTTCTAATTATATTGTTTGCCTTTTGATTGTGTATTTGAACCTATGAAAAAAATTATCTAATTTTATATTTGATTGTATTAATTACAAATCTTTACTTGTTTGCTAGAACACTTTCAATTATGTGACTCACTGCCATTCTGCATGACCAGGATGCCAAGTTACTGGTGATTCATTCAGTTTTCTGTGTGGGAACAACCACTCTTTTGATGTATATCTATTGTTTTTTAGTTCCCATACACAGTTGTTACTTATCTCCGGTGCCAAATACATTTCTAGGGTGATATAAAAAGGGATGTGTTGGGATTTTTATGAGGGAAAGGAAGACACAGGATTAGATATGCACTCTAGTACTTCCTGCGGATAAGTGGGCCGTGGGAGAAAATTACCCAGACCTGGATTTCTATAATAGGGCGGCACAGCTACGGGTTATTATTGATCATTTAGACCGTTCATCAAAGAAACAATGGGTTGAGCTGGAAAACGCGGTAGTGCTCCCGGTTATAATCGCAGACTGGCTGTGGGTCCTGAACCATAAGTTGGCTTGAAGGTTGGCCTTCCCTGCTGAGCTGTATCTGGGCGCCACCCATTAAGGATGGTATGATGGATCTCATCAGGTTTCAACGTTGGTACAAGGTAGGACTTGATAAAGCAGGACAATTGTAGGTCTGAGGGGAGTTTCTTTCAATCTCTCAACCTTCAAGAGTTGCTGAATATGGGCCCTTTATCATTTTTTTAATATCTACAACTGAAGTGGATATTGCAAGGCAATAGGTGGGGGAGAATTTATAGAGAGATTTTGCAACTTTTGGAATTGCTTTGATCACTTTCAGAGGTGATAAAAGGAGAATCACTAAGCTATATACAGTACTGGTAATGGCTCTCCCGCAGGAGCCGCTAAGAAACCAAATGCATTGGCAGAAATACCTGGAGCAGGACATTGATGATGGATTATGGGGAAAATGTGCGAGGGAGTGTGCAAGATGTCCATGGCCGCACAATATAATTTACATGCTTTTAAACACAACGTTGGCAGTACACTCCAGCTGGGCTATCGTGCATGTACTTGGGGGCCAGCCCTCTTTGTTGGCTAGGTTGGGGACAAGAGGGTACTTACTGGCATATGTGGTGGGTCTGTGGGGGGTACAGGCATACTGGAATGAAGTGCTGTCCTGGATTATGGACTTGAATCACATAATGAAACCAGTGGTTGGTTCTCTTTGGGTTGGAATCTGTTGAAGGGGGGGTGGAGCCTTTGGATCATATGACTCATAACCTACTGCTGGCGTCAAGGGTTGCGTTAGTATGCAAACGGAAGAATGATAAATTGCCCTAAAAAGGGGACTCGGTACTGATTGCTCGTGAGTTATTTGTAATGGAAAAATTGAGTCATCTATTGAGGGAACTGCCCCGAAATGATGAGTTGGAATGGTTTCCCTTTGTGATAAAGAATATGGTCTGCAAAAGGCCAGTTTCCAGGGAAGATCGAGGAGAAGAATAGTGTAGGCATGTGGTAGAGACCAATTTGGGGCATAAAGTGCAGGAGGCCCTGTTTAACAACTCCTGATTAGGCTGCTTAGGCGTGGGATTGGAGGAAGTGCGGGACGGGGGGGTGTCGGGTGAGTGGGTGTTAGTCTTGAGTTTAATATAATGGGCCTGTTTAGAGGCTAGGATGGAGGTTAATAGAATCGTGGAGCTTAATGTTTGATGTTTTGGGTTACGCTATGATGAAAACTACAATTTGTATTGTATGTACATGATGGCCATTATTATATTGTCATTGCTGTTATAAAATTCCAAAAGTGCGATTAGCAAAATTAAAAAGAAAAGTGCGATATGTGGCCTGGATATTTCTCCTGCAAGAATCAATCTAGGAGGGGGTGACCTTCAGGACTCCCTGCGCGCACAGGGCCACATTCTCTGTGAGTCTGAGATGAGTGGATGTGAATGTTCAGAGTGAGCTTGAGTGTTAATAGCTGCAAGATGGGCTTCTCACAGGCTTGGCAAACAGTAGTGTTCTTGTTTTGCTTGATTAGATGTTGACAATAAAATAGAGCAATAAAGTCAATCGGTAAACCTCAAAAAAGAACCTCATATAGTAGTTTAAACCGCAAAATATTTTTTTTCTAGTTAAAAAATATATTTTGAGTGCAAAACACCAGTTGACAGTCATTCACACAGTTCAGCCGACCACAGAAGGTTTGTAAAGTGCTTTGCCCTTCTAGCAAAATAACTGTTCCTCTGGTGCAATTGTTTCCATAAAGTTTTGCAAAACTGTTGAAGCAGTGGCGCGTAAGGTGTTCATGTTTCTGTTGAAGTAACTCGTGATAGTTCTTCACGCACTGCATTGAACAAGCTTTTCTAAAGTAAAACAAGTTGGTGTGTGTGTGGGTGGGTATAGATTGAGCTCTTCTCCTGAAAACATTCCACGTTAGGGTGAGCATGTTATCTCCATCTGCTCCGCTCGCTCTACTCCGTCTGATCCAGACAGCATGGATTCATGGATGTGGGAGCGAGCCCTGGCTGATTTCTGGAGCGAGCATGATAGCGGCTGGCCATAGAAAACGAAACACAAACAAGGCTGAAGAGCAAAACAATGATCTTCAATGGCAAGTCCACTATTCAAAGCAAGGGCTTGCTTTGCAAATGTGAAGGGTAAGATAGTTTTGTCTTCTGGGAGCTTCCCAGAAACATTTTATACTGTACATTTACCATGCCGGACCTATAGACGTTGCTGATGTTTTATTTTCAAGTGTATTTATGATGGCTTTAAATGACATATTCAGTAATCTCTCTAATGCACTGCACCAACATTTCCTTTCCCTCCTTTATGTAATCAGTGGCCTTCTAAGACCCCACAATTGTGCTAGAGTCAGTTGTGATTACATTTTGGAATGGTATAAATGCAGAAGGGGTGCAATGTACCAGCTCCAATTTTATTTTTATTCAGATGAATATCTGAACATGTGGCCAGGTTAGCTTGACCCTCAATATGTTTAGACCATGTCCCATCTCTTCAAATATGGAAGCCAAGCTATTTAAAGGAGTCCACAACTTCAACTTGTTTGCCATTAATTTTGTTTGGAACTATGTAGGGTTTTAAGTTAACCTTGTAATCCAATTGGGGTCTGAGAGAGTAAAGCAGGTCATCTGCCTAAAGGGTTGCCTGCAATTATTCATTTCCAATACAAGTGGGAAACGCATTTACTTGTAAGAGTACTTCTAGATGTACAAAGATTATAAAGAATTGGTGCATCATCACAGAGTAAATTTAAAACGTTCAGCGCTTTGATCCGGATCCGGCAAGTTGCTTTATTACCCTCCCACACCTCTCAACCCCCCGCCTCCCAAATAACACCCATCGAGTTTTTACTGTGCAGTTTGATCAGGATGTATAAATGCCATTATCAATGCCAAATTTGTATAGTTTGTTACATAGTAAATTGTGATTCTACTGTGCCCGGTGACATGATCAATCAACAAACCCCACGTGTAATTGCAGTTTATGTACCTTAGTATATTATTAACCTAGACAAGGCAAACCAACCTCCTTGCTAAAGGTACATATGGTATTAGCACCCATTCATAAAACAGACTTAATTATCAGGTATACATTTTTGTCCTTAGCCCATCTTTTAAGATCCTGCAACAAAGGTTTGGAGAAGAACGTCCCTTTGTTATCAAACAGAGGTATGTTGCTATGACTTAGGTTTCTCTTGTAGCCATTTGTTGTATACATTTGCTAATCCAAATGGTTTTCCAGGGCAGAGGTATACGCAGGTACTGCAGGCCCTACTGAAAAAGGAGGACACAATTGTGAATCCACCAGTCGGGATCCAGCTCAAAGTTCAATTTGCTATTCATCAGACCCCACTGATGGAGGACTGCTAGACTGCAGGAGTATGTCTTCATGTAATACACAATCAATAGTGTTGAAGCTGTTAAATGCTCTATGAGAAACTACTGGGTCAATCCTAAGTATTTCTCCCCTCAACAATTAGAAGTCTGTTTAAATACATAAAATGTAAGAGTAACTCACCCAAGCTTTTATAAGTTATTTTTGCACCTCCCATCTCGTTTCTGATCATGTTACAGAATATCCTTCAGTGAAGATTGTATACTCTCATCTCGCAGCTGTGCTTCCTGTCTTCTGTGACTAGAAGATCATCTCTGGGGAAATTCACCTTGAGTTTTCCCACACTTGGTTCGAAGGCATCAAGGGAGTCAGCTTCATTATAATGGAGATCATTAATAATTGTTCATCCATATTTAGATGGCCCATTATGTCCCAGGAAATGGGTCACAAGATATAAATTACCCAAATCTTTAATGTGGTTAAGAAGGTACATTGGAGGTCATTATGGCCTTGTCGGTCTGGTAAAAAAGTGCCAGTATTTGGATATACCAGCACTTTTCCAGACTGGCAGGGTATAAGTATGTTGGTGGGGTAACCTGACTTACCTCCAGCCAGGAGCTGGAAGTAACTCAGCCCCCCACCAGCATAGAATAGTCAGTATTTACAGCACTTGTATTACCGGTGCCAGTAATACTGGCAAATCCCCTCATGGAGTCTTATGTGACTCCATGGAATGGGGATTTACTGTTATTTCCGCCGCCTGTGATATCCCGGTAATACTGGGATATCAGGTGGTGGAAACGGTAGGTCTGTTTGTCGGTATCCTGGCGAATCTACCATCAGGATGACCCATAGTGTATCAATTAGACATGAGTATGTACCCCAAATTTGGGTCTACCAATCGAGCACTCCAGTTTACAGTGAAAAGATGGTAACCCTTTCCCGCATACAGTGTTCCGGCACCCAGGTCTTTTGTATACACACATGTATCCCTAGACAGTGGGTAAAATCATGTTTTCCATTAGCGTGTTAAGCCCAGCAAAGCAAAATAACAACCTTATTTCTGTTGGGGCTATTAGAGAGAATGTTGGTAGGTATGTTCTCTCTAAGAACCTAATAGCTTATTTTGTAAATGGTATCATCTCTCATGCCATCACGGAATGGCTCAATATGTCCTGCCTGCAAACGTTTGACTCAAAGAACTGTCCTTGTTAGGATTTCTCACATGTGATTGCAAGGGGAGAATGGCCGGAGCTGGTGCTATGAAAGTAGGGGCATGAGTTTTCATCCTGTCAGGGTGTGCCTGGCGCTACCATGTTCATGTCAGGCAAAATCTGATTGATTGAATGATGAAAGAGGGCAGAAACATCCAGACAGGCTGCTATCTTCTCACCTTAAGAGCGAAAGCTCTCCCCATAAGATTATTTTGGTTACAGACAGAGTCACCTCTTTTCAGCCAAAACTGTAAATGACTCTGCCGATATTTGCATTTGGTTGAATGGGAAGCAGACCCTTAATGACCAAATGATGTAATGCATCTTGCACAAGTGCGCTGGTAGCCTATCATCAGCTGAAATATTACAACAAATTATCTGTAAAAAAATGGGATTTGAATGGATGATGATGACAACAACTGTGGAAGTATAGTTCCATTTCCCTTTGTTTTTGTTGTGCTAAAATTCCATCTAGTGCCTCGAAATGCCCTTCTTGTGCTCCACGGTTGGATGAGCTGGTAGGACACCGCACCAGGACATTCTCCACTTTCTCACCTTATATTCAATATTCCGTTATTCAGAATGTAGTCAGATATTTAGAATATAGAGAGAGGGAAAGAGGGAAAGACGGGATCGTCTGGGGTGTGAGATTTGAAGGAATAATGTCCTCATTAGAATGTCAAAACAGATTTGTGAATTATTTCTGACCCTGTGCCCAGAATCCCCACCTATTATTTGGAAGTGAATATTTGATTTGATTTTGAGTCCATCCCTAATTGACTGCATGTATTTTCTTTTGGCTTTAGCTGACTTTAGCTAAAGTTGAAATAGTATTCATAATAGGTCGAGGAGGGGGGGGTTGCATCACCAAGTACATCTTTGTCTCTCCCCATGTACTGCAGAATAGAGGATTCACAAAACTAATGCCACTGGATAACAAAATGTACTCACGCATGCACACATATTGTGGAATATAGATATACAAATACTATGTTCAAAGGAAGAAACCCAGTAACATTGCATGAGATGAGAAAACCTGAGCAAGCACAACATGCCATTCGGTGGAACATGCAAGTTGGGCAGTATTCTGGCAGTAAATCCTCCCAGAACACCGCCCAATGGAGTTACCGTTACCACCACTTGGTCCAGTGGAATTATCGCCGGATTACAAGTGGCAGTGGTGGAGTTAATCCCCATTTTCGGCATTATTACTACCGCTGGCTGTAATTCTGCGGATTTTTCCCAATTTTTGGCAGAAAGCGGGAGGGTTTACCTCCATCATGATTCTGGAGGTAAATCCACCACTCCAGGGCCAATCTCGTAACATGGCAGTGCGGGAAAAGTGGAGGTAACTCTGTTACCACCAATTTTTTACTTGCACCGCCATCATTGTAATGAGGCCTCGACATCACTGTAGGCTGTGAAATGAAAGCCTGTGAAATGTATGTCCATTGTGTGCCTTTGAGAAAGGCGGTGCTGTAGGTGTGACTAACCTTTGTGCAACCGTTTGCCTCTTTTCTCAATGGAACATGTTCTATTGTTGTTCTAATGCTGTGTTTTCAGTGTTGGTAGAAACTGCCCCGCAGCCTGACAAACCCTATTGATTCAACGCTTTCTTTGAAATGACAAACATCGGCCACACTTTTGGTTATGTCTACTATGGAATTGCATGCGTCAGAACAGGTCTTGCCGGTATTGGGCAATCACAGGCCAGCTAGACAGCGAGGCAGCTCTCGAGGAAGTGCAAATAAAATGCTCCAGGAACCAAAACACTGTCATGGAAGTAGCTTGATCTGGTTCAGTGCCCTCTTTTTCATTTTATAATAGGCTCTTTTTCAGAAAAACAACAATATATAACAAGAAAATTAGCGTGTCGATTAATACGAATGTATCTAAGTGCTGAAGGGCAACAACCGTTACCCGCTTGTCATGTGTGGATAGTCCAATCTTGTTTCGAGACAAAGGTACAGCATATTTCAGATAGTTTGGATTTACTGCTGGGTATCACAATTCAATTTGTATGGTCTAAAATAGGGATTGTGTTCTCTAGAAAATAGAAGCAACTGCAGAGGAAAAGTCGGGGAGAGGAGAACTGGGAGTTAAATAGAGCAGGTCCCCCCACTTTCCCTCCCATACATGTTCCCTTCAGTACTGCGGTCTCTGAAACTATTAGCACTTCCAGTGTGGCCTCAGGCTAGCCCATAAATTCGTTTTTTTTAGCACCAGGAGCGGGGAGGGGGGAGGCTCAGCCAATCAGGTTCTGCGGCTCACGGGCTTAAACCGGAGATCTCAGCCCGCATTCCAGGCTGCTGCCCCTGCCCTGCAGCGCCATCTTACCCCCACCTTCCCGTTTCTTTTTTTTTATCTATTCCCAGCATGCCTCTCCTGACCCACTTACCTGATTGTTGCTGCAGCAGCCCCCGTCCGTGGCCGCAATAGCTTCAGTTCACTTTGCTTGTCTGATCACCATGGTAATAGAAGAGGGGCTACGTACGGAGCCCCGCTTTCTAAAAGCATGGTGGTCATCTTGGAAAAGTATTTTCATTCATTGAACGAGACACGCGCGGCATCCAGTTCAATTAATGAAAATACTTTCTTTTTACTTTTCCGGGTCACCGCTTTGGTTACCCGGGTTACCGCCCAGTACCGTTGTTATAGGCCCTCGCATTGCTCAGGCCTATTACTCAGGCCATTACCCCCGTTCCAGCCCTTGGAACAGGGTGCTACCCATTATTAGCACCCCTATTTGTTTCAGCCAAGAGTGGATAGATCTTGGAGTGGCCACATTCTCTTAGACGTCCTTTAATGTTTGTGTCATTAAATGTTGGCGGAATACACTTTTCAAAGCCAATATCCCACACACACACCTGAGCTTTGCTTAGCAATGTGGGCCTTATTCCAAGGAAACAAACATTAACCTGAATAACAAAATAAACCCCTTTTTCATCTCTATGATGTTTACGTGTTTGACACATAAAAACAAAGTTGACCCTTTTTGTAAGAGTTCATTACATAATAGGGTGGCTCCCCATTAGACACATTGAAAAGAACATGTATTGATAGAATTGATAGAATGTATTGAGTTAATAAAATGCCAACCTACCTAGGAAGCTATAGGGGCTGTACAATTGAGGTGGACTAAAGACAGGAGTGATCATCAGCAGGGTTGGCTTTGTGGTTGATGTGAGCGTGTCCAACTAGCTCATGATTGTCCAACTCCATGCTTCGAGGGCTGGAAACATGTCAGATTTTCTGGATATCCTTCAAAGTGTTATTGTTGTATTGCTTTTCTTTTTTTAAAACTTTTACTTTTTCCGGCAGAGGTAGATAGCTTACACAAACATCAGAGCAGCCAATAGGAACATAATACATGGTTTCCAAAAAGCAGTGGTACATACGCACAATAATGGAGAAAGAAACAGAGGGAGTTGCTGTGGGTCATTGCAGAGATGAGTGCGTTGAATCGTCTGCAGACGAGAGTGCATCCAGGCTATTGAGATAGCTATGGAAAGCTGTCCAGATATTTTTTGGCCGAGAGTGGGCCGAGAGGATAGTGAGGTACTCCTCCTCGCAGTTCCGAGACCACGTCAATAAGTTCATCCATTTCTGGAATGTTGGGGGGGGAGAGGACTTCCAATTCTGTAACACACATTTTTTGGCAATTATGCAACTCACGTTTATGAATTTAGCAACACTTCTGACTCCCTCAGCCCCCAATACACCAAACAATACCCCCAGAGGGTCAGGTTCAATAGTGATATCACAGATTTCAGACAAAGGCCCTCATTACAACCCCGGTGCTAAACCATGGCGCTATTAGCACCATGGTTGGTGCCGGTGTTGTAACGAGTCCGCCATGGTGGAATGGGGAAATACCGCCCCATTCCAAGGTTGGCGGGGCGGTATTTCCCCATTTCACCATGGCCCTTCCCCATTCCCATTTTCGCCCCATAGGGCTCAATGGGACTGGGGAAGGCGCTAAGTACGGTACCGCAAATTGCGGTACCATAATTAGCACTGAGGTCCCTTTGCGGCACCCTACTTTAACGGCTGGTAAAACCAGCTGTTAAGGTCGGGTCCCGCAAATGGACCTCGTAATCAGGCATTAAGGGTTTAACGGCGCCGACACCTTTTACGGCGCCGTTAAACCCTTAACGCCAGGGTTGTAATGACCCCTAAAGTATTCAGGACCCCGTCCCAGAATACGGCCAACCCCGGGTAGTCCCAGAACATATGTAAGTGGCCCGCATCCCCAGCGCCATAGCGAGGGCAGAGCCGTGGGTCAGAAGGAGCAAATTTCGAGACTTTGCGTGGGGTGTAATATAACCTATTCACCAGTTTGTACTGGATGGCTCGGTAGCGAAAGTTTAGTGAGACTCTATTAGTATGGGAGCACATTTTCATCCACAGCTGATCGGTGAGTTCCAGCCCTAATTCGGATGCCCGGTCGTCCCTGGCCCTGAAAGGCTGTGCTGGGGCAGTATTTAGGAGGAGTTTATATAACGAAGACACCACCCCGCGGGCCCTGCCCGAGTTGGCAATATAGGAGATCCCAGGGGAATCATGGGGTTCACAGGGAAACCCCGGCCAGGCACCTCCGAAGGCCGCTCGTAGCCTATAGAATTGTAGCAGTTCCAACAGTGATCCCGTGTGGCCCGGCTTCCAGGTCTGCGGAGTTATGAACTGCCCGTCTGGGTAGAAGTCTGTCAGGGCTGAGTAGCCCAGGGCCTGCCAGTGCCATGTTAGAGCTACGTCATGCGTGGGTTCCATTCCGGGAAACAGCCAGACGGGGAGCCACTTATAGTACGGGCGAATATCCGACCCCAGGCCTGAATGGTGGTACGGACCGGGTCGATTGCAGAGTCCAGCTCGTATTGTCGATGCAGTATTAGGGACATTATATCGGTGCCAGATGCCGCGAGAGCCTCCAGCTTGACATGAGGGCGTGGGGGGGGCCGGGATACCAGTAGGAGGCGAATTGTGCCTGCGCTGCGATCCAGTACCACAGCAAGTCGGGGGCGGTGAAACCACCTTTTTTGTCGGGAAGTGTCATAGCAAGCCATTTTTTCCGCACCGCCCCCGAGTGCCACAGGAACTGAGCACACAACTTTTGTAAGTCTGTGAAGTATTTCTTACCGGGCCAAATAGGAACATTATTGAATATATACAGCAGTTTAGGAAGCAGTATCATTTTAACCAGTGACAGTCTCCCTGCCAAAGATAGCGGGAGAGGGCGCCACCATACAATCCTGGCCTCAGCCAGTTCTGCCGCGGCCCGGTAGTTGTTGGCAAGGAGGGCGTCTTTGGTCACGGACACCTGGATACCCAAATATTTAATCCCATCGGGGGACCAGCGGAGGGGGTACTCGGTAGCCGATTGTGCTGTGGAGCTTGTGAGAGGGAAAAGTTCAGATTTGGTGTAATTGATTATGAAGCCAGAATACATGCCGATACGGGTGATGTCCCGGAGGATTGGGGTAAAATGGGCATTGGGGTCCCTGACAAACAGCAACACATCGTCTGCGTAGAGGGAGATAATTTCGGGGGAATCCTGCAGCCGTATCCCTTTGCGTGAGTGGCGCTCCCTAACAAAGTCTGCCATAGGCTCGATGGCAAGGGCAAACAGGATCGGGGAGAACTGGCATCCCTGGCGGGTGCCTCTGAAGAGAGGGAACAGAGAAGAGGTCTGGGAGTTGACTCGGACCCTGGCAACCAGGGAGGTGTATAACAGCTTGATATATGCGATCATCCTGGGTCCTATACCCATGGTCTCAAGGACGAGCCACATGTACCTCCAGGACACCATGTCAAAGGCCTTCTGGGCATCCAAGGTTACTGCGACCGCACTCACCCCCTGATCGATGCGTGCCATGAGGTTCAGGAGCCGCCTGATATTGTGGCACGTGGATCTCCCAGGAACAAAGCCCGACTGGTCGTCATGTACCATGTAAGCCATGACAGGCAGGAAACGGGCGGCGATCACCTTAGCAAAGATTTTAGTATCTAGATTCATCAATGACAGGGGCCAGTAGGAGCCGCATTCATTGCTAGGTTTACCCGGCTTATGCAGTACCGTGATGACGGCCTCGCATAGCGACGGGGGAAAGGAGCCTAGTCTGAGCGATTCATTCCATACTTCAAGCAGTTCGGGGGCAAGATTGCGACGTGTTCTTGATAAAATTCAGCCGTTAGCCCGTTGGGGCCCGGCGCCTTTCCTTTAGGGAGGCTGGATATGGCCTCCACTATTTCATTCAGTGTGAAAGGGGAATCTAGTAGGTCCCTCGTGGCAGTTGAGACACAGGTGGTGGGTATCTGTTCCAGGAGCTCTCGCATCTGGGAGTCGCTATGTTGGGGGGGCTGTGAATATAGATCCAAATAGAAGTCCGCAAAGATATCAAGGATTGCCCGTTCTTGACACAGGTTATTTGAGATTGGCCCCACTCCCCCCTCGCCAACGCAGCAAGTGTTTTCCCAGGCCTGTCCCCTCGCCGTACCTTCGAGCTGCCTGTGGGCGGCTGAAGTACTGGACTTCCCTGGTGGCTTGTTCGTTGAAGGTTTTGAGCTCCTCACTGATCTGGGAGAGGATGCTTGGGTCAACTGAGGCCGGGTGGGCACGTTCCAGGTCACGCAATTTTGTTTCCGCGTGGGACAAGGCGGCTCTAATGGTTTTGTGGACTCCTGACTCTCTAGAGATGGATGCACCCCTGATGAAGACTTTGAAGGCGTCCCAGCGGGGTTCCCAGTGTGGTGGACTGGGGGGTATTGTATACAAAATAGGTCTGGATGTTGGAGAGGATGTCTGCCTTAAATACAATATCCTGCAGGGCAGCTGATTTGAATCGCCATGTGTTGATCGTAGGGGCAGGAATTCCCAGGTCTAGAGTTATAAGAATAGGTGAATGATCCGATAATGTGCACGCTAGTATCCGTGACTCGGCCACCCTGCCTAGCAGTGAACCGGACAGCAAAAACAAGTCTATCCTAGACAAGCTGTCGTGTACTGAAGAATAGTAGGTGAACTCACGCGCTTGATGTACTGTTCTCCATACGTCATGGATGTCAAGTGTTGCCTGGTGGGTGAGCAATCTGCGTGCTGCGCCGGACAGGGGTCTAGGGGTCGTGCCCGTCCTATCCATCGCGATATCTAATATAAAGTTCATGTCCCCCCCAAATGATCTGTACCCCAACGTATCCTAGCAAAATAGATACCACCTGTTCAACAAATTCGGGGGCGTCAACATTGGGGCCGTAAGTATTCACCAGCAAGTACTCCCTGTTGGCTAGGTTGCAGTGCAATACTGTGTATCTCCCCTCGGGGTCTGCATAGCTCTTGTGGAGAACAAACTTGAGCGCTTTATGGATCATCGTTACCACCCCTCTGCGCGCGTGGAGTAAGAGGTAAAATATCTGTGAGGACCCCAAGTTAGGGCCATAGTTTTGATCAGGGGACCCGTTGAGTGAGTCTCCTGCAGGAGCAGTATTTTACAGCCGTGTCTATTGGCGTATGCCATGATTTTACGAGCCTTGGTGTAATTGCTCAGGCCCCACACATTGCAGGACATTATTGTTACAGGCATGTCAATAACCTAAGTAACATCCCACCAACGTTGTCGTAAGGTAACACTAGGGTGGGGGCCACCCCAGTCAGGGCCCCCGATGCACTGTGGTCTGCCAATCTGCCTCTGCCATTTTCCTTAATAGACAAACAAGCCTTCCCACCCCCCTCCCGCACCACCCCATCCAAGCAGATAGTGTTACCCCCACCCCCCACCCAAAAATACAACCAGATCCCACGAAAAGGGGAACAACAAGCAGTGCCGAACATGAGCCCGCTAGCCCATTGGCCCAACCGGGGCCATCGCCCAACTCTAAATCAACAAAAGTAAACATTGCAATCGCAGTGGGGTGTGCCGTTGCCGTGTGGTGGGCTCTATGAAAAGAACATACATAACATCAGATTACCAGCGGTGTCTAGCACAGCACATATGAACCATGCATGGATATTCAGCGCCAGTAATAGCGTGTGTTCACAGGTGAGTTCCAAGGGTTGTATTACTATCAACACATGAGGAACAAGCAATAACAAGCATATAGCAAAAATACTGAGCGGTTAGTCATCTGCCATTGGATTGGCGTTGAGAACAGGTAGCGGTATTTGTGCCTCTATGAATTTGACAGCCTCCTCAGGCACCGTGAAGAAAAACAACTTCTCTTTGAAGGTGATTTTGAGCCTGGCAGGAAATAGGATGGCGTATGGGACGTTGCGCTCCCGTAGAAGTCTCTTGACACCCAGAAATTGGCATCTCTCCTGCTGAACCCCGACCGAGAAGTCAGGGGATATCCGGATGTTGTTGGAGTCAAGGCGTAGGTCTCCCTTCTCGCGGGAGAGGCGTAAGATGAGGTCCTGTTCCCTGTAATTGAGAATCCTGGCGATGATGGGTCTGGGGAAACCTCCTGGCTTGGGACGTGGGGACAGCGCACGATGAGCCCGTTCCACCGTGAAGAAAGGAAGGGGATAGTGCAGGGTTCCCCAGCAGGTCTCTGAGCAAATTTTCAATGGCCAGCTCCATGCGTCCCTTCAGAGCATTCTCCGGGACCCCAATTATGCGAAGATTGTTTCTGCGTGAGCGGGACTCGAGGTCATCACACTTTGACTTCACCAGCTTTATGTCGTGGGTCAAGGTGGTCACTGTATCCTGCAGAGTGTGAATCTGGTCTTCGTTGGCCCCAATTCTATTTTCCGCCTCGGTTATCCGTGTTCCAGCTTGGTCAACCTGTGATTTTAGAGAGGCGACATTGGCATTTATGTCGTCTAGTTTTTCGTGAAATGAGGCGAAGTTCTTGGCCATTGACTCCATCATGGCAGTGAGATCTGGGGCCCGTGTCCCCATGGGGGCCTCAGAGTCAGGGTCGTCCTGGACAGACGCCGCAGCGCCCTGGTCCGCGCGTGGGGCCGCTCTTGCATATTTGTCCATGGCGCCCACCTTGTTTGTTCCTCTGGGTTTGCTAGGCATAACACATGTGATGGTGGGTGACCCGACAGGCAGGCTCAGTTTAAAGTTATGTGCCTGGCGCAATGGCAAGGATCACTCTCCAGATGTATCAGGCTATTGTGGTCTAGCGGACGTAGAGATGGGCTAGGGCCCTTTTAGGATGATCAGGTATCCTGATGGCCACTGAATCAACGTGTGAGGTACGCAGGCAAGTGTAGGCAGTCCGGGTATCAAACATGGGAGGTGCGAGGGCCGGACGAGGCCGCAGCAAGGCTCTGACAACGTGAATTTAGGCCAACGAGAGTGTGCAGGAAGGCCAATGTAGAGCACCACGATGCCGGATTGTAATGCTTGAGGCCGCACACATGCGCCTGGCAGGCACGGCACCCAGGACCACGCACCAAAAAATGCAGTGAGATGCCGTGTCCCCGGGGGCAGAATGAAACGTGGCAGTGGAGGCCCCCAGTCCAGTGCAGTGCAGCCGGGGGCATCAGGGCACCAACAGCAGATAGTGGCCCCCCGTGGTCTGTTGGGCCCGCTGAGCCGGCGTTGTATGAGGAGGCTCCGGGGCAGAGAGCAGCAGTAGCAAGGGAGGGTCGGCCCCCGGCCAGCCCAACTCCTCACCTGGTCGCAGGCGTGAACAGCCACCCGCGAGGAAGCGGCCCGGTGTCTCCAGACACGAGCGGCGAGTTCGCTGGATCAAGCGGCCGCTCAGGAAGCGGAGCAGCCGCAACGCCTCGGATATCAAGGTGAGGGAGCGGAGCAGGGGCAGGCACACGCCCAGGCATCGCTCCGGTCTGCCGGAGCTGCGGAGACAGTTGCGGGGAGGGCCGCAGTACACTGATGGGGCTGAGGGCACCCACGTCGCCTCCGGCAGTGTCAACAGCCGCAAGCGCCAGTCCCTCCGCGCCGCAGGAAAGACGGCCGAGATCCTCCACAGAGGCGGGCCGGACCGGCCCTCAGGAAACGCTGCGGCGCGTATCAGGCAGCAGGGCCAAGAACTCCGGCATGGCCAGCGGGGCCCCCAGAGCCCGATTCGGCTCAAGAAAGCAGCGAGACGTGCAGGGCAGTGTAGGGCACAATCCGAGCTGGTGGCAAGTAGGAAAGGCAGTGGTATCCGCTGATGCTGCCGGATGACGAGTCCCAGCCACCCGGAGCTCCACAGCTAAGCGGCCATTTTCGGGCTGCTCAACAGCGCCCCCCTGTTGCAGTGCTTTTCTGATGAATTCCTTGAACAGGAGGGTCTTCAGTTCTTTCCTGAACTGCAGTAGCTATGGAGCTGTGCAGATGTATGATGGGGTGTTGTTCCATAAAGCCTCCGGGTTACACGAAAATGCCTGTTTTTATTTTATTTGTTCCCTTCTTTCAGGTACCTTTTTTGTCCTGTCCACCCAAAATCGCCATATTTTTTGCTAGGTGAGCTGGTGCCTAAATTGATACAGCCTCGTGTTTGTTTTAAGGATAATCTAGACTGATATTGGCAGTCAATGTATCTCCCTCAGAAGGGAGAGATATGTCTGAAGTGTCTGATGACAGCAGTTAATCTGACTGCCGCAGGATACACTGCATTGAGTGATGTGAGTGGTGGCAGAGATGCCGGAGAGGGCTGCATTTCCCTGTCCAAGCGTAACAATACCAGGCTGTGGATGGATGTCCTGATATCAGAGGGTAGCAAGAAGGGTTTCATGTGGTGCAGTAATGTTTATACCAGACCCTGTGGGCATTTTTGATGATGTGATATTTAAAGGAGCAGTTGTGATTAATGATTAAGCCTAAATATAGAGCACTTGGGCAGCTTTTGGTGTGACCCCTTCGCGATTCATATTGGATAGCCATGATTGAATGAGTTTTTGACTAGTGGTTTTGTCATGGTGCTCAAATTTGAGTTTTGGTGGGGTTCACTTTTAAATGTATGATTATTGGACAGCGTTTCAGCTATGAGATGACTTCAGTGCAGCTGACCTTCAGATATAGTTATGAATCATAGAAAAGTCAGGGCCATTGAGCTGAGCTCCTAGTACCTCCATGTAAAGGTTAAAGATGACCGGTTGGGGATAGGATAGAGCCCAGTGGTACTCGGGAAGTATCTATATCGCATAATGACTAGCATTTACCCTGAAGTAACTAATAACCACAGTAACGCAGACTTGGCGATTAGGCAGTCTGTGAGCCCCATCCATTTGGCGAGAAGTGTGAGAACAGCTGCATGGTGTGCTGTGCTGGGTGATGTAGAGGGATGGAGCAGGACTAGGAGGCATGGGTTCCCTCTGCCAATGATATGCAGGGTGGCCTGTGTGGTTGCGGTTTCTGTGCTACATCTTGGTCAGAACCCAAACTGGTAGTGCTGTAGTAGGCCCGCTGATTTTTCTTGTGTATAAAGTTGCAGAGCTAACGCCTTTTGAATTGTTTTTTTCCCCAGTGTAGGAAGGTTAACAATAGGTTGTGAGGTCTTCCAGATATGGATAAGATTTGTTTGGCAAGCGGGCATATACAGTCTTGTTCGAGAGATCCGGGCAAGGTCCATTGTGAGGGATGTATTGACAATATGGAGAAGAAGCAAGAGTGCTGGGCCCTTAATGAATTATGGTGGTGGGCGGAGAACATTAGCATCTTGGTCGGCCTATGAGATAAAAGGATAGAATATTTTGACCATTTGTTTACAGTCTGTGATGTGATTGGTGGTGGCTGGTTTAGAGGTATCAACTTTATTGGTGAATTTTTTCTATTAAGAAATGATTTATGGCAATGCATTTTTCCAGTGTTTACGGAACTGGTAGTTTTGGGAGGGAATTAATGCAGTGTCTTATTGCCTGTGGGTTCTTTTTTGCTTGCTGACACTGCTCTTGTTTATGTGAACTTTTTGGCTTTTTTTAGGGTGGTGCGCTTGATACCGCAGATCTGTTTAGATACAGTGAGTTCATGGGAATGCCAGGTGGGACGTGGTTTCATCTGTAGACAGTGCTGTTTTAATGGGGCAAAAAGGTCTAAGAGAGAGCTTGGGATCTGTTGAAAGGCAGTGAGAGAGTCGACATCAGTTGTTAGGCATGGAGTAGCTGTCAGGAAGCGTAGGCTTACATTCAGGGCATCTTTGTAGCAGTCACTAGTGGGGAGAGTGGCAAATGAGGTGGGCAGTTGTTTTCCTTGGTTGCTGGGTATCAAGCAAGTGAGAAGGACTGGGATGACGGCATGGTCCATCGGACACAATTTGATCCATGCCTGATATTTGATATGTGGGGATGAGGACACAATTGGGTCAATCATGTTGCTCTTGAGATAGTTGGGGCCTGTGATGTGTTGTTTTGTGTGTGTGGTGTTGATGCAGGCCATGGTCTCCTCATGGTGGATTTTATAGGGGTGCTGACGATATTAGATCAGTAATGTTGACCTGAAGGCAGTGGTTGGCTATCAGGGGATACATTATGAGTTGAAATTGTGTAGCTAGGCCATGGGTAAGGAGAAGCAGCCAGTGTAAAGCTCCGTGGAGGAGTGAGTGACTGTTTCCTACAGGGTTCAGGGCCATGCCGTCCTGTGAATGACTTCCACCACCGACACTTCCCAGTCTGTCTGCCTGCTGAGGACTGTATCATGACGGAATTAGATCATCGATCATGTGTGAAAATGTCTGTGAACAGAACTCTGTAATGAAATGGTCCTCAAAATGATAAAAGGTGATATGGTTTTTATAATCAGTTGCTCGTAGGGCTGCAGAGTGGCTGTCAGCGAGTAGCAGGTTGTGGATTTTGGGCAGTGGTGAATGGGTGGATATTATCTGTATGAGGTTGTGGCAGCATGAAGCATGGAGAGAACAACAGGGTCATCTTGTGCGATCGTGGGGATGGTAGAGGTTATGACTGGAGTGCAGCACATAATGGTGTTGACTATATTGGTTGTGAAGGAGAAAGGCTGGCCCTCCTACGCCGAAGAGGTCTAAACAAATTTCCGCCTTCCCAGTTTCACTCCTTTTCTGAGAACGCTTGGGCATAGGCACCAGGCAAAACTGGTGTGAAAGACTTTAAATCGCATGGTGGGGCCCGTGGCAGGACAGCAACAGTACTCTGTGGCCTGAAGGGAGGACCTGCTGCAAAGAAGAGTGAGGGCAGGAGGCATATATTAAGATGGAGGCATGAACAGAAGTGTAGGGGCACTGAGCAAATGATGAAAGGATTATTTGTGTCTGGCTGGTCCTTAGGCCACTGCCTTTTGCCTCAAATGATGGAGTGGCATGGCCAGGGCAGTCCTGTCTTCTGTGGTCTGCAAAGAAGAACTGCTAACTGCAGGAGTGAAAATTGACCGTGGGGTGCAACCGGGAGGCTGGGGGATACATACAAAGGCTGAAGGGCTTTGAAATTAAATGAAGGATTGTTGGCAGATCGCTGTACATTAAGCATTGCCTTTTGGGTTACATGATGGGGGTGACGTGACCATGCACCTCTAGTCTTATGAGGCTTGAAATGGAGATCTCCTGGAATTAAAAGTGACTTTGGGGAGTGGTGGGGGGGGGTGATGAACAGAGACTGGGACTCTGAAAATAAGTTGCAGTTATTCTGGGTATCCAGTGAAAATCTCGTCAAGCAAAATGTCGACAAGGGGGCGATATTTCTCAAAATGTGCTCCCTGGCTAAAATCAAGCACCTTCCTGAAGCATTCTAGGATTCGAGTTTAGAATAGGAAAAGACACCCCTCCTACAATATTTGGGATAAGTATTTTTGGGATCAGGAAAATAAAATTGCCTCCCTGAGGACATTCTGCAGGCGAGATATTCACATGGAACCTTTTTCTGCAACAATGGAGGCAAACTAAATACTTCATAACATAATATGCGATGTATTTATCTCAAAATGTAACCATGTTATGGAAAAGAATCTTAATTTAAGTTTGTTTTAAATGTTAGATGTATTCGTATGTTCAGAACAATTAAGAATACTAAGGTGAATCCTTTGCAATACGTGTTATGTCTTTTAGGAATGTTTCATGTTTTTATTTTTTTTAATCGATGTATACTTATGAATTTTGGAAAATTCTGTAATTGTTGGTAGATTTTGTAAAATTGTAAAGGTTTAAACAAACCAAAATAATAAAGATAATAATAATAATAATAATACTTCATAACAACATGAATGGGTACTGTAAAGGTACATGCACAGATTTACAACGCTTCTTAATACATTTATTTAAATGAACAATGGCAGTGTGCGGTTCCCCTAGCGGTGACTAGCAGGTGCTGTGGACTATATCATTGGCAGCTTCCTCCAGCAGTGCTCTGTCAGGCCTAGAGGAGTCCAGTAGTTTGAGCTTCATGTAGAAGTATGCAACCAGTTCTAAAGGGGACTAGCCGAGCCCTTGTAGTAGTATTAGACCACAGTAGTGTAAGTTTTCCCTAGCAGTGCCCAGTCAGTGCAACGGACTAAATCTGGGTAAGATTTCTCTACATGTACTCTGGAAGCCCACAGGAGCTTAAGCCACCTCCAGACGTTTGCTGTCTGTTCTAAAGAAACCATGAGTGTCCTGTTAGTGCTATAAGAGCCTCGCTGTATGAGGTTTATCAACTGTCACGGCTATAGGACCCAAGCAGTGTGAGTTTTCTTCAGAGGTATGTCATCAATACTGCATGGCTCTCGCCATGAGAGATTTCTTACAGAAATACATGGTCTGGTATGGAGCCCCTGCTGTGCTCTGCTACATTTCTAGATCTCTAGTTGTATGAGCCTCCTTTGGCGGTGTCCGATCAGGAGAGCAGCAGTGTGCGCTTCCTCCAGAGGTACACTGTTAATGCTCTTGTATGAGCATTACTTCAGGAATACACTGCAAGTGCTCGAGAGCCCCCGCTATGCCCTGCCAGTTCTATAGCGCTATAGCTGTGTGAGCTACCTTCGGCAATGCCTTGTCAGAGCTACTGGTCCAAGTAGTGTGTGAGCTTTCTCCAGTGGTGACTGTCAGTGTGATAGTACTCTCCAAGGGTGTGCCTTCTCCAGAAGAACATTGTCAGTGCTATAGGACCGAAGCAATGTATTGTCGGTAAGGCAGGGTCCCGTTCGTTTGATCTTTCTCTGACAGTGCCCCATTACTGCTGTACGACCATAGCAGCTTTAGTTAGATGTTCCCTATGTAGTATGAGCTTTCTCAAGTGGTGCAATGTCAGCCAATAGGACCACAGCAGTGTGTGCTTCCTCCAGAGGAAAAATGTCAGTGCTATAGAACCTTAGCAGAGCCTTGCTAATTCTATAATATGCTAGCAGTCTGAGCTGTAACCACTGTCAGTGTTATAGGGCCATAGCTGTGTAACCCTCCTACATCAGTGCCCCATCCCAGGACTCTAGAAGTGCAAGCTTCCTACAGCATGCCTTTTCAAGGATACAGTGCCCCCTAGCTCTTTAACATGTAACCATCAGTGACATGTGAATCCTATAAAACCCCAGCAATGCCCTGTGTGTTCTGTGTTACTCAACCTTGTGATCCTCCTCAAGCGGTGCACTCTCCTGGCTCCAAGGCCTCACCAGTGTGTTCTTCCACCAGGAGATGCCTGTTAGTGCTGTATGACTCTAGCAGTGTTGACTTCCTTGTATTGAACCCCAGCAGTACACTGTCAGTGATGCAGGCTTCAAGTAGTCTGAGCTTCCTCTAGCAGTGTCAAATCTATGCTGTAAGACTCTATGAGGGTCATTACAAGGTTAGCGGTAAGGGGTTAACAGCGCCGGTAAAGGTGCCGGTGCCGTTAACCCCTTACCGCCGCATTACGAGGTCCTTTAGCGGGTCCCGCTAAGGGGGCTGGTTTTACCAGGCGCCCTTAGTGGGAGCCGCTAAAGGACCAGCATGCTAACAACGGGCCCGTTATTAACGGGCCCGTTGTTAGCATGGTGCCCGTTCCCATTGAGCCCTATGGGTGCTCGAATGGGAATGGGAATGGGGATGGGTTCCCTGAATGGGGAAGTACTGGGTCCTCCAAGGTTGAAATGGCCCGGTAATTCCCCATTCAGGGAACCCGGTCCCAGTATGCAGTAAGGGGGTAGCTATGGTGCTAATAGCACCATGGCTACCTCCAACCTCGTAACGACCCCCTATCAGTGTAAGCTTCCTCCAGCAGTTCATGTAAAGCTGTAGAAACCCAACCGAATGAGTATCCCCCAGACATACACAGCCAGTGCTAAAGTGTGTGCTTCCCTTGCAGGCCAGTTCGTTTTATGCACTATAGCAGCATAAGCTATGCCCGCAAGTGCCTTGACTGTGAGCCACAGTACCGTTGGATTCTGCAGGAAGGATATTTATGTTGATGGGACCCTATGTTATGAAGAGGGGAAGGAGAGAGAAGCTGAAAACATAGTGTTATGTTGATCGACAGAAGAGAAGATGGGGGGTGCCGCTTCTAGTCTCTTTTTAGATTTAGATTGATGGTCCATTGAGAACAATGTGGGCCACGCTCATCTTAATGCAACCAAGGAAGAGATTAGCCTTTGCCTTACAGGAAAGTGTAGCCATAGAAGGGGGGCATTAGCAATGAACAGGACAGTAAGAGACCTGCGTGCAGTGTTGGGGTAAAGCTGCTGAGGTTTTTACTGAGCAAAGTTATAGGAACCTAACTTCAACAAAAAATGTCATTCCTCCAGCAGTGCCCTATAAACGTAGAGTTGGTGGCCTATTAATCAAGGAAGGACTAGCTCTACATTCTACAGGCCGACACTCAGATGGCCACAAAGGATGATTTTTGAGGTCTCTAGATTGCCCAACCCACCTCTGCTCTCAACCTCGTATGATGCTGAAAATGGTTTATAGTCAGTTTTTCGAATACAAAAATGTCGAAAGTCATTTTTTCGAAAAAATATCGAAAAAAAAGTAGAATTTTTTTATTACGTTTTTTATTCAAAATGGGGGGGTTCCCCCCCAACCCCTCTTTTTAAAAAAAAAAATTTACCCATTTTTTTAAATTCCCAGACACCAAAATAAATATATAATTTTAAAAAAAGAATTCGACTTTTTTTTTCGATATTATTTTTTCAACATTTTTGTCTTTTGACATTTTTTTTTCGAAGTTATTACCGGACACCGCTGAAAATAAGCCAACTATGATACATATTTTCCCAAATCATTGCCAATTAGCTTTGAAATGAACAGTTCATTTTTTGTCTTGAGTAATTGATGCTAACTTGAAGCATCACAATAGAGGCCAGTGGATTACATAAAACAGAAGAATAGTTGTTTTGGTTATTTCAGTCCTTTTCTCTTACTGAGTGACTCCTCCTACCGGCCTGGCTGCTGCTTCGGCTGCACACCGCTCATACCCCATGTGGCGCTAAGCTTTATTCTCCGGGCAGTACACAAAGTCTCAGCTACTTCTTAATCAATGGATGGATTAAACAAGAAAGAGTAAGGCTTCTTAGTGTTCATGAAATGACAGACTTTCTACTGAACTTGGATTCTGCAGCCCTTTGCTGGAGCGGTTCTGACCTTACTTTTTGAAGAAGCAGCAGGATCAAACGTATTGCCATAGAACCATTCAGTTGTTGTACATTTATGTTTATCATTTCAATGCTATTGTACTCATTTTAAGTTATTATTTAAACGTATGTCCAGAATATTATCAAGTAAAAAATAGCCATCGTTTTCATAGTCTATTCATATGAGAAATATTCTCAGAAGTAGACTGTTTTATCAAGAGCATCGAGTTTACTGAAGAAAACACAAATTTTCGAGGTGAGCACAATGTTCTATGATCCACGATGACAAGACAATCACCGTTGCTTTGGGACAGGCCATTTAGTTCGGTCCGCTATGAAAAAAGCATAAACTGTACCAGGCTCAGTACTTCCTGGGACGTGCATTTCCTGCCTTTGGAATGGACGCCTGAAAAAGCAAACAAAGAGGGCAATCTAGAGACCGCTCTAGTCCACTGCTAGGCCGAACTCACTTCCCAGGAAGGGTGGGCCCTTCCACCATTCTCTGGTGTTTCATTCCCTGCACTGTTGACTGTAACCAATGGACACTCCTGAACTCTCAGGCCGGCTCAGACTGTTCCGCTAAGACTTCTCCTCAGCCCTATATTTGACTATGATGCAAAATTGCACATCCCTAAAAGATATCCTTTTTACAATTTAAAAAGTGAATCACATCGGATTGTTTCTCCTGCTCTCAGCTAGGCCCCATGATGTTTGGCAATATTTTCTTATAAGGAGAGAAGAAAATATATTACTTTAGAATCCTTTCTTCTTGTAGGAGACCTATTGTATGGATTTCCTGGTTACTGCTATAGAGCATCTAGTTCAATGGGGCAATTAAATGACTAAATACACCTGTGGAAATGTGTTAATGGCTGCTAATTGACAGACATTTCTCACTCATGTGAGGTGGTTTTATCCCTTTTAAAAAATGCACTTCATCTTAACAACCTAGCCGGCCAGACCTTGTTTAAAGGAACAGCAAGGAACTCTATGCCCCTTTGCCAATTTTATACCACAACATGGCTTGGGGTGTTTTTATGAAAGAGGATGAAGTGAGCAGGAACCAATGGGCACTGGGAACCAATAAGAACTAAGTTCCCCTAGTTCCATTTTTTAGTTACTAGCTCCACTTCTTTTTATGAACATTTTCACAGTTCGGATAACTGTTGCTTTTACAGCTAAAGCATGCATGCAAGTATTTATATAATAGGCTCTTTGAAGCTAATAACTTAACTAGGACTCCTACTTAGCCTTCAAGCAGTACAGCAGACTCATTGACCTTGATAGGTGCTGCTTTCTATCTCACCCTGGGGGTATGGAGGGGACTCTGGGAGAGTTTCCTCTGCCTAACGAAGCTCATTTTCAGATGTATGCAGTATAAGGAGTAGAAGCTCATATCTTATCATGTTATGCTCCTATTTTGTGCTTCTTAAAAGCTCTAGCAGAACCTCGATGACCATAGCAAATCGCTTATTTCTTGGTTATATAAATCCTTGTGGTGTTCTTTTGTAACCCCTCTTTATTCCAAGTATCTACATGTATTGCTCATATACGCACAACTGCAACTGGACAACTTTGGGGTCGATTTGACAAAGGTATTGTCCTATTTTAAAAGGTGGTTTAATTGTTGTCTTTACACTTAAACTGTTATAAATGGAAAGTGTGGACCTATTCTACAACAACATAAAATGCCAAATTCTCTTAAATGTTAGGATTCATGACCTTGATCTAGTAATTTTAAAAATCCGTGAGAAAGTTGCATCCTTCATTTATATTGTCTCTATTTTAAGTGAAGGTTATATTCAATTTTCTTTTTTTTTTTACTGTGGGCATTTTTATGAGATTTGTTTTCAACCGTGGTCCATTCTTACCCTCCTTGCTAAACCCTTCTGGGTTCAAAGATTCCAATTCATATTTTGTTACACTTCCTCCTCTGTGTTAAATGGATATACGTAAATAGTCTTAATAGTCCACCTCCTTGGCCTTAAGTAACGATGGCAGAGGGCAAGCCACACTCTCAGGTGTAAGGTCAGCAGAGGAAGCTTGCCACCAGTAGCAGTACTGTAAGAACTAAACAAATGGTATGTCCCAGCGGGGCTATAATAATATCACTCCTTACTAAAACACACTATACACTAAAACACTAACAACGCACCCCTGCAAGGGCAAGCTGCACTACAGATGACCTGAATTGCACAGTTGGCAGACTGGACAGCAGGAATTGCAATACAGGAGCTATGCAAAAATAGGCCATTAATCAGAAAAAGAGAATAAAACACAATTTGTTTTTAGCACAGCTAAATCCTCTCCTATAAATTAATTGATCCACTAATAGTCCAGACACATTCTAGGGTGTACTATGTTTTTATTAATAAAGAATTCTCCCCCTCGGGTCAAACGCAAACACATAACGGTGCAGCAAAGTCTGCCAATGGTCAACCAGTTCAAATAAGTCCCTCTATAGTTCACAAGAACCTCCCCATCAATCAGTATCTGTAGTTCTTTCAAAAGTCATTTGGTGGGTCTTCCCCTGGTAGTAGGATATGAGATTGTCCGATCTTTCCTGCAGGTCCTTTACACATTGTTCACTATCTGCCACAAAGCCCCTATATAGCTGGAGTTTCTCCTTCACTGAAGGCACAGCCAACTGGGTGCACAGGTACCTTTCTCCACTTAAAATGGTATTATGCCATCCCTAGAGCCTTGATTTCTACCCTGTAGAGCAGCTATTTACTCCTGTCTGGCCCTGCCCCTCCTCGACACCACACCTCATGATTTTTCCTCCTCCCACTTTGGGCTTGACCCCTTTGAATTGGGGGTCTCGCCTCTGCACCCTGCTCTGTGCTGTAAATGCCCTTGTGTTCATTCCTGCCTTTTGCTAGCTATCATCTTTCTAGCTCTTCCTCCAACCACCACCTAATATCTTTCTACACCCACTAGCTGATGTTGTTCTCCAATCTCCTCCGTTGGTCTCTCCAACCAGCTCCTGATATTGTGCTCCTTTCTCTCATGATCTTTCCCACTGATTTCGTTCTGAACCACATCCTGTTATTTCTTCCTCCTTCCTCCTTCGTCAACCACCTCAAGATGTTTCTCAAACCACCTTCTGTTTCCTCATCACCTCTTCTCTCACCTTAATTCTCCCCTACCCTTCTCAGAGCGTCCTCCACCGTCTCTTCCCTAAATCGCCGACATGGTCCAAACTCCTGCCACAAAAACTTACTCCAAACCCCCATCTCTTGTGAGCCATGGTTTAAATATCCTGAGTTTCGCTCTCTCTGGGTTGGGATTGGGCTAAGGCCTTAGGCTCTGCAGTTTGATTGTGCAGGAATTCATATTGGTGCCCTGTAATTGTGCTACCAGGATCAGGTGAGTCAGATTCATTAGAAATGTCTTTCATCGTCAGGCATACCATCTTGAAACAGGACACTACGTCTTTCTGCTTCCCTATGTCTATTGAGATTGGCACAATCTGCTCCGCTAGTGTTATCATGAAGCTTGGATTTCACCACCTGAGAGTGATTATTTGTGGGATGGTGGGAGACTGCATTCATGTGCCTATGATATAGGGCCTATAGCATTTTGGTTGTGCGTGTGACTGTTTTTTTGTCAACTGTTAGGGACTAAGTAAGGATGAGATTGGGATCCTTAGCCATCCCACTCAAAGTTCTTAGAACAAGGCAGGGTACTTCGTCACAGGACCAAGATGAAGCCTGTGCGTCAGGCCACCTACTGTACCTGTATCGGGAACACTAGTCATATGACATTGTCTCAGTGGCACAACAGTTTTCAGTTATATTTCTGGTTTCTACACACTTTCAAGCAAGTGTGTTATGTCTTCATGTTGGATCCAGATTACTTTGTAACTTCAGCAGATTTGTTCGACATGGCATTACTACAGGTACGATTGGCTGCTCAATGGCAAGAAGCAGGTCCAAATGAGTTGTCCTTGAGACAATTGACTCAATTGTGCTCTTCCTCAGCAGTGATATCCTTGAAGTGGCTGGCTATATTGGCTTGCAGCAGTTTGATGGTGTGATGCAAGCCTCGATATCCCAGTTGACTCTCTACTGGAAGCACTCAACACCACCCTTTCAGACCCCATTGAGCAACACACGCCTCTGAAACAACGCACCTGCAAACTGAAATCATCAGCACCCTGGTACATGCAAGGATTCAACCTCAGCAAAAGAGTCATCAGCAAACAAGACAAAACCTGGCACCACTCCAGGACTGCATCCAACCTCGGGGAACTCGGATCAACCCGTCGACAACTCGTCAACACAGCCAAGGCCTCCTGCTATCAGAACCCCATAGCAGAAGCCGACAACAAAAGTTGAGCCTTCTTCAAAGCGGTCAAGCACTGCATCAACCTGCTACCCATCCCTGTCATACCACACTCCATCAAAAAGTCCATTCATCAACAAAATCAGTAAGCTTAGCCAGCACATAGACACCAAGCCTGCATCCACAGACCCACCTCACATCCCTCCTCGCGAAATCTTCACACACTGGACAAGATCCAAGACACTCTTGACAGAGGACCTGGTAGAAACCCTGGTCACCCTCAAAGCTAACATTGTATACAGATGAGATCCTCCCAGCATCCATCCTCAAGACCTTCCCAGCAAAAGCTCTCTGTCCCTACCTGGAGATCATCAACAGCACCCTAGCTCAAGTCACCTTCCCATCCACCCTAAACACAGGACCAATCATTCCTCTACTAAAGAAGCTCTCTGGATCCTGACAACCTAGGTAACTATCTCCCCATCATTCATAACAGTAGCCTTATAACTGCAGCAACACATCATCACCAAGAATTTCCTCCAAACCTCCCAAACAAAATTCAGACAGCAACCATACAGGTGGTCGACCACGCCTTCAACATCCTTAATGACGGCCACCCCTGCCTCCTAGTTCTACTCGACATCTTGGCCGCTTTTGACACAGTACACCACAAGGCACTCATGGACACCCTACATCGGCGCATGGGTATCAGCAACTTTGTCCTACGCCTGGTTCAAGTTCTCCCTCTCCAACCGCCAGCAGTTTGTTCGGATGGACTTGCCTAGATCGCCAACGCTACCCGTCACCTGTGAAGTCCTGCTGGGTTTAATCCTCTCCCCAGTGATCTTCAATCTATACATGGAGCCACTGGGAGTCTTCCTACCCACACAGAACATCCACATCCACCAATACGCTGATGATACACAGCTATAACTCAAGATCGACTCCATCAAGGACTTCCATAGGCTGAAAACCTGACTCTTGCTGATCCAGTCCTGGATGTCCAGTGCATACTTGAAGCTCAACCCCTCCAAGACCGAATTCCTACTCCTCATAAAACACACTGAACACCTAGACATACAGATCTGGCGATCAACCATGAACTTTGAGGGCTTCACACCTGAGCTCACCTCCACATCGACAAACACCTCTCCTTCAAGACACACATAGCTAAAACTCAGAAGGTGAAGCCGTTCCTCCCACCAGACAGCTTTAGATCCACTGTTCAAGCACTGGTCCTCTCCCACCTGGATGGGGGCAATGCACTCCTCAAAGGCCTCCCGTCATCCTCCCTTCTGGCCCTGAGAAGTATCCTACACGCGGCTGCATGCCTCATCAAGGGTCTACGCATATATAACCACATTACCCCAGCCCTCATCGACCTTCACTTCACGCACACATCACCTTCAAGTCTTACTGCATCATCTATAAGGCAGTCGTCCTCAAGTCACCCAGCTACCTTGCAGAGAAACTCACTATCTACGGCGGACAGCACATCACCAAAAGCTAGGATGCGTGCAGACTTGAAAACAACCACTGCAAAAAGGAAAGGACCAGAAAACAAGCCTTCTCTACCTACGCCCCAAGACTATGGAACCTCCACCCTGTCAGCATCAGACTCGCCCAACGCTCCTACAATTCAAAAAATAACTCAAGACCCACCTCTTCAAGGAATCTATTCACCACGACACGTAGGTCATCTCATCGCCCTTCATGCCACGTAACTCAGTAGACGCCACCCACCCCTTTTCTCCCCACCACCCGGTACAGCTGTACACTTCCTCCTCCCCTATATCTAACCCGAGCGGGTATATATGTTCTGTTGTTACCTCTGAAAAGGGTTCCGTTATGCATCTGTACTGTTGTATACCTCTGTAAAGCACTCCATTATGTATCTGTATTGTTGTAAAGCGCTCAGTTGCTTCTTGAAGCTAGGTCTGTGATCAATAAATATTGTAATAATTATAATAATAATAGTTGACAGTGAGTGCATGGGAACATGCTGTTTCATCTGCTGAATCAATGGCAGCTTGAATGCATGATTCTGGCTTCCATGTGGTTTCAGGCCGGCTGAGGAGGAGACAGATGCTGCATTTTTGGCTTTTGAGTGCAAGGAGCTCTTCTAAAAACCCCAGGAACTGTGATTCTCTTCTGCTCTTGCACCTCAGGCTGAAGTCTTCTGAGGTACCTCTAAGCACACTCCCTTTGTGTGTCAAGGTGGCATCTGTCTCTTCTCTTTTGCATGCAGTCTCATTGGTTCTTAAAGCGCATTATGTTCCTCTGAGACGTTAATGTGTCTGTCTTCCGCCTTGATTGTCCTGTCTTCCTTCCATCATAGGAAGGTCAGAGCCCTTGCAAGTCCAACAAGCTGACCAACAGTGAGGGTCTTTCCGCCCTGTTTATTCAGAAATCCTAATTGGTTCTGTAACAAATTGAGGGAACGTGTCATTTCTCTGAAGAGGGAGCCTCTCCCTGTGAGGCTAGGGAGGTGCACCCACCCTGAGATACCATCCCTAGGAGTTGAGGCAAGTGGGACTTCACCGGAGAGACACCCCTTAGGGGACATGGACTCCCTTTCCTATGAGGAACTCCCGAAGCCATGCCATGCTATGGCATATATGGGACTGTCTCTCATACCCAATACTTCCATTTATTGAGACTTGAAAAAGGAGCAAGATAACATATGTTACCCATGAGAGAAAAGAACAGCTGGCTCTTTAAGTGAAAAGAATAGATCCATTGGGACTGGTGAATTTAAAGAGGAGAAGTTGTTAACTCTAGGGAAGGAAGAGAGAGAGTGAGGAGAGTACAAACTAGCTGGGAGCCAGCAACAGAGAAGCTATTTACTTTGAGGCTGAAAGAGATGAGGCACTGACCTAACTAGAGTCGAAGGAGTGGTGGTGGCGTGACCACAAGATTCCCGTGCTTGGCGGGCTGCCAGGGTAATGATGCTAAGACCACTGAAGTGAAGCCACTACAGCTGACGCAGTCCCCCAGTGAGGAATACCAAAGCTGACAGAGAAGACGAGCTGCATCAGGTGAAGATGTCAGCGAGGAGAGGAACAAATAGCTGAGAACACCTGGAGGTACCCGAACCATAAGCAACCCTGAGACTTTCCCACCTGAAAGACAAGGTAATGGGGAACCCAGGAGGAATGTGAACCGAGGCGGGGATCATAATTGGAACATTGGAAACTTCTTCCAATAGAAAGGAGAAAAGTGTGAAAGTAAATCTGATAAAGTTGAACTGTAAAACTGAAAGAAAGAGAATCATAACCCACCCTGAAGGGAAAACCAATAGAGTTGGAAGAGAAAAGGATTTGTTGCTAAATGTGAATTACCTAAACTACTGAGAGAGAGGATACTAACTAATCCTGAAAGGGAGAGAAAGAGACTTGTAAAAAAGTTTGAAACACATTTCAATGGAGGGGATGAAGGCTTTGAAGCCTTTATGATAAAAAACTTACACAGAATCACAGCATTATTCTGGAAAGAAGGGAAGGTTAACTCTGAGTACGAAGTGATTGAATGGTATTTAAGAAAGACAGAAGGAAAGGAGCAAAAGGCCCAAGAAGCCTTCATGAGAAATAACTGGAAAAGCTGACAAGACTCAAGGAAAGGTGTTGTACCAAAGAAAGGGAGGAGCAAGAGTCTTTTTAGAGAGAGTTGCATGAGATAATACGAGGAGTCACAATAGACTATTTGAAAATTGCATATTAAACTGGAGTTTAAAGACTAACAAGAACAGTGCAAGAAGCACCTTCCAGCAGAAGGGAGACTTTCTCCTGACAACTATTATTTTTGTTTCAATTTAGTGGCAGGGTCCGATAGTATTTGTTTTTGGACAGTGCACTCAATTCTTAGGACATTACAAGATGACTGGCCAGCACCTTAGTTAATAAAATAGGTATGGTCTACTCCATGGCGATCGGGAAAGTCAGGCTATCACACTATCTTTTAATGAAGTCATTCTAAAGATGCCCTCTGAGAGTCTGAGTCATTCTTCTGATCCGCCACAGTTCCTAAAGTTGCGAGCCCCCTTCTAGAGTCTAGTGGGGACATTTCCCTCATGGAGTGTTGGCCCTCTTTTGCACATTTTCCCAGAGGTATCTTGTTTCATGTGACATTGCAGAGTGGCACATCCTGAGAATGCTGCGGGGTTCAAATCATGGATTTGACTCTCAGTCCCTATGCTGCGAATCTGTCTTTTTTAATAGGCAGGCAAGGCATGGGCAGATTAAAGGGCCTTGTCTGTCTTGTCCTTATTACCCCTTGTTGTACAGGATACACAAGTCTGCTCAACCTTTGGAAGTCTCCTCTTCACACCTATAACAGGTGCAACGTGTTGCTTCCTATGAGAAAGGTGACATATGAGTTGCCCCCAAACCAGTTTATTTGAGATTGGGCTGCAGAATACATTATTCCAAGTTTTAGATGTGGGTTTCTAAACAGCACACTGCCTCAGCTTTGACTACAGACAGGCATTTCTCTGGTTTATGGCTATTGTGCTGATACGGTCTGGGGTTCCAATTGATAACTATATAATATGAACTCACTTTCCTATTGCTAATGGGCTTCGAAAGAGAAGCGCATGGAAACTGCTATATAGTGTTCCATGTGCACATTTTCCCTGCTGCATGTTATGTTCTTTTGAAGGGTGACCATTTTGCCTAAGAGCTTCTGATTTGTCATTGAAAATGTGCAGATGAAAAGTGTACACATATCTCCATATTGATGTCGGTGATTCAGTTATGCAAACCCATACTCCAGAAGGCCACATGTGTGAAAACCCTGAGCATATCATGGAAATAAAACTGTTCAGCAGGCCTGGCTTTCGTGTGAGGCTAAAGCTCCAAAAGTGTGATGCGAAAATGGTGAGGTTTCGCCTAGCAAATGGCTCTCGTACCTACTTGAGCAAAAAGGTGCATCTAACATTAAAAACTGCCGACCAATGTGTCTTTCCATTTGCTTTTAGTTTTCTTATTTTTGAATCATTCTTATATCCAATTTTTAACCTTTGAATTGTGAATGTGATTTACATGAGCGAACTTCTCTTCCCAAATATTCTGTTAACATTTACTTTTGTGATCAAACATAGGTAATATAATCACAATCTTTGAGAGCCCAGGACTGAACACTGGACTTGTGTCCTGTCTCGTCGTTTCTTGGATGTGTCCCCCTAATTGCATTTGTCTTTATAAGTCGTCTCTGAAATCAACATGAGTTCAACATAAGCTTCTCAAAGCAGTACAAGGACTTGAATTGGGATGTATTCTATTATGTGGAAATATTAGTATACTGCTTAAAATAATACTGCTTTGAGAAATGAACGCAACAAATTAACTCCCCTGGACTGTAGGTCATCTAATATGGAGGGATAGGGGGCGCAGCATTGAGCGAGAATGTAGATGGTGGTCGTGCAGGTCTTTGGGCCATCTGAGGACTTGGGGCATTCATTGGTGTGGGCATGCAGCACAGTTGGTATCTGAGGATTGGGAGCATCCAGGGCAGGTGGCGGTCCTGTGGCTGGGAGGGTCATGAACACTGGGAGGCTCATGGAGGGTAGGGTTTATACTGTATATAAAGGACATTTGAGTCTGGGAAGGCATCTGAGTACTCCGGCCTGGAGGACTAGGGGGCCATGCAGTGCTTTGGTATTATTCTGAGTATTGGCAGCATCTGGACATTGGAGCATCTGAGAATATTTAAAGATTGGTGTTCGAGGGCCTGGGGCAGCTAAGTATTTGTGCTATGCAGGACTGGGATAGCCTGTGGGTGAAAGTATATGCATGACTGGCACACCTTTGAGACGGATGGGTGACAGTGGATTAAGGAGTTACCGGCCAGGGTCATGGAGGTTTGGGGTCATCTGTTAAGGTGCATCTGAGACTGGGGTCCTGAAGATTGGACATCTTAGGGGTATGATATGATAGGTTATTTATAACGTGCTTAATACCCAGTGGTTTATAAGCGCGGACCCGGGGATCGAATCTGTGGTACGCCGTGTCGTCTTGTTTCCAAGGTGAGCACATTGCCCCTGAGCTATCCTCCCGAGTGAAGACTTGCAGCACGGTGAGCATTCCTCTCTCGGGGTCATGCATGAACGGAGTGCTTTTGTGATGGTGCATCTGTTCGCTTTTTTATTTTAAACAATTAATAATTTTCTTAAAATATCCACCCCATTTATAAATGTATTGTCATGATTCATATCACCCCTATCCACATATCCATTCCTCCACCACTAGGGGAGTGTCCAAGACCCCACACCAAGGGCTTTGGTAGGAATAGAGGTAGGGAACACCATATACATGACACTGTAAAGATGTAAGAGAGCAGGCAATAAACCCCCTGCAGTCGGCTGCTGCTCTCATTCGTCTGCACAGGAGTGGCTTGTAAATGACACATATATTTTTATTGGTAGGCCACTGCTCAAAGCTTCCAGTAACTCTTTGTGTGTGTATTAAAGACATGCACGATTTATAACCTATCAAACAATACACAATACACAATCGGAATTCACTCTCTTCCATAAGTGTGCTTCTCAATATCGTGTGCACTTCTTATTGCATTATATTTGGGCACTCAGTTTTTCATTGGTAGTTCTAGTGAATTGCATATCTCAGATCTCTCTGCAGCCTTAACTCCCATCTGCAGCACTTCAGCGCTGTCACATGAGCAAGGGCAGTTTTAGTTGATTCACGTCGTTACACAGCGTCTTGGCGTTCCACCCTGCCGCAGCACCAATGGCTTTGCTTACCTTTAATGGCCAGCCTCGTAGTAGCAAAGCCATGGATATCCTTCAGAAATATTTAGACTTGGGCCTGGACCATGCATCACCGCAGAATGAGCATTCGCTGGGTACACTGATTAACAGCATATTACACAATCAGGTGGGTTCACTCAGCGTGACGGGTTAGAAATTCACATGCAATCTACTCTCTATGCATGTATTACCCGCTGATATTGAACCCATCAGAAACTAAATGCAACTGCTGTTAATTGAATGTATATTTCATGATAATGCTGTGGAAATACAAAGACATAAAAACATGTCAATTGACCGGTACTTGTCAGCGTCCCTGCTACAATAGTCTCCCGAACAGGATGATAGGGTGAATGGATCTTTACCTTGTAGAGGAGGTGTCAAGTACGATTCGCACTCCTATCGCCCATTTTGAAGTACCAGGAACATTCACGCTGAAATATGTGACGTATGTTGAGCAAATAAACCAGCAGAGAGCCGCAATGTTGCTCTGTCCAGTACATATCAGAATAACAGCACCTATTGAAGTACCGACACCTAAGAAAACCTGGACAGTAAGGTACCCATTGAGAAAACCATATCGACAAGTGAGACAGAATGACAACTGTCAGAATACAATACCTGAAGAAGCTAAAAAGGTACTAAAGGAAGACGAATGGTGACGTCATAAGAACCCAGACTGACTCACATATAGATGATATGATGACCTGAGAATGATGAAAAGAGACAACATCATGGATAAGTGACATCCTGATCCTAAAGTGAAGAAATTGATGTCAAAATATCAGAAAATTACGCCATAAGCATGATGAAGATATTCAGTTAGTTTAACTGTGTACATATGCACAGTAAACGCAAGAAGCACAAAAATCGTGAGGCTTGGTTATGCTTAGTAGTAAGATAGATTGTGGCAAGCGCCACCTAAACATATCTACCTCAAAAGGAGCACTTTATATAAGTATACTTCCACTACGCACAAGAGCAGAATCAACCAAAGGTTATTAAAGGTCTCGAGAAGAGAGTTTTGCAGCAAAAAAATCGAGAATTAAAGATGGAGAGAAACTCAGACGAAGATAACCATGCCAAGAAGCCAAGGTTGTATCGTCTGAAATAGGCCAACAGTGGATACAATTAAGGGAAAGAAGAACAGAGTATCCTGTTCAGAAAGGTCAAGATAAGCCACAGATGGCAGATGACTGGCAGAATTAAATCAAATACACAAAATTGCATGAAGAATAAGACGATTTCACGGTGTCGGAATCACGTGACCAGACCAGCAGGAAGGGATGAAACTTTCACACCTACGCATGGACCTTTGCCATGCCCAAACACTTTAACTTTCCCAGACCAGGAAGCAGACTCAAGGCCAACCACAAAGAAATAATTGACACATGACCACTGAGGTGATGATTGATTGTAACAATAATTGGAGGGTAGCTGGGGTTGCAGACAAACTCCCTGCACCTGGCTGGCTAATCTGCACACTGCTAAGCAAGTGGAAAAGTATGAGTGGGGTTGATGCCAACCCAATCAGAGTGGACCATGTAATCTAGGGTCCTATAGTTAGTAGAACCAATGAGACATCGTACTTTTAGTGATGTCTACAGTAGCCATTTTGAAGGAAGGGCTTAGATGCCCCACCTGACATTGTTTATCCAATCCCCTTTCCCTGTTACCATATACAGATATAATATCTATATTAAAGTTACCTTCCTAGAACAAATCGAGTTGCATGCAAAGTTTTAAGAGTAACACGTCAGTGATGACAAGTTTTGGTATAAGTATTGTGTTTTTTATGAAATTAATTGGAGTTGAAGTGAGTTGAAGTGAGAAAGAAGATCGAGTGATTGCTGATATGGTGTCCAGTCATTTGGTCGACTGAAAACTGGTCGACTGCAATTTGGTCGACGCAATTTGGTCGAAAACCAAATGGTCGAATTTTTTTTTTATTTATATATTTATTTTTCGGGTTTTCGTTTTGTAAAAAAAGGGATTTTTAGAGAAAAAAAGGGGGTTGGGGGGGGGACCCCCCCCAAAAAATTTTTAAAAAAAGGGTTAAAAAAAAAAAAGAAAAAATTCGACCAATTTTTTTCGACCAAATGTCTGGTAACCTGCTGATATTCATGACCTCCCCGTTTTTGTACTTGTCATTAAACGGACTCCCTTTGCCAAACTATCGAGTCATTATTGATTTGATGCGAGAGTATTAATCTACATCCCCATCCATCTCAAGGGTTCTGCTACTCATCTTAAAGTGCTGTTTGGAAACCCCCAGTCATATGGGCCACCTGGCGTCCCTACTGCACAACCTTGTGTCTATGTGTAACTTAATTCAAATGAGAGCCTAAATCAGCAGAATTTGCTGACCCAGATTGAGAGATAATAAAGAGCTTAAAGGCATGCTACTCAATACCAGGTCACTCATTAAGCATTCTAACGAGGTAGCCGATTACATTATCACTCACAAAATCACTTTAAGTTCCATCACAGGGTGATGGCTACATGATGGTGCAGGACCCGTCCTTGCGCTGGCGGTTCCAGCAGGGTTTAATATACTAAGAGCCGACCGCATGAATGCTAAAGGAGGTGGTATTGCGCTACTTTATGATAAAGCTCTAAAAATTTGACAATATCTCTATTCCGGAGTGTGAAGCAATGTGGGCAAAGTTTTAGGTTTATCCCAACTCTACCATTAACGTTTTTCTGATGTATACATCTCCACACACCATGCCTGATTTTCTGACATACCTCAAGGACTTGATATTGCCTAGTCTTGTCCTAGAGCAAGAGCCCTCCTTCTGAGAGATTTTAATTTTGGGTTCTTGGATGACTCAGGTGCCATGTCCATGATGGTTAAGACCAGGCTACTTACCCTTGACTTTAGCCAGCATATCACCCGGCCTACTCACAATAAAGGGAGGATTTTAGACTGGGTATTATCGCAGAACATCTCTACTGGGGGTCTAGGAAATAATCAATGCCCATGGTCTGACCATCATCTCTTGGATTGAAATATGTCCATCATCCCTCACATTAAAATTGCCCAAGAGAAGTAATGGGTTTCTTACAGAAACCATTGCAAGCTTACACCCACTACTTGGGCACCTTTTATTAAACCTACCATTGACAACCTGACTAACCTGCACTCTGCTGAGGAACTGGCAGCTGCCTACCATACAACACTTGGGATAACTGTTGACAGTGCGGCCCCTGTTAAATCATGCTTACTTAAAAACCTGCCTGATAAAAAGTGGTACTTCGCAGACATCCGCAATCTTAAAAAAAGCAAGAACAAAGTTTTGAAGCAATGGGAAAAAATGAAATCCACTGGGGATAATATCATCTACTCTCAGGCGATTAAAGCATATAAGACAGCTATTTGCCTACCAAAAAAGAAAAACTACTACGGTCAACGAATCTAAGGCGCAGCCACTAGTTCTAAGGAGATTTTTAAGAGTCCTTAAAGAGCTTGAGGGCCCCTGTCCTCTTCCATCACAGATCATTAAAGATGCTAAGTGGTGCAATGCCATTCAAGAGTCTCTACTGATGTTTGTTGAATGGCTGAACCAAGTTGATCCAAATATACATTTTACATTCGACTAGTCGACCTCAAGAATTTCTTTCTTAGATTTGCAGATTTTCAACCATTCTGGCTTCCTCCAGACTGAACTGTACAGGAAGCTGACCGAAAGAAATACTACACTCAAGTTTGACAGTCAACACCACACTAGTCTGCTCGATAACTTACCTTTTGGTATGTTTCTATGGCTTTGCCGCAATTTTACTGACATTACAACCTTTAACAAACATGCAGACATAATGGAAGTTAGACTCCTTGAGCGTGGATATCCAAAAAAACTCATCAAGCATTCCAGGAAAAGGGCACGGTATGCCAACCGTGAGTCATTACTATCTCCCAAAACAAAAACCGACAAACAAGAACAGTTGGTATGCGTGTCGACATTCTGCCAACATATTAATGCCATTAGAGCTATTATTCTCAAAAATTGGCGGATTCTCAATTCATCTGAGATCAAAATGCAAAAACCTTTGTTTGCATTCAAGAAGAGTAAAAATCTCAAGCAGCAAATGACTCGAGCAAGCAGAACACCTTCAAAACTGATAACTGTGAGAGACTCTAACTTTAACCCGTTAGTGGGCCATTACCCATGTACCTCTTGCACGCCATGTAAGTATTCCAAAAAGACCATCTCTTTAGTTGCAGAAGGAAAAACCTGGGTCTTACGTACTTTTACAACATGTAAAAGTAAAAATTGTATCCATGCGGTGCAATGCCCATGTAAAATGATGTACATTGCGAAGACAAAAAGAGAGGTTAATGTACGTATTAATGAACACCGCTCAAAAATAAGAACACAAAACTTGAATGCACCCATTATTATGCATTATGTAGAGATGGGCCATAATGCGGACCAACTCGAATGGTTCTGTATAAAAAAAGCAAGGGCTCCCAAAGCTGTAAAGATGTTAAATAACTTGGCCGATATTGAACAGTTATGGACCTTTAATCTTAAAACGCTTACTAAAGGTCTCAATACATTAGAACCCTGGAACCCAAACATTTTTAGAGTCCCATATTGGGACTCTACAGAACTCTGTTGGTTCAGAGCCTTTACCATTCTATTCAGAATGTGGGGCTAATCATTGCCCCCATATTAGGTCATAAGAGTTGGGAGCACCAAGTGATTTAGTCTGGTGGGGACAGACCTCGGACACCTTGTGGTCCGACTCTGGTCATATCACTTTGTGATATCACCATACCCAGTTAAGTGCATCTGGTGGTCCTGAGGATCCAAACGTGAGATGTGATGAGACCTGACCCCAGTTTATTTGTCTCACACTAATACTCTTTGCTCAACCATATGTCAGACTTAGTTTTATAAATAACATCCTTCCTGCATGGCCAGACATTTTTCCTCCATGGTTTTCTCCCCTCCATGATTTAAAATATATACCTCCCTTTGGGTAGTAATATCGAAAAAACATGGGGATATGCAGTTGTATCTTGAACTTCCACTACTGATAGGAAGTTGTTATTAAAATTAAAAATCATCTTCCCTTTCTCGATGGGCAACATTGCCCCCCTCTATGGCTCCAAGCCTGTTATGGCTAAAAGGATGCCCCCTCTGGTTTTTAACATATCGGGGTGATGTGGCTGCACTTTTTAGCCTTCATAACCAATAGGGAGCTTCATAAATATCATCTTTCCCTTCATTGTTCTAAGCCCGTACCTATCTCTAGGCTTATAATAAACTGGGGACATGTGGTTACACTGTATAAGCCGCTGCTGCGGCTAGACATTGGGCTAACATAGATCCAGCATCCCGTGATGGACATGCGCGGTTGGTGCCATGTGATCAGCTTGGGAGTATGGGACAGATTACCAGCGTCTTCCGTAATCTTAGACGTGGTATATTCAGGAGACTTTCTCCCGTAGTATGGGGCAGGGCGCTATTGGATTGGATGCCATATAATAGACATGCGCATCGCGCTAATATCGGTTGTCATACAATCAGCGACGCTCGTGGAGAGGCTCCGGCACTTTATTGATGCTGTGCCTAACAAGGAGCCTTTGTAGGAGACACGCGCATAGCACGGTACATTATCCATTTGCGAGGGAGCACTGATAGTGAAGGGAGGGGTAGCCCTCATACCCCATGGGGCTCATATACAAGCTCTTTAGATATTCAGCAATATATTAGCCTTGTGTGTACTGGTACTATCCACATTATATAAATTGATTGTCAGCTTGGGATATTAGAAATTGTGGGCACCGGGCTAACATTAGTCTGTTGTTCACTACAATGGGGTAACTGCAGTAGGCATCTACTTTCAGCAGTGTTCCTTGGCCTATGAGAATACTTGTTTTCTGTTCTAGCCTTGAATGGCGGTTCTTATGCCAAATTTTTTGCTGCCTTCACAGGATGGCCACTAATATAATGTATATTCACATACCCACACGGGTTGATGGCATCTAAATTTCTTTTGCCATATAGATGTTTTCAGTGCTGGCTCAGGCCTGAAAGGCCCCGTTCGGACTATTTGCCTTAGGGCTTGTGATTGCCTTGGGAATTATGATTGAATCGATTTTTGCGGCACTACTTCGTTAATGAGGTAAATTCCTGGTATTCAGTTGCCTCTTTGGTCCCAGCAGCCATCTTGGATGGGTTGGACCTCAATATTTTTCATTTCACTTTAGACTTTGCTGACCTCTGGCATGTGTGGCCATTGCTGCAGCTTCTGATATTTTGGGAAGCTGCTCCTCTTAGCTATAAGGTTAGTGATAGCACACTACCCTAGTGCTCCTTTCCTTGCATGAAACAATTCTCCAAATGTTCTCTACTTCTGAATAGTGCGGCTACCTGATGCCACTATGTATAAATACATGTTACCAGTTTATGGTACAGGAGAGCTGAATTTCTTAAGTTTTCTTAAATACCTCTTTATGACTACTACATGCCTTCATTCATTCCTTTCTGTGACATGTGGTTGCAGAAGTCTTGGCCTATTACTCCATCTCAACTCAGGGCACCAGTGATTTATGGTGGCACTTCCTGTTTGATACTGTGGGAAATAAGTGGTGCACCCCAGAGATAACGTTCCTGGTATGCACCACCATAATGCATTTTTATGTATTTTGGAATTATGGTTAAACTTATTTGAATTGTGGGGGCATTTCCATTATGAATCATCCCCGTCAGTGCCTATTGTGTCACCTGAGAGTTAGGGTCTCATAGTTGTTTTGTATGCTTCCTTCTTTCAGAGTGTAATTTAGTTTTTCTGATGAAGACGTTGCTAAGTGACTGAAACACGTCGAAACCGGTTAGAAAATCGGCGGTGTGGTCGTATTGCATATCTAATTGACCCACCTCAGGAGCAGACCATCTTTGTCATAACTATAGTGGTTGTGTACATTTAATGCACTTTATTACACTAAACCTGATAGCTATGATTTTTACTAGGCTTTATCGTATATGTATTGTTGTTGGGTATAAAAATTGTATAGAATGTGTATGTATGGAGGCTGTGTGTGGACGAATGAGTGAATGATTTATTGTCAACTGTATGAATTGTATGGATTACTATGTTCTTAATTCTCCTGCAATGTAAATAATATGCTAATTGCTGATTAAATCACGATTAATTTGTCACTTCAAATGATGTATCAGGCATAATAAAATCTTTTTGATACCTTGTTTATAAATTGAGGCATATAAAACAGCTATTTGCCTAGCAAAAAAGAAAAACTACTACGATCAACGAATATCAGGCGCAGCCGCTAGTTCTAAGGAGATTTTTAGGATTCCTCAAAGAGCTTGAAGGCCCCTGTCCTCTTCCATCACAGATCATTAACGACGCTAAGTGGTGCAACGCCATTCAAGAGGCACACCCAGTCCAATATTGGCATTGATAGCGGCTTAGGCAACAAGAAACATAATATGGTTGTTCCTAATATTAATATGACTTGTCCTGAATTTAACTTCCATTTTATATCAGAGCATGACCTTGCTGACATTCTAAGAAAGTTAAAGCCAACTAACTTCAAGGGGGACATCTGTCTTTCCCTTACAGTGAAGTCATGTGCCCCACAGCTGATTCCTCTTATAACTAAGTTTGTGACCGCCTCATTCAGGGAAAATTGCATCCCAAGTGACAGACATCAAACAGTCATGGATTTTGCTGCTGATAAAATAACCTCCCTGGACTGTAGCATGCCGGGTGATTATCAGGCCATCACAAATGTCCCATATTTGCTTAAAATACTGGACATAGTGGCACACTTGCAAATTTAGGAGTTCCTTTCGGAACATGATATCTTCGACCAGAAACAATCTGGTTTTAGACGTGCTCACAGCATTGAGTCTACCCTTCTTGAACTAAAAACCAATATATTTAAGACGCTGGAAAATGGGAACACTACTATGCTTGTGCTACTAGATCTCTCCATCATGCTTGATCTGGTCGATCACACCATACTGGCAGAGAGACTATGTAGCACCGCGCACTTTTCCTTAGGAGCCACTGAGTGGTTGAAATCTTTCTTGGCTGATCGCATGGCCAGGGTTTTCTTTAAGGATGCTCTGGTGGAAGAGTTCACTGTCACATGTGAGGTACCACAGGGCTTTTGTGTGTCACCCACTCATTTCAACATCTTTGTGCCCCCTTTGTTTGAACAACTGGATGAAGCAGGCATTATATATGCAAATTATGCAGAAGACACACAATGCTGCATCCCTCTCACACGGAATAACATCGCCAACTCTACCAATCTGAACTCCACCTACAAACGTTTCCAAACATGGATGCAGGCTAATAAGTTCGCACTCAATGACTCAAAAACAGAACTTATGATTTTGAGCATGACAACACAGTTGCGCAAGCTTAGTCCATAATATCATCTATTCAAGGTTGCAGGCTGTAATATTCCAACCCAATCTAAGGTCTTAGCGCCTTTATGCCCCTGGGCTAGTGTTTATGCGCTATATAAAATAAATAAATAAATAAATACTTCTAATAGATGTCGCACACTTAATGTTCATGTTAAAATGCTACTGACCAATTTCTCAGCAACGAACACTCAATGAATGTTTCATAAACTCTCATGTATAAAATAAGTTTAAGTAAGAGAGATAAATAATAAAGAAACATTGCTACCATAATAGCCCCTACACACAACACACTTAAAATGCAAAAAGTAATTAATGAATAAGCAACGATCATTGTCATTGCCTTTAAGCTAAGACTGATCAACCTTCTACAAGATATCATAGCCACCTTAAAAACAACTACTTGCCTCACCAGGTTTTGCTAGGCAATCTCACAAATATTGCTAGTCACTCTTCATAGAAGCACCTGCCCTTTTAATACCTCAATACATTTCTCAATGTGATATCAATGATGGGTAAGACCTTTGATGCTCACTATCTGTATCAGGTAGGGAGATCAGAGCTGGAGAAGACTGGATGCCACAATCCAAGGTAAAATCCCAAATTCTTAAAAATCAATCTCTTCAGTGTGAGGGGGAAGGTGGGAGGGAAGAGGGAAAGGGGATCAGAGGGATTGAGGGTTGGACCTTCAGAGGTCCAATGGAAGATAATGCAGACAGCAATTACATCTTTGATTTGCCAGCACGATTTTGATTTTGTTTTTGTTTTTCTGGATCTCATATGTCAGTGATGTACAACTCGACACTAAGTGTTTGTACAACATTATGATGGTCCTAACTCAACCTTTCATCAATAAAAATTAAATTTTCAAAAAACAAAACACCTATCTGGGTCACCATGGTCCCTTTTGGCAAAAACAGTAAAAATAGTCAATTAGAATTGACCATGGTGCCAGCCAGCAATAGTCAATTGCAAATGGGTGGTGAGTTTATAGCGATGGGTAAGGTTAATAACTGTGCAGGTCCATTGAAAGATAGTAGTTCATCCCACAAGCAAATCGTCAGAGTATTTTGGAGACCCAGAAAGCCTCAGAAAAAATCGAATTTAGTGGCTTTAAAAGCAGACTAGGGAAAAATGAAGGGCTTCTGCATGGTGTAAGGAACTCATGGTGGCAGCAAGTAAGACAAACACGAGTGATCACGGTTCAAGGGTTTTTATTGAACAATGAATGCAGGGTGGAAAAATGGCTAATCTAAACCTTAATCTAAAATGGGAGCAAGCGTCGACCACCAAAAGAAAAATAAGGCAGTCCTAGTGGCGTTGAGTCAAATAAAGAGGCCTATACTAAGAAACCAATTGCCAAACCCTACAACTAATACAAAAAAAGGGTGTGGGACAGTTTTCAAGAAAAGAAAGAAGTGTTCTCAAATAATATGTCAGGATTCGGTAACCTGCATCTCCCATCCCCATGTTTTGAGCACGGGGTATGATATGATATGATAGTTTATTTATATAGCGCCTATACACAACGTGTTTCAAAGCGCTTCAAAGCAAGCAAGGGAACAAGGGAAAATACAACGACATTCTTACAGGCCATGAACAGTAAGGATGTGAAATTGACTATCGTACTCGGCCTGACGACATTTCAGAGTGCAATAGCTAAGACATAGATAAAGAAGGGAGGGGGAGAGTGGGAAGGAAATGGAAACAGACAGGCGACTACCGTACTAGGTCTGACGACATTTCTGGTAGAGCCGGAGGAAAAGAAAAGGTGAGGGAGAGGGGTGCAGAAAGGGAGGGGAGGAACAAACAAGTGACTGTCGTACTAGGCCTCAGTGCCTATAGGGCTGGAGGGAGGGGGACAACAGTAAGGGGCTAGGGGAGCGACATACAAGGTTGTTATCGTAAGTGGTAAGTGGGATCTTGGAGCACAGTACTTTCTCGAGCTTCCCAGCATGATCACAGTTTGTTTCAGCTGTCAGGGCCGTCGATGGCCAAGTCTTGTTTCTCTTGAAAGTCTCTTGCCTTCGAGGACCTGACATACTCAAATAATCAAACAAACAAAAGATCCTTCCACAACTGAAAGTGTGTACCTTTGTTTTACTTAGGGTGAGGATTCTTCACCCTTATGTCCCCCTCTTCTGGGCGCTGACCTGTCTTGATTCTTCAGCCTCCCTCTTCCGGGTTCGCCCTTCCAACCTTCTGTCTGCCTCTGCCATCTCCTTTCATGTCCACATACAACTTTGGGCAATGTGCTTGGAACTTGGCCTATATATAGTATATGGGCATGAGATGTCCACTCCCCCTATTTAGCATGTTATCAGAGTCCTACAGCAGAGGAAACATACTTGTGTATATTAGAACAAGTTTGATTTAGCTAATACAATGTCTTTTCAACGCTATTCAAAATACCATGGAGTATGAACAGTCCGAAAAACATGATTTTTACACTTTAGCAACACAGTCACTGAAAAAGCATCTTGATCAGTACTCATCTACCATTTGCTTGTGGCGATATATGTGTATACTTAGTTTTAAACAGATACATGTATAAATCAAACTATCCCCATAATTCATGGATTATTTGCGCTGAAAAAAACGGGATTTGTGCGCCATTCTGCCTGCAAATCCCCACTTGTTAAAGAGGGATTTGCGGGCACAATGGCGCACAAATCCCATTTTTTTCAGCGCAAATAATCCATGAATTACCACCTATGTTATGGATACAGCATGCTAAAACAACATACATCAACCTTTGGCAACACAGTACGAAATATGTCACAGACACTTGAATCCGCTGTGCAAACAATGCTAATGGTGCAAATGAGCAATACATGTAAAACAGTTCTAACTTGTGCAAATCTACAAGGGTTGCAAAATCGTTCTGTATGAAATGGACATATTTTAATTCTCATCTAAGGGAACCAATCACAAACATAAGGTTGTATTGGTTATGTGTTCTGAAAAAAACTACCAAGACAATCAATCTACTGAATTACTCCCATCTGCATTCATCTGAATACATGAAAAAATAAATCACTTGTCATAACCAAGCTAGTGCATATATATATCAAATCCAACAGTACATGACTTCTCCAACAACTGGGGAGAATGGGTGAAAGCAAACAATACACATGGGAATTGACATATGATATTTTCCAACTATTTTGCGTATTCTGTGATTATAGGCTAGTTGTTCCTGTCAAATCCTTGTCAAGGTGTTCCTTATCAAGCTCTTTATCAGACGTAATAAAGATACTTGCTTCTGTTAAAATCAAGACCGAAACCTTTCACCTATTTATACTAGCTGGTGTCTTTATCATACAGAAGATACAAGTTTCACAGGCAGCTGTAGTTCCTGTAGTTCTTTCAATTATTGCTGTTTCAGTTTTATTTACTATTACGAGGCACATAGCGAACACTTCCCATAAAGTCAACAATACTTGGTTTAAGCGATGTAACTGCAAGAACCATAACAAAGGTAGGGTCTGGCGGAGAGAGCCCAGAAATCCAAACCCAACGTTAATCTCTGCATTTAACTGTGAATCGTACTCTTTGCCTGAATGTATCAAATGCATTACATTAGGTTCCCATGTTAATGACTACATGGCTGGAAATAAGGAGTGTACCGAATAGTAAATGTACTATTCAGCTGAATGCCGAATAGTTGGCCTAAGTATTTGGCCAGAGACGAATAGTGAGCCAAGTAGTAGTTTGCTACTAGAAATGTGTCAATATATGTATAGAAATGTTCCTTTTGAATTATAAACATAGGAAAATTGCATTTATTGGCCCTGCAAAATAAAACATATGGAAGGAACTTGATACAGTTGTACTATATATAAAAGAAATTAATTCAGAGTGCAACCCATCAGTGAGCTATGCAGTAGTAATTTTAAACATATGTAAACAGTCTAGGAGTCCTCTTTTAAAAAATCAAGCAAAAAAGAACGGTTTAGAAAGTCCACTCCATGACGGTAAATTAGGGATGTACCGAATGGTAAATTTACTATTCAGCTGAATACCGAAAAGTTGGCCTAAGTATTTGACCAGGGCCGAATAGTGAACCAAATAGTAGTTTACTACTAGAAATGTGTCAATATATCTATAGAAATGATCCCTTTGAATTACAAACCTAGGAAAATTGCATTTATTGGCCCTGCAAAATAAAACAGATGGAAGGAACTTGATGCAGTTGTACTATATATAAAAGAAATTAACTCAGAGTGCAACCCATCAGTGAGCTATGCAGCAGTAATTTTAAACATATATGAACGGTCTAGGTCAAGAGTCCTCGTTTAAAAAATCGAGCAAAAAAGAATGGCTTAGAAAGACCGCTCTGTGACGGCACAGAGTAGTTTTTCTAAATCGAACTGTCAGCCCCTGCGATGCACACGAGTGCGGGCAGGGTTGACAGGGATGCCACGACGTGTCCTTGACAGGCAACGGGTAAGTTGACTTGTGCGTGTATGTTTGTGTGTGTGTGTTTGGTGTTAGTGTTTGTGTGTGTATTTGTGTGCGTTTTGGTGGGGGGAGTGTTGGGAGGGGAGAGTGGTGGCGGGGCCCGAGGGACGGGTGTTTGGTGGGAGAAACCCCCCAATTTGTTGTAAATCTGGGAAGAGGGGGGGTAGGCCGTGGGGAGTGGGGTGGGGTTGGAGGGCAAAAAAATATTATTTTGATGTTTGTAGGCTGGCTAAAATCAGCCAAAAAAGTCGGGCTTTTGGTTAGGCAACCTACAAAAATCAACAACAACAAAAAAAGTCAAACCATATAAACAGCATTAAACAATTGTGTATGAAGATGCTCACTGCTGCAAGAAGCAACAACAAACAAGCATTTCCAAAGCCACCAATTTGGGCTTTTGTGTAGGGATGGGAAAGGTGCTTGCCAGGCACTGCCGTAGTGGTATTAACTGCTATTGATGGTTGCAGGTGCAACATGGTGCGAGTACCTAGGCATATAATAACAGTGCATAACAAGCCAAAACTGAAGGCTCAGCCAGTGCTTGTTTTTAACAGGACTTCAGTGAAGGACATGCATAGTGCTTATAAAATTTAGATCATGAATGCTATGTAAATGGATTTTATTTTTTTCTTTATGCATTTAGTTTATATTCAATCAAGAACAAACTTTTGCACATTAAAAACACAATAAAAGATAGCCTTACCTGCTACATATGAAAAGGAAAATACAAATTCAGCAACACTAAATAACCAAGCACAAATATATAATATATCAACATTATTATGTTCACTACCTAAGTTGGCCATATAATGTCTTCTTATTGGTCCAATATCAATTAGTTATCTAGTCAGTCACCATATGACATATGTAAAAGGCTGAGGCGTTATGTACTACTGATTCTGCCCCTATCAGGTCTGACCAAAATTAGCCCCTGCTTATGTTTTGTATAGATGAACCAATAACCCTGTATCCTTTGATATACAGGGGTTTCAGTACAGTGCATGCTGTCAGTAGGTGTTCACTTGTTTCAACTTCTGTAGAACAATGCCTACACATTAAACCTTGAACCTCATGGGCTGCTCTATTCCAATTATTTGTGTATTCTTTTGATCCCAGAATGTCGAACCTTCATTGCATCGTAAATCTCCTAAGTGAAGAATTGGACCATTTTATTAAATAGCGTTTGGGTATACCAATCTTAAAACCTAGATGAGTATACTCTCTGCATCTAATGAGCTTGGTCAGATTGTCTATGTCCACTGTCATGTTTGTTTGTTTATTTTATTTCTATAGCGCTCCGGACCCAGGAGTATAGGGGCGCTTAGTACAAGGTTACAAGGCACAGTACATGGTAATAAACAGTAATGCTAGAGCAATTTAAATAGCAGTTATATATAGGCAGTGGGGGTGATAGCACCCAATCGTGACATAAGTGAGGCATGAACAGTCAATACATTATATAGCAAGGTCTGACTTCAAAGTTGACTATTTGTCAGAAGCCACCCAATGACAAGTTTCCTGAATGACTGGAAGGAATTGGAGGATTTGATGCTCAGTGGCAGGGAGTTCCAGAGTTGGGGGGCGAGGACAGTAAAGCTCGAGCCTCCGGCTCTTTTAGAGTTAAATCTAGGTACTGTTAGGCATAAGGTGTTGGAGGATCTCGTGGTTCTAACGGAGGGTTTCATGGTGAGTTTGTTGGTTAGGTATGGGGTGCTAGATTGTTGAGAGCTTTGTACGTCAGGCAAAGTGTTTTAGGTCAATTTTATGTTGGATGGTGAGCCATCTGCATGTGGTTCTGGTGGTCGAGATGTGCTCACGTCTGGGGATATTTAGCGCTGCCCATAGCGCATTATTTTGAAGGACTTGGAGCTTGTTAATTATCGCTTGGTTGGCACCTAAGTAGAGACTATTGCAATAATCTAGTTTCGATTGTATAAGGGCTCTGGCTAGTATGAGGCAACTGTTAGGGGAGAGAAATGGTCTACAGGCTCTAATGAGTTTTCCGGTATATGCAGTGGCGGAGGCAGTTGCGTTTATTTGTTTAGTGAGGTTAACGTTGGCATCAAGATAGAAGCCAAGTGTTTTCACATTTTTGGCGACCGGGATGGTGTTGCCATCGATTATGATGTTAGAGTAGTTGGGGCTTAATTTTTGTAGGTTGTTGGGCGAGCCAACAATGAGCAGTTCGGTCCTCTCGTCATTGAGGCAGAGGCCATGTGTGGCCATCCATGCCTGGATGACGGAGAAGATTTCATTGATCCTGGCTACATCAATATCGTAGTTGCCCGAGATAGTGAGGAGTATCTGGGTGTCATCCGCTTAGTTTGTATAGGTGACACCCAGGCGGTCCAGTTTATCAAAGAGGGGCTTTGTAAAGATATTGTAAAGGGTAGGTGAAACACATGATCCTTGTGGGACACCACAGGAAGTAGGGATAGGGTCTGCTGCTGCCGCCAGAGAGAAGACCCTCATGGTTCTGTTGGCTAGGAAGGACTGTATCCACGTGACAGCAGAGGGGGAGAAGTGGGCGGCAGAGGAGAGGTGGTTACTGTCACGATGCCCGCTCCCGGGGAGCCGGCTCAGGCCCTGCGTCCCCGAAAGCGGACATCAAGTCCCCGGGGAAGGTCCCAGCAACCCCTTATAGGGGCCCTTTGGACAGCGTCCTGGCGCCTATGGCGCCAGGCTCATAGAAAACGTCAGTCCTGGCGCCATAGGCGCCAGGCTCATTATGAAAGTGTTTGGGTGCACTTACCTGATGCAGACCATGCTGCAGAACCCCGGCCTCCTTGAGGCCTGAAAGGAACTACTTTACCTGTGGGACTCATTTACCACCCGGGCGTGGTCGGGGAAGGATACATACCTGATTGGAGGAAGGACACATTCTAGGAACTTCTTCCAAGGCTATTTAAACCACACCCGATCAGCACATGTGCTTCGCGTTGTTCTGCATCTAACAGCTGGACGCTCACCGTGTCTGCTCCTGCATCTTGACTTCTGCCACACCTGCCAGCATCCTGAATCACCTGCAAAGGAAGGGAACAAGAGAACAGAAGAAGGAAAAGGCCTCACCTGCTAAATCTGCATCCCAGAGACATTTCGCCGACAATCCTGAAAAGGAAGACATTTATTTTTAAAAGCACATCGCATCGATCGCTGCAGCGCCGCATTCTACTCACCTTTACAGGGCGCCTCCATGTTCAGCAGCAACCATCCGGATTCGCAGTCGCGCCCCCGCGCCTAGGGAGAAAAAGACAAGAACAAAGGTGAGAGAAAGAAGGGAAAAGGGAAGCTAAAACTCCATGTCAAGACTTACCTGTTGGGTCATTCCCTTTTCATTTTGGGTCCGTGCCGCATCCAGGCATTTTCGGACCCCGGCCCTTAAGGGGAAAAAGACATCAGCGTTAATGAGTGAATGAAAAGACATTACCAAAACACTCATTAAAGACTTACCTGATTTCCACAAGGATTTCACTGCTCACCTCGGGTCGGTGCCTGTTCCCCGGCATTCCATACCCCCTATGGGGAAAAAGTCACTAGCATTAGAACATTAATGCATGAACACAAGGGGAACCACTTATAGAAAAACTTACCTGGAAGCCAAGCAAGTTTGGTTCTCACCCATCCGAAAATCCAGTGACGTAACTGGATACCAACGCGCCCCTGCATCAGAAGCAGGATGGAGAGCTCGTCCTTCCAGACCTTAAGGTGAGACGCTACGGGGAAGCACAGAAGGGTTTTGAGGAGGGTGAGAGGGGTAAGTGGGAGGCCGATTGCATTACCCCGCAGACTGTTAACCCCCTATTCTCACCTACAGAAGGATACTTCTGCGAGTCAGACAAGCCAGATCTGGGGCCCGGTCCAGTCCATCTTCCGAACCCTGCGCATCACCTTAGACGAGGTCACAGCAGCGCGAACCAGGCCAGCGCCCCCGTGGGAGTCAGGTGAGCGTTACAGAACGCGAAGCCTTCCTACAAATTCCCACCCAGGCGCTATGGAAACTTCTGAGACTGATCAGTTGGCCCAATTACTGGGGGATTTACGGGCCGAAGTACATGCCGCTCGTCAAGAGACTAATGCCCTCAAGAGGGAATTAATAATATCAAAGGAAAGAACTGATGACCTGGCCAGACAGCTTTTGCAAGGTCAAGCTGGACAAACTCCTCTACCCTGTTCCGGAGGGAACACCGCTCCTGTGGTTCCCAGTAACCCTGTGCAGATTAATCTACCTGGAAACATGCCGCAGGCCCCACCTGAACGCTTTGCTGGGGACCCCAAACGATTCGCCGTATTCATGAATCAGTGTCGTTTGCACTTCCTATGCAGACCTGGGGCCTTCCCTAATGATCAGATCAAAGTAGCCTTTGTATTGTCATATCTCAGCGGCTGCGCTGCGGATTGGTCAGTTCCACTGGTTACTCATGATAACCGGATTCTCTGTGATTTTCAAGGATTTCAAGCAAGCATGGAAAGGTTATTTTCTCGACACTCTCAGGGGCAGGCTCTGGATGACGAACTTCTATCCCTGCGACAGGGCAATCGGGACCTCCTATCCTATATTGCAACCTTTAATAGACTAATTGTGGATGCCATCCTCAAATGGCCATCACCTAGCTCTGTAAAAGGGGTTCAAAGCATGCTCGGCTTTGCCAATTTCTATCGCAGGTTTATCCCGGAATTTTCACGCATAGTACAACCCATTACTGCACTCTTGAGGAAAAATGAACGTTTTGAATGGTCTGAAGAAGCCGAGCAGGCCTTCCAGGATTTAAAAGCTAAGTTTACCTCCGCACCTATATTGAAACACCCACGTCCAGATCTCCCGTATGTCGTCGAAACTGACGCATCCAGCCTAGCCATGGGAGCAGTTCTGTCTCAAAGAGATCCTGAAACCAACCAACTGCATCCCGTAGCATTTTGGTCCAGAAAATTCTCGGCACCAGAGATTAATTACGCAATCACTGACAAAGAACTGTTAGCCATAAAGTCAGCTTTTAAAGCCTGGCGGCATTACCTGCTTGGCGCTCGACATACCATCACGGTGATCACTGATCACCGGAATTTACAGTATTTGAAAACCGCCAAGGCTCAGTCATCACGGCAGCTCCGATGGGCTTTGTTTTTCGCTGAATTTGATTTCGTGATTACCTATCGACCTGGCTGCAAGAACGGCAAAGCAGACGCCTTATCCCGAATTGGAATGGGAGAATCTGATACAAACTCAGAACCAGTACCAATAATTCCCGAACAGAGAATTCTAGGCATGACTTCGTTACAGACGCTTAAAGACATTCAAGTCAGAGTGAAACAACTCCTGGACCCTACAGTCCTACAGGATTGGATACAAAAGGGATCAGACTTTACCATAGATAATGGTTTACCTTATTACCAAGGACGCTTATTCCTGCCGCACAAGGATTTACACGAACTAGTTATTTCAGGTTATCATGATACATTAATAGAGGGACACCCTGGTATTGCCAAGACAATGGAAAAGGTGAAAAGACAATTCTGGTGGCCCTCTTGGCGAAAAGATGTTAAATCTTTTGTGATGTCCTGTGGTGTTTGTGCCCAAAATAAAGGTCAAAAGAAAAGACCAGCCGGTCTCCTTCAACCTCTAGACATACCGCCAGCACCCTGGAACACCCTATCAATGGATTTTATTATGGACTTGCCTGCTTGTTCGGGATAAAATACCATTCTGGTAATTGTGGATTTGTTTTCCAAAATGGCCCACTTCATTCCTTTGAAAGGTTTACCTTCAGCTTCTGTCCTAGCCAAAGAATTCCTCGAAAATATTGTTCGGCTACATGGATTCCCATCTATACTAATCTCTGACCGGGGAAGCCAATTCATTTCCCACTTCTGGCGCAAATGTTGTCAAATGGCACAAATCGACGTAAGATTATCGACCAGTCACCACCCTCAGACCGATGGTCAGACCGAGAGGACAAATCAGACCCTTGAGCAGTACTTACGGTGTATGTTACATCAATCTGAAAGCAACTGGAAAGACATTCTTTGGATAGCCGAATACGCATATAATAATTCGGTACACTCTGGAACTGGCCATAGTCCTTTTTATACCTTGTTTGGACATCACCCTCGAACCTCAAACCTCGACTCACCTCAGAACCTCGGAGTGCCCGCAGTAGAACATCTGCATTCTACCATTACCCGAGCCTTCAAAGAAGCAACCACGCATTTACAACAAGCCAAGAGAAAATACAAGGAGAATGCTGACCTACATCGGAGTGAAGCACCTCCGTATCAGATTGGGGATCAAGTGTGGTTAGCTACCAGACATTTACCGCTCAAAGGGCCTCGAACTTTTAACCCAAAATATCTGGGACCTTATTCTATTACAGCAATAATTAACCCAGTAGCGGTTAAACTTGATTTACCAGCTAATATGCAAATTCACCCTGTTTTTCATGTGTCACTTCTGAAACCAGTGGTACCCGGAACCCGACTACTCAAACCTCCAGAACCTATTCAAATAGATGGGGAACTCGAATTCGAAGTGAAGAACATTTTAGATTAAAAAATGTTTAGGTCAAAGCTTTTCTACCTAATTGATTGGAAGGGGTACGGACCTCAGGAGAGGTCGTGGGAACCCAGTGACCATGTGCATGCACCTCGATTAGTCAGGAAATTCCACCGACTCTTCCCAAACAAACCAAAACCCCCGGAGGGAACAACCTTGGGAGGGGCCTTGGGGGGGAGTGCTGTCACGATGCCCGCTCCCGAGGAGCCGGCTCAGGCTCTGTGTCCCCGAAAGCGGACATCAAGTCCCCGGGGAAGGTCCCAGCAACCCCTTATAGGGGCCCTTTGGACAGCGTCCTGGCGCCTATGGCGCCAGGCTCATAGAAAACGTCAGTCCTGGCGCCATAGGCGCCAGGCTCATTATGAAAGTGTTTGGGTGCACTTACCTGATGCAGACCATGGTGCAGAACCCCGGCCTCCTTGAGGCCTGAAAGGAACTACTTTACCTGTGGGACTCATTTACCACCCGGGCGTGGTCGGGGAAGGATACATACCTGATTGGAGGAAGGACACATTCTAGGAACTTCTTCCAAGGCTATTTAAACCACACCCGATCAGCCACATGTGCTTCGAGTTGTTCTGCATCTAGCAGCTGGACGCTCACCGTGTCTGCTCCTGCATCTTGACTTCTGCCACACCTGCCAGCATCCTGAATCACCTGCAAAGGAAGGGAACAAGAGAACAGAAGAAGGAAAAGGCCTCACCTGCTAAATCTGCATCCCAGAGACATTTTGCCGACAATCCTGAAAAGGAAGACATTTATTTTTAGAAGCACATCGCATCGATCGCTGCAGCGCCGCATTCTACTCACCTTTACAGGGCGCCTCCATGTTCAGCAGCGACCATCTGGATTCGCAGTCGCGCCCCCGCGCCTAGGGAGAAAAAGACAAGAACAAAGGTGAGAGAAAGAAGGGAAAAGGGAAGCTAAAACTCCCTGTCAAGACTTACCTGTAGGGTCAATCCCTTTTCATTTCGGGTCCGCGCCGCATCCAGGCATTTTCGGACCCCGGCCCCTAAGGGGAAAAAGACATCAGCGTTAATGAGTGAATGAAAAGACATTACCAAAACACTCATTAAAGACTTACCTGATTTCCACAAGGATTTCACCGCTCACCTCGGGTCGGTGCCTGTTCCCCGGCATTCCGTACCCCGGCCCCTATGGGGAAAAAGACACTAGCATTAGAACATTAATGCATGAACACAAGGGGAACCACTTATAGAAAAACTTACCTGGAAGCCAAGCAAGTTTGGTTCTCACCCATCCGAAAATCCAGTGACGTAACTGGATACCAACGCGCCCCTGCATCAGAAGCAGGATGGAGAGCTCTTCCTTCCAGACCCTAAGGTGAGACGCTACGGGGAAGCACAGAAGGGTTTTGAGGAGGGTGAGAGGGGTACGTGGGAGGCCGATTGCATTACCCCGCAGACTGTTAACCCCCTATTCTCACCTACAGAAGGATACTTCTGCGAGTCAGACAAGCCAGATCTGGGGCCCGGTCCAGTCCGTCTTCCGAACCCTGCGCATCACCTTAGACGAGGTCACAGCAGCGCGAACCAGGCCAGCGCCCCCGTTGGAGTCAGGTGAGCGTTACAGTTACAGAGTATTTTGTGGTCAACCAGGTTGAAGGCCGCTGAGAGATCTAAGAGGAGTAGGATGGCAGCCTTGCCCTTATCTTTAATTTCGTCAATCTGACTTTTAAGGTCAACAAGGGCAGTTTCTGTTCCATGCTGAGGCCGGAAGCCAGACTGACGCAATCCGAGTAATTGGTTAGACTCTAGGTAATGCTGAATTTGCAGGTAAGCAACTCTATCGAGAATTTTCAGCAGGAAGGGAACAGTTGTGATGGGCCTGTAATTTGTGGGGATGGAGGGGTCCAGAGTCTGTTTTTTTAGTAGCGGGAGGACCCATGATTGTTTCAGATTGTTGGGTACCGAATTAGTGGAGAAAGATGCGTTTATGAGCTTGGATATGAAGGGGGCGAGGTCTCTTGCTGCATCTTTTATGATCTGTGCAGGGCAGCTGTCCCCTTTACAGTTTGATTGTTTGAGGGCTGTTATAATTTTTTGCACTTCTAGTGCGGTTAGATTTTTGAAGGTGAAGCCCTGGTTGGTGTTAGGGGTGGTAGGTGGGCTGGGCATGAGGGGGCTAAGGGTGGGGTTACTATTAGAGAGTTGAAGTCTTTTTTGTTTTTGATTTTAGTTTGTAGGCCAGTAATTTTGTTTGCCTGGGCATCTTGGATACTTGTGCACCAGGATTGGTCCTTCACAGACGAATCCATAGGTGGATTGTGGTTTTCTAACTCCTTCAGGATAGTGAATAGTTCTTTGGTACTGGAGCTAGCATTACTTATTCTTGTGTTGTAGGCTTCCTTTTTTGTGCGAATAATTTCTTTTTTATAAAGGGAAGATGCATTTGTGAGATTGACTTTTATGTTCCGCTGATGGATTCTTTTTCCAAAGGGTTTCCATTTTGGACTTATTTTTTCTTAGTATTATGAGTTCTGGAGTATACCAGGAATTGAGGTGTGCTTTAGATTTACTTTTACGTAATTTTAGTGGGGCAACACGGTCAATAGTGTTGGTCATGGCGTTATTGTAGGTGTCTACTAGTAGGTTAGGGTCTGATGTGTTGGGGATCATGTTAAGGGTGGGTAGAACCAGTGGGATGAGGACTTCAGCGGTGATGTTCCGTTTGTTTCTCGTCAGGCATGCTGGTGCTGGAGGGTGTTGTCTGTGGAGGGGGTTATTAGTACTGATATCAAATGAGAGTAGGAAGTGGTCGGTCCATATCAGTGGTTGTGGGTCCCTGCAGATGATGTTGCAGTTGTGGGCAGCAAGCCAGTCTAGGGTTCTGCCTTTATGATGTGTGGGTAAGGTGTTAAGTTGAGTGTAGCTGTGTTCACCAAGTACATTGGCGAGGGAGGATGCTGGAGTGTCATGGGGGTCATTGGAGCCCAGGTTGAAGTCACCGAGAATAATATTCTGTGATAGAGGTTTGGATTTATCGGCTATGAGGGTGGTTATATCTTCCTCGAATGAACCTATGGGCCCAGGGGGTCTGTATAATAGATCCAAGGTAATGGAATTCTTGGGGGAGGTTTGAATTTTTATGGATAGATATTCACAGGACTTTAAAGGAGGGGCAGTCACAGATCTAATGTCAAGCAAGGATTTGAAAATGAGTGCTACACCTCCTCCACGGGCAACCGGTCTGTCGGCCCTGAGGATGGAGTAGTTGTCTGGAACTGCGAGAGATAGAGAGGGGCCTGCTGCAGTATGGAGCCAAGTTTCTGTGGTGGCGAGGAAATCCAGGTCTGCTGAGCAGATGATGTCTGCAATTTCCGTGGGGTGGGCCACAAGGGATCTAACATTGAGTAAGGCTCCTTTAAGTGGCACAGAGTTTGAAATGGTGTTTTTATTGGTGATTTTAGTAATATGATTTGTGGTCATTTTGCTAAGTAGGGTAGGGAGTCTACAACCTAGTCTATCGTTACGTGTCATGAGGTTGGGGTGGGCTACAGGGTAATGTTCAATCGAGCTGCGCAGGTTCTGGATGTTGTCAGAGTGGTCATCTGTAATGAGGCTGAGTGGGGTGTTTCCTAAAGTAATGCTTATTTTAGTACTATGGTCTGTGGGTGCGCTGTGGGAGAAAGGAGGTAGGGAAGGTAGGAAGGGTGTTGGGCAGGGAATGGGGTGATGTCTAGGACAGCCAAGCTTAGCGAGTCCATTACTGAGTGGGATATAGCTATTTCTGCTACATGGTGTGCAGTCGGGCATAATGCAGAAGGGGAACATGATGAGTATTAGCCAGGCTGGCATAGTTTGAATATGGATTTGGGTAGTATCTGGCTAGCAACCAGAGGGCACAACACAATCAATGTGGTCTATTAGTGACCAAAGGCACAGCACAGTGAGTGTGGTCTGTTAGCGACCAAGAGGCACATCATTATCAATATGGTCTAGTAGCGACCAAAGGCACAAGACACTGAGAGTGGTCTGTTAGCGACCAGAGGGCACAATACAATCAATGTGGTCTAGTAGTGACCAAAGGCACAGCACAGTGAGTGTGGTCTGTTAGCGACCAAGAGGCACATCATTATCAATATGGTCTAGTAGCGACCAAAGGCACAACACAGAGAGAGTGGTCTGTTAGCGACCAGGGGGCACAGTACAATCAATGTGGTCTAGTAGCGACCAAGGGCACAACACAGTGAGAGTGGTCTGTTAGCGACCAGAGGGCACAATACAATCAATGTGGTCTAGTAGCGACCAGCGGCACAACACAAATCAAATGTGGTCTATTAGCGACCATAGAGCACAACACAAATCAAGTGTGGTCTGTTAGCGACCGTGAGGCAGACCACAAGTCACCTAAATTTGGCATTCCTATTCACAAGTAAGGTACAGGTATATTATGGTGAGACATCAAGAATTGGTATTCCTATTGCGACTTGTTCCGACAATGACAGGCGACTAAAATGCAGTAAGGTAGCAGTTGATAATCATAGGGCAATTGAGGCAGGCATAAGTCCTAGGATTCATTCTGAGTGATAGGGTAAAGAAGATGCAGTACTCATAGGTGAACATGGCAGGTATTTTTGCAAGAGTACACGTCAGTTCAGCTTAGGTATCGTTCTGATTGTAGTTACAGTGGTCATTACAGTAGAAGTAACAAGATGATTGTCCCCAGTGGCGTCTGTGATCTGTTCTGGGAGAAGTGGTCTTAAGCAGTGGGCAACGTTTTTATAGTCTTAACATTAGACTAAGGAAAGTAAGACTAGACTAGGAGAGGGCATACATCAGAAGCGGAGTAGTATAGCTGAGTTCTTACCCAAGAATCAGGAAGATTTCACCAGGGGGGCCGTCCTTGGCCTCTGCATTATTTCGCGTTACAAATGTAGTACTCCGGAGCACTCGTGCACGACATGCCAAGACAGGCACAGACAGGGGGGTAGCCCTAGTTATGGGGCCTTTGTTGGTGGAGGCCGGCTTCCGCCTCCGGTGATGCCTGGTTGGTTAAGAAAGCACACGGGGATAGTTGCTAAGCAACGTATCAACAAAGATCCGAACAATGGATCAGATGGCGGCGGCCATCTTGGATTTGCAGCGAGGGTCGTACCTCGTATGGGCACTCCACGTTGGTCTGGGGGAGGCCGTGGAAGCCGTGGGTATGGGCAGCAGGGTTTTACAGGCATGTAAGCGCGGATGCTTACTTAGAATGCTGCTCCTTCAGCGATGTTGATCCCGGCAGCCGAGTTGAGGGATCGTAGGTCTAGCTGCTCCTGCAGCATCAGACACGGCTCGATCAGCTGCTCCGGCAGCGCTGGTCTGGGGCTCCTGCCCTTGTGGAGGGGGAAGCCACATGTCCCTCTCCTATGATTTCTTTTTCTTTTTTTACATTTTTTTTTTAATTTGCTTGGCTGATAAAATCAACCTTTCAAATTATAACAAAACTTCACATTCATATTATAACATACATGTAAATCATAATCGAAGTAGAAAAATATCAAATATAAATGTTATCGGATGTAAAATCATGCTCATAGATATCAGTACAGCGAGTAACATGCTCCAGCATTTTCCAGATTTCTTTTCAATGTATTCTTTACAATACATTCTTTAACCATCCTTCTGACATAATTACTCAAGATCTTTTGGAAAAATTGAATCCAAATATTGTACTATGGTCACTCTGACAGACAATTTTGTGCTAGAGAATATACATTGGCGTATTTCAATCAGTTCCATTGTACAATGTTGAGCAAGTAGATTCATAAAATACAACTTTCGTTGACAGTTCAACTGAGGACAAGTTACTATACAGTGTTCCAGAGTTTCTCTTTATGATTCATTTCGACAGAAGCAACAAAAGTTTTGATCTTTTGGAATAAACTATATTCTTGCCATCAAATCTAGTGTAGACCAAAGATTAATCTAAAACGTAAATATTTGTTACGTATAGAAGGAGATGGACATTTAATGAAATAATCTGCCATTATTCGATATTGCTTATGACCAAATAATTTTGCATCAATATCCTTATAGAGTAAACATTTGCTTCGATTAACACCCCAATCCTGCTGGAAAATGTTTACTTTAGAGCATATCGGATCGTATAAAAGGAGTTCCAACTCAACCGAGTCATCAGCCAATGCATTTAAAGTATTTTGACACCAAGCTTTGGAAAGATCTGATTCCGAGCAAGTAAATGGTGAGCCATTGCACCCAAAATATTAGGCAAACTCAGGCCCAACAGACACTTTCTTAACAAGGCACAGAGTTTCCACACCATTTGAGAATGCAAGGAAAGTAGACCAACTTCAAATCGAATTATTGGTAATGGCGTAAAATTTGGGAGACAGAGTACTTGTTTCCAAAAGCGGGATTCTAATTTGTCCCACCATTTAAGGTCTTTTGGCTTTGAGGCTTCTATGCCATAGGTTAAGATTGGAGTCACCTTTTGCTAGTAAAAAGACATAACATGTTGTACTGAACATTTTCCATATCTTCCCATGAGTATTTTGCTTGCGAGATTAAGGTGCATAATTTACCTTTCAGCTCTTGCTCATAACCCGCACTTATCATGGTGTCAGATATTGCCACTACTAGATATTTGTATTGGGTTACTCTGAGGAGTTCTACATACTGTAACTTTCATTTATACAACCGTGTTTTCCTAACAGCATTTGGTTTACAAACCATTATTTGAGTCTTGTCTGTATTAATCACAAGATGGTTTACTGCCGCATATGCATCTAGATCATTCAACAACTTTTGCAATCTAATGTGTGTCCTAGACATAAGTACAAGATCATCTGCATATAGCAGATAGCAGATTTTTTGATCACCCAAACTTGGAGAGTTACTTAGGACCTTTCCAAGCAAAATACCCAAATCAAACAAGAACACATTGTTAAAAGTAACTGCACATTTCAGCACGCCCCTCACTCGTCTCCTACTGAGCCAGCGGTGCGCATCTGTGTCTTCGGGGGTTGGGGCAGCTCCTCAGAAGACTGCGCGCGTGTGTATATAAAATGCTGCACAATATTAAGAATGATGAACTCACATCGGGAACTGTTGAGAGGCTGCTGAGAGGCGCGCCTGTAAACAGAGGCTTCCGGTGAAACAAAAGCTGCCAATAGGAGAATCAATGAGATGCTGACAGTTTTCACAGGGTAATCTCACCTGATATTGCTCTTTCTCTCACCTCTCTCGCTCTCTCACGCTCTCTCTCTCTGAAGCACGCTCACCCCTGCAGAAGAACGGCCCCATTGTGCAATGCCCCGCACAGGAGAAGCTCTAGCAGACAGCTCTCGTATCCGTCCTGGTGCTGAAGCGGGGTCCACGGTGCCCCTCTCAAAACACAAACATATGGCTCTGAAATCAAACGTAAAAGGGGCAGTGGCACGTGCAGTGCTCCGTTCATAATGCACAGGCTCCAGCACTTGAGCGAGCGCTGCCACGCCCATGCCCACTCAAGACCCTTAACGACACCAATCATTCATTTCACCACAGTGTCTCGGCCTGGTGCTGCGCTGCCTGGCCTGCTACTGCTACAGCCAGCCTCAGCCTGCAGGCTGCAGACAGTGTAAACTGGGCCGGTGCTATGACAGGCAGAGTGGTTAAATGACTTACAGAGTATTTTGGCGCTCTAACATTTGCAAATATAGGCAAACACCTAACCTTGCCTAGTGACCGGCCCTGTCTGCAAGACTCTTAATGCCCTGCTTAATTACTCGTACTGCATGAAGGAACGGTAGTTTCTTTGATAACACTGACCAACTTGTAAAGAAAAGCACAAAATATAGCATATTCAATGTAAAATATTTGATTTATTTAATTGTGTTGAAAATGTCGAAGCCCTATGTATTGAATGTGTTTTGTTAGCGCATTTTAGGACAATGCCTGTAAAAGCAGTATCAACAAAACAACTGAACAAGTGTACTGATGGAGGAAGTGGAAGATGCAGGATCTAGACAATTACACAGATTTGCCTTAGGGTGTTTCTTAATGGCAAGCCACGCCCATTGCGCAAAGCAGTCAGCATCCAGTATATTCTACACAGAGGCACACCCATAGTGCTCATCAGTCTGAAGAAGGGGATTTCCAGCAGGAAGCCACATAGCTCAGCAGGCAACTTCCTGGAAGTGTTGCAGAGACAGGCTGTAGTAAACCAGACCATGCAGGAAGAAGAAAGACACTAGATACTTTTAGCATCTGATCAACCTTTATTATTGTACTGTGCTATAGAATATCTTTACATATATATATAGGACATGGGAAGACCCAACAGTTGTGCAGTGCACGCAGCTGTGCAGCTGCATTCACCCTGCTCAATCATGCTCCTGCACTTCGTTGATAAGTCAGCACTGCATGCCACCTCTTCCTGCTTCACTCGCGCAGGACCTGCCTATTGAGCTTTTCACCACATACCTCCCTTTGCAAACAATGTTATCTACAGTGTGGTTTTTGTCTTTGCAAATACATTCCTCAGTTGGTCCATACATCTTATTCCCCACAGCCGTATTATGCGCTTCTTTAAAGTTGGACTCTCTATTTCTTTTTTCTTTCATTTATTTATTTTATTTACTTATATCGCGCAGAAGCCCGCAGGCATCAGGGCGTGTACATAGAGACACTGACAACAAATAGTGAACGGGATAACTGTGTGGTTTAATGAAGTAGTGCTAGAGCTTTTTACTTGAAAAGGCTTGTTTTAAGTTTCTTTCTAAAGATCGTATAGTTTGCCTCCAGTCTTAGTGAACTCAGTAAACAGTTCCATGCCTGAGCCGCTCTTGCAGGGAAAGCACGTCCCCGTCCGTTTGCTCTTGAACTAATTCCAACTGCTTCCACATTTTCGTTCATTCAGCCTCTGCTTCAGGAACTTCTCCAGTGGAAGCATGCCTGATCACTTGCATTTCATGCAGGGACACTTTCCATGTTACATGCTCTGTGGTCTTATGTGAGAATGTACATTCTCCCTGTTCTTATTTATGGAACTACAGTACTACGAGAGGGAGCCCCTGTCATTGTGATTCACCTTTATCTTAAAATGAACATTTACCAAGTTTTACACTGTTACCTTTGTCTGCACTTTCTTTTGGTTTCTTTGAGATTGATCGGATGCAAATGGACTGGCATACAGACTCACCGAGGTGACTGGCCTATCAGCTAAACACCCATGCCAAGTGATGTCACAGAGCAGAGCACAGCACAGCTGAGATGTGGAATGCTGTGAAGCCTGCAGTTGCGAAATGTACTTTCTTCAGTGAAAGGACCTGTCTGTTATCATACATGCATTATACGTGCTGTTTTATGGGTGGAGAATAGATTTAGCTACTCCATTGTACATAAGGATGAGCCAGGGCTGGGAGGGGGAGAGCAGAATACAGCCCTATTATGCACTGGTGTGTGTTTCCATTAGAGCACGTTTCTCTCTACTTCTGGTCTCTTGTGTATTATTTGTGTCTGAGTGCCGAGTGCCTGGAATGCCTGAGGTGGCATGGGGGAGCTGGATGAGCACTGGTATCGTGGAGAGCAGGACTAGCCTTTAACATGCACTAAGTGTTTTTACAGCATGTCTGCCATCATATGCTCCTTTGGCACACCTCAACCCAGTAGCTACTATACACTCCGTCAATGTTTTGCATCTTCCTTGATGTTCTGTAACATAGCTAGATGCAGTCAAGGTGGAATTAACTATCCTACCTCAAATTGCTTGAAGTGGGGAAACTCCAGTTATTGCTTGAAGTGGGGATACTCCAGAGCTAAAGGTTGCAGACCACTGCACTAAAATCACATTATATAGGCTACTTGCTTCCTTCTGTTCCATTGGACCTATGAAGTTCAGCCTTTATCCCAAGGAGCTTCTGGGCTTTCAACACCCTGTAAAGGGCTGTGCCCACTGTATATTTTAGAACACTAACACGCCACCAACCATAGCCATTGGTCTTCGCCAGTGGTTATGGCCTTCGGCCGTTCCCACTGAATATTATACACACTAACCAGCCACTAGCCGTGGCCTTCAGCACAACACTGGCCAGCGGCCACCACCTTCTGCCATGCCCACTCTATATTCTAACATAAATGACCACCATGGCCAGTGGCTAACACCTTCAGCCGTGCCCACTGTATATTTTAAAATACTAACGTGCCACTAGCCATGGCCTTGGCTGTGTCCACTGTATATTATATAACACTAACCAGTCACTAGCCATGGCCTCCAGCTGGGCCCACTGTAGCTTTTAAAATGCTAATGGGTCACTTGCCATGGCCTTCGGACACTGTGGCCCTCATTACAAGCTGGGCGCAAAGGGATACCGGGCACCGGTAATGACACCGGTGCCGGTAATCCCTTTGCGCCCTGTTCCGAGGTCTCTTTGCGGGTCTTTCCTTAACGCCTGGTTTTAGCAGGCGTTAAGGACGGGACCCGCAAAGGGATACCGGGGTCAATAACGGTACCGTAATTTACAATACCGTTATTGCCACCTTCCCATTGAGCCCTATGGGTACTTGAATGGGAATCGGGAATGGCTTTTCAAATGGGGACTTACCGGTCCCACAATGGTCGGAATAGACCAGTAAGTCCCCATACCACCAAGTCGGTGGCGGTACCAGTATTGGTGCTAGTCATGGCGCTAATAGCCTATGAAGTTCAGTCTTACTTTATCCCAAGGAGCTTCTGGGCTTTCAACACCCTGTAAAGGGCTGTACCCACTGTATATTTTAGAACACTAACAGGCAACCAACCATAGCCATTGGTCTTCTCCAGTGGCTATGGCCTTCGGCCGTTCCCACTGAATATTATACACACTAACCAGCCACTAGCCGTGGCCTTCAGCACAACACTGGCCAGCGGCCACCGCCTTCTGCCATGCCCACTCTATATTCTAACATATAAATGACCACCATGGCCAGTGGCTACAACCTTCGGCCGTGCCCACTGTATATTTTAAAATACTAACGTGCCACTAGCCATGGCCTTCGGCTGTGTCCACTGTATATTATATAACAACCCCATGCTGAGGTTGGTGCTAGTCATGGCGCTATGACTGAGGCCCTGTATATTTTACAACACTAACCAGTGACTAGTCATGGCATTTGGCTGTGCCCACTGTATATTCTAACATATTAATGTGCCACTAGCCATGGCCAGTGGCCACTGCCTTTGACCTTGCCCATTGTATATTTTAAAACACTAACCGGCCACTAGGCATGGCTTTCGGCCATGGCCACTGTATATTTTACAACACTAACCAACCACTATCTATGGCCTTTGCTGATGGCCAGTGACCACAGGCTCCATCATGGCCAAGTCCACGGCCTACATTTTATTATTAAGATAATCAAATTATTTGTGAGCTAACCTATAAATTATGTAATGACTAACACCATTACTAATGTAATCTGTTATATATATTGTAATTAGTGTTGTCAGCAGTGATGGCATCAGTGATTTGATCTGTGCTGTCATCAGTGATATCATAGAATGTGCAATTAGTGAGGTCATCAGTGTTGTCATCATTGTGGCCATAGGCTATGCAGCAGGGGACACGAAGTTAAGGTGGCTTTAGCTGAATTTCAGGGGTTTTGTTGCGTTAAGTTCTCACCTCAACGTCCCTGCAACTAACATTTTTCCTTGAATTTCAAAGGTTTTTTTACAATGTATTGCTCACCTTAACATCCCTGCAACTAAAGTTTCTTTCATGGAATTTCAGGGGTTTTGTTATTCTGTAGATTGTTTCCATGGCACTGGCCATGGTCTTCAGCGATGGCCAGTGGACACGGTTTTCGGCCGTGCCCATTGTATATTTTAGAACACTACCAGACCACTAGCCATGGACAAAGGCCTGGACTTGGGCCAAGCCCAATGTCTATTTTAGAACACTACCAGACGACTGGCCATGGCTTTCGGTCATGGCCAGTGAGCACTGCCTGAGGCCGCGCCCACTGTTAATTTAGAACACTACCAGAACACTACTCATGATCTTCGGCTGTGCCAACTGTATTTTTTAAATCACTACATGCTCACTAACCATGGCCAAAGGTCATGGCCTTTGGCGGTGCCCACTGTCCATTTTAGACCACTACCAAACTAGTAACCATTACTTAAGGCCATGGCCAGTAGGCACGGACTTCGTCAGTGCCCAATGTTTATTTTAGAACACAACCAGACCACTAGCCATCGCCTTCAGCCAATGCCAGTGGCCACAGCCGATATATTTTTTAAATCACTGCCTGATCACTAGCTATGGTCTGTGGGCCTGGCCTTTGGCTGGGCTCACCGTCCATTTTACAACACTATCAGACCACTAGCCATGGCCTTTGCCCATTGTATTTTTCAATCACTACCAGACCACTAGCCATGGCCTTCGGCTATGGCCAGTGGGCTTTGCCTCTGGCCATGTCCACTGTACCTTTGAAGTCAATACCAGACCACTAGCAATTGCCTTTGGCCATGGCCAGTGGGCACAGCCGAGACCACTACCAGGCCATTAGTCATGGCCTTCAGCCGTGCCCACTGTCCATTTTAGAACACTACCAGACCACTAGCCATGGCCTCCAGCCGTACCCAATGTCCATTTTAGAACACTACCAGACCACTGTGCCCACTGTGTTTTTTTAATCACTATCTGGTCATTAGCCATGGCCTTTGGCTGTGCCCACTGTCCAGTTTAAAACACTATCAGACCACAGTGATTTTTCACCCTGACCTCACTTGTTAAGGATTTCAATCAAGTACACAACCGCGTCTCACCTAGCATGTAGTGCGCAATGAAATACTTATTTATTATGTGTATAGGTTCAATATTCTGGATGATATACCACTTGTATCACACCTGTCACAAATTACCCCTCAGGTCACACTGGACCAGTAATCAGGCTAGTTGGTAAAAGTAAATATTTATATATTCATTTAATATTCAAATCACACATACATTTTAATATGTATATATATATATATGTATATGGGGCAACAATCTTCCCTCCCCAAACAAGAGAGAAAACCGTTTTTGGAAATTGTCACTTTTTAAAATGACAGGTGAAAATGGCTTTGTGAAACAATGCAAAAGGGTGCAAAAATGCTTAAATTGATAAATAATTCTTATCGGAGCAACACTAAACAGGTCCTAACAAACATGAGCCACAAAATAAACAACAGTACACACTTTAGATCGGAATGGAAGTGTGGAAATACTTTGAATGAGAAAAAGAAACGTGGGAAACTTTTGAGAAATGTAAATTCACAGCAAATTTCACGATGCGATTTCTGATAGAAACGGTCACATACACTGTTTTGGATATAGCCAAGGGTTTTAGGTGTAACTGAGAGTTGAAATTATGTTTCTATCTATAAAATTGAAGAAGTTATGGAAGTTTTAGTGAGAGGCATTTTTGGAAAAAATAGAGCAGAGAAAAGCAGAAATTCGGTTTTAAAAATGACAGATTGATTCTATTACAATACATTAATGACTATGAAAAAGAGAATGCCACCCGTGAATCTCCACAGCTATGCACGGCCGCTTGTAACTCTTCACGTGTGATACTCTGGTTTCCGTTCGGTGTGGAAATTACTTTATTTAATCCAAATCACGAATGGGTTATGGTTTAACGAAACAAAATGGGGAAAACTCAGCGCAAGAATGGTTTTGACAATGTTAGGGTTCTGAAGTTAAAGATGGGATAGGATGAGGTTGGGATAAGACAAGGCAATATACTATGGGTGACTATTATTCCTGTTGATACTTACAGTCCACTGTAATTAAGATTGGACATTCAGGGTTCTGGTCATTGGATCGGGTCTACCGGCAGCGGGGCACATCTGGCAGGATGATCAGCGGGCAGTTCTGGTCAATTGGACTGACACCTCAACTGGATTTGGAATGGATCGGCCCTTCTGGTCAGTGGACATTGTAGATTAGCGCGATGGTGAGTTTCAGCAGGCACGCGTGATGGTAGCAAGCCAGACTGGATCAGAATTAAATTCCCTTAAGTTTGGGATGATTGAATTTGGGCCTAGCTAAAAAGAGTTCAGCAAATGCTGGGCCTTAGTTTTTGCAAAAAAGTCTGGAATCAGGACACAATGAAGAAGTCAGGAACAAAGTGCTGTGCGGAAATCAGGATGTGGTCAGGAAGCAGTATGTGTGTATGTGTGGTGAAGTTCCTATATTTATCCTACCAAGGGACATCACAAAGTTTATGGTATGGGCAGAATTTCAAACCACACCCCCACGTCTGTGAGTGGCCGAAGGCACTTGCCTTGTTCTGGTTGGCAGTCAGAACAAGCTGTCATATTTTATGATGCGATTTGGGAACTCCCACATTGATTTTGAACTAAAATTATGTCCACTAATAAAATCAGACACATACATTACATATTTGATGGGTTATTTTCACATTCAATTCCCATCTCTGTGAGTGCTGTCTTAGTCATTCTGTGGAATTTTATCATTTTTAATCATAACAGTTTGGACTAATGATTTCTAATTCAGTACATATTTGGTCGATTATCAGTAGAGCATCGGTATACAATATCAGACTTGCAGCATTAATAATTGTGCTACAATTAGGGTTTTCCTGTAACTTTGGTGCCTTAGGTAGTACAGGGTTCATTAATGTCTTCAAAGCAAGGGCTGAAAATTTTTGTTTTGTCCTCCTTGAGGTTGCACAGTTAAAGAGTTTCAAACTTAATCATAAATAAGTATTTAAACACCAAATGTTCTGGGCACTTTTTTTTTCTTTGTAACGTTCCTTTCAAATGACAACAGCTGTCACATTCCTTTGATCAGGGAGATGTGTCCCCTTCCTGGAGAGGGAAGCTCCCCTGTAGAGATCAGTAGGCAGCCAGCCATTGTCCTTGGCTCAGCCAGAGACGAAAGTCTGATGAGCTCATTGTTGTCAATACGTGGGAACCTCCAGCATTCATTAAGGCTTCCTGTAGCAAGGGAGTGTCAACTGAAGTGTCATCTTTCCCAGGCTGGGCACTATCAAGTCAGAATTATGTACTAACTTAACTCCAAACTGGGTTACTTTAAAATTCACTTTAAGGTCTTTCATTTAAAACATATAAAACTCAACACAGTTTATAAGGGATTTGGACCTTTAAAATAATTAAGCCCTTCACAAACATGCTGTTAAATAGGTGAATTTTGCAATTTCCTCAGGGAAAAGGCACATTTAAACCGTTTTTTTGCATCTAATTTTCTTATGCCGCACACACACATCCAACTCTTTATTCTGTCTTTGAGTGCAGGGATTTGTCTGCAACCTGGCAGTAAGTATTCCGCTTATACTTGGAGTTTTCTCTGCACAGCTGAAATTGATATGTTGCCACTTTTATCCGCATGTTTCCCGTGCAACTGAAAACAAACTGTTGCTGGACTGGTGTTTCATAAAATACATTCCTTAGCTCCTGTCAGTCAGTGAGGCCCGGTTTCTTCTGACTACACTGGATGATCTGTAGTTTCAGCACTCTTTTCATTTCAATGGTTCACTTGGAAAATGACTGGATTTAGCGCCAAAACAGCACTTTGAAGGTTGCAATTGATTGGGGAACTGCATTTTAAAGGGCATTTTGGGTTTTTAGCCTACTTCTGTAGCCTTGCTTCATGTGACATGTAACAGCACCCACTGGCATTCTCCTTCAGTGAGTTCTGTTTTTACACTAACTTTGACTGTGTGTGGCAGGGGTGTGCAGCCTTTTGTGATTTATGGACCATGCTGTCATGGCCACTGGTCTAGGGCCAAGTACTTCACCACCTGCAGGGTCCCAATGGACCCAGTCTTGGTGCCTATGGCACCAAGCTCATTACAAAGTGTGCTCTGCACACAGAATACAGAAAGCAAGTGCCTCTAGGCTGGGTGGGGCCCTACCAATACAGGGAAGGCACGTGCAGAAGACAGGAGGAGTGGCAAGGTGGGGCCACAAGGCGAGGCCTAAGGGGAGTGGCTCGGGCCAGGCTATATAAGCCTGCCCCACCTGCATGCTGGCGCTTTGCGTTATTCTGCTAGAGCAGCGTAACGCTTACCGCTGTTCATAAGACTCTTACCTGGTTCAGCATGTGCATCTTCAATCTCTGGAACTCTCCATCGTCTTACCTGGAATCAGCCACACCATTGCTAGAAGCACTGCCATCTGCTTCCCATCTGCAGCCGCTGCGCGCATCTTACCTGAGTCAGCCTTGCCATTGCTTGAAGAAGCACTTCTACCGCTTCTGACTCTGCAGCAGCCGCGCTTATCTTACCAGTCTTCTCGAGTCCTCTGCGGGTGCCGCCTAGCATTCTTACCTGTCCCGAACTTCAATCAACACTGCGCCATCTTCCGGCGCAGCATCCAAGTGGATCTTCATCTCCGGCAGCTGGCAGGAGTTCAAAAACCGCTCACCAGCTAATACCGACCAGCTGCACCTGCAAAGGGAATAGAACACACAAGGTGTGCAAGTCGCATAGACTATAACACATTAAGCAACGCAACTCACGAACTTGGCGCAGTTTCGGGCACAGTCTACTTACCACCAGTAGATCCTCCGGAATATACTTTTTTCTTCTCCACGCGCTCGTGGGCCATCTTCATTCCTAGGGAGAGACAGGACAATAATCATTGGGGAAAATTAACACAAAGGATACGGACAATAATCGTAGTAATAAACCTACCTTCAAGATGGAATGGTCGCAGCCGGTCTGGACCTCTACACACAGGACAAGTGACGCAACTAGGTCCATCCACAGCACCCCTGCTGAAGGAAAGCAGGACGGAAAGCCCATCATTACATCAAAACAGGTGAGCTTGCATGGGCAAAATCTTGTGCACTACATTCTGGCACGAAAGGGTCAAAGGGGATCCCAGCACCACCATCCTATTGTCGCTGCCTCTCATCTTCTCTCAGGACCAGTACCAGCACCCCGGGTCCTCGATACTACTGCAGTTGGGGGAGAGAAGCGATCCAAGGGAGTCAACTCCTGGGAGAGCTCCAACCGTGCCCCAAAGTCCCCGTAGAGACCAGGTGAGCGTAACACATGTGCAGTTTTGCAGATTTGACATGCACAGGGGTTAGTGCGTCCATTTATGGATGATTCTTCCCCCATTGGCAAAGGGTTGCAGTGGGCACATCAGCATGGTTAAAAATATCCCACAAATCCCCCTCCCCTGACTTCAGCTGGACTTCCAGTCGTGGGGAAGTCGGGCACATGGGATTTTTCTTTCTGTCCATGTGCAGAAATCGGGTTTCTTCTCCCGACAGCGATTGATGCAACACGCTCTCCTTGCTGGTTCAGGTTGGAAGTGTGGAGCGACAGTCTGGATCTCTTGGGTTTTTGTCCTCCCGGTCCCCGTGGAGGTCCTCCTTGCAATTAGGTGTACTTGGAGCAATACTAGAAAACAGAACCTAGCACGGTTATGAACATTTTCCCCACTACAGTTCCCTGGGGGATTTGAGCAGTGGGATCGACGCATGCATTTAATAACAATTGATAATATTCCCCGCATATATTCAATGATAATTTACCAATTTCCTCACATGTAATCAATGAACATTTAATAATTTTCTAGATGTCCGGATTTTCCCCCTCTGGGTTTCCGGCAAGCTCTTCTATTTGCCGCAAAGTGTGCCTGGGATGGCAACTCTTTAGCTGGTTTATGTGGACCCACTTGTCTTCCCCCTCTGTCAAATTTCCCTTGGGGATGCGGATTCTGTAGGCGACTGGTGAGATTCTGTCCACAATTTCAAAAGGACCCTGCCAGCTTGACAGGAATTTGGCTCCTTGGCTTGGTTCCTTCGGAAATTGTACAAGTAGAACCTGTCTCCTACTTGATATTCCTTTTTAGTAGTATTAAGGTTATAGTGGGTCTTCATCCTGTCTGCAGATCTTTCTAGATTCCACTGAGCATATGCAAAAGCATGTTGAAGGTGTTTTCTCAAATTCTCAACATACTAATGAGTTGTGGAGGCATTTATTAATGTCTGCTCTTGGGTTCTATAGAGTAGATGCTGGGGTAGCACCACCCTTCATCCAGTCATCAGCTCAAATTGAGACATTTTTGTTGCAGAAGAAGGGGTGGATCTGATGGCCATCAGGACAAGAAGTAATTGAATATCCCAACTTGGCCCAGAGTCTGCCACAAACTTTTTTAATATGCTCACAATGGTTTTATTGTACCTCTCAACTCCACCACTAGAGGATTGCGGTACGCAATGTGTAGTTTCCTTTTTACCCCACGTATCCCCCACATCTTTTTCATCACTTCACTGGTGAAGTGACTACCTCGGTCTGACTCAATTCTTTGGGGTAGTCCAAAATGCGATAAGATGTGATTGATCATCAGGGCAGCTGCTGTTTCTTGCTTGCAATTTGGGTCCGGGAGACATTCCACCCATTTTGTAAACAAGCATATTATGGTTAACATGTACTTTTTCCCCCTAGAGGAGCGAATCACGGGCCCGATGAAATCGACTTGAAAATTTGACCAAGGCAGTGTCATCCCCCTTTTTTGGAGGGGAGCACGGTGTGTGAGTAATGTTGGGTGATATTGTGCACACACAAGACACCCCTTCAAGTATTGGTCGAGGTCCTGCCCCATGTGTGGCCAGTATGCAACCTCTCGCAACATTTCTAATGTTGTATGAAACCCCCGATGACCGGCTGTGGCCGCATCATGGGGGTGACTTAGCATCAGGCTTTGGAATGAGGTAGGGACCACTCAATGGTCACAGCCAGATATGGATCTCCCCACCAACAAACCGTCTTGGATTCAGAACATTTTTGGATAGTTCATCAACACTCTGAGGTCCTCTTTCCCAAAGCAATCGGTATTCGTCAGGGGAAAGTTCTCAGGGTCCTCAATGTGTTGATAAAACTTACCAATCATTGGATCCCCTTTTTGAGCCGTAACAAAATCAGCATCTGGGGTCTCCTTGCTCCACTGGGCAGTTGAGAATTCATTGTGAGTATTTGTCTGGGACCTAGTGATAGCAGTGACCTGGATTTCCCCCAACAGGGACTCAATCTCAAGTAGATCCCCTTGGATGGCTCCGGATTTGGCCAACTGATCAGCTAGGTCATTTCCAGTTTTGTCTGGTCCCTCTACTTTAGAATGACACTTGATCTTTTTCCAGTAGATTGTCATCCCGCTAGAGGTGACCAGATCATCAATATTCTGTATTAGTTTTCTATGTTTTAGTGGTTTATTGTTAGCAGATAGCATGCCTCGGGCTTCCAATTAACCAGGTTTTCCACGAACCCGTTCCGGACATAATCTGAATCAGTGATTAGGACCAGTTTGTGGAGTTGGTGTTTGACAGCAGTGAGGATGGCTTGATACACAGCCATCAGCTCTGCCACTTAACTACTACAGAGACCGATTTTGTACCCAGCGGAGGGTTCCAGGGCATCAATTAACCAGGCACTCCCCATGCCGCCCACTAGTTTTTTTTCCCCGTTGTTGTCAACATGGTCGGAGCACCCATCCAAATAGACAGTCGGAAATCCCTCACACTTGTCTTCTTTATAGACTTTGTGTGGGCAATTTAGGCACGCTTCCATGTTGTCCTTGATTTTAAGACTTTCATCCTTGAGACAGTTTTCTCTGGCACAATCATGCAAGTCAGCCAGACCTTGCACGAGGGGACTCTTCTTGTTTTGGCCATATCTGACCTCCACAGGAAAGCCTTGCATTGACAGAATCCAGGAAGTAATTCGGGAATTACTCACATTTCCGGGCCGGATTCTGTCACTTTGAAGATATTACAGAGGCTGATGTGGAGTCTCCACTATGATGTGTTCCCCCTGGATGAACGGGTGGTAATTCTTCAATGCCCACACTGTTTCCAGGAGTGCCTTCTCACAATCGTTGAATTTTACCTCCTCAAAGGATAAAGTCTTACTCGCATAGGCGATGACTTTATTGACCTTGTCATGCTTTTGGTATAAGACTGCTGTCAAATACGTATTTGAGAACCCTGTCTCCAAGAAGAACTCCTTGTTTTTGACAGGGTAAACTAGGCAAGGTGCTTGTGAGAGGCTTCTTTTGAGTTGTCTTACTGACTCGCCTTGTTCTGGACCCCATCCCACTTGGCCCCCCCTTCAACAGATGGATCAGGGGTCTTGTGATCTCTGCATAATCCTCAATGAACTTTCTACTGTAATTAGTCAGTCCAAGGAGGCTCCTTAGCTCACGCTGAGTTGTGGGGTATTTTAGTTTCAGGAGTGCTTCCACTTTTTTTTTTCTTGCGGACAGAGACCCTTGGGAGTTATCTCATGTCCCAAGAAATTGACACGGTTCCTACACCACTGTCTCTTTCAGAAGGATAGTTTTGCTCCAGCAGTCCTTAACTGTGTCAGAACATAACAGATCTCTGCTATGTGTTCCTCCACAGTTGAGCTTTTGATCAGAACATCATCTACATAGGCCAGGTTACCCCTTTCACCAAAGTTGGGCATGGCCTTATGCAAGAAGATATTGAATTTATTGCTGGAGTTGATGTATCCAAAGGGAGTCCTGGTCCATGTGTACTGCTGCCACCTGAAGGTAAAGGCCAGCTTTTATTGGTCCTCCCTACTGACAGGTACGGTCCAGTACCCATTGGTCAGGTCAATACAGTGACCCCTGGATCTGGGTCGGCCCTTGGTCAATGTAGGGAAGAGGCCATTGGGAAGTGTCTACCCATTTGTTTAGCTCCCTCAAGTCAGCACAGAGTATCGACTGGCTGTTTGGTTTCAAAATCCCCAGCACCGGTTTATTGAAGGTACTGTGGACTGGACGAATTATCCCACGGGACTCAAGGTTTTTAATTATTTCTGTGAGGGACTCCATGGATGCGAGAGGCAAGCGATATTGCTTCACAAACACTTGAGTCATGCCAGGGTCTGTGGCAATTGTTGTTGTATGGATTTCGGTGCGACCACAGTCACATGAGTCCACCGCAAAGAGATCCTGAAAATCTAAGAATACTTGTTTCAATTTTTGCTTTTGCTCCAGAGTCTCACAGGCATCAGCTAGGTTGATTCTTTCTTCAAACATTTGCTGAAGCCTGGTAAGACTTCTGTTTTGGCTATCTCGGCAGCCTCCTCCAGCTGGGTGGAGAAGTCCCTGGTTAAAGTACTGACTTGGACTGATGGCTTCAGATGGGGAAGGCAGTCCTAGTGGACTTGAAAGATCACCTCATCCCACCTGAAGTCACAGGTCACCTCTTCCTTACCATAAGGGCAGGAAAAGCACACCAGGTAATTCCCCCCATACCAGTGAAGATCCTGTTTGTGTTGTGTCATTGTCGCTATCACTGTCACAAAACAGTCATTGGGGATTGGTCCTATGAGTTCATTACCTAAATCTATGGAAAAATGTCGGTCATCAACCGCCATTCCAATAATGGTGCCTGTGCCCAGAGTGATACTCCTAAGGTCGCTGTTATCCAGCACTATTTGAATGGTGGTGTGTTCTGTATTGACTAGTGGTGTTGGGTTTAACTCCAATCCTTGTTGGAGATGGGCATTGAGGTGGACATATGCGTCAGGATTTTGCAGTTTCTGTCCTCTTTTAATTTTAATTTAAGTAGGAATAGTCGTGTCCGTTCTGGGATGGTAACTTCCTCTCCAATCTTAACTTCCACTGCATATGGCAGCAGTTGAGCTGACCGAAATGCCTTCTCTGGATCATCAAAGTCCATGGGATTACCCGCTAATCGGGACCAGGCTTTGAAGTTTATCAGGTCCAAACAAATGGCAAAGCGATGGAGAATGTCACTGTCTAAATAAAATGCAGCAGGGACATCTCCCACGACCCAACAGTTATGTACTATGCTCTTGCTGCCTATGGAAATTTTGAGCATGCACCTGCTAGGCAGAAGATGTTTGGAATTGGGAGTTTTCAGGTCCATTTCCCATTTGTCTATTAATTTAAAGGTGGGAATGGCTGGATCTTTTGGGAGTTTTCAGAACATGGCTTTGCTGATGAATTTCTTACCGTACACGCACGCACACTCGGACGAGAACAGAGTCCTTCCCCTCATTTAACTGAATAGGGATTAACAACTGTTCTCCAATCTTCTGAATGTCAGCCAAGCTTTTAGCTGGTTTCTCATCATTTTGGACTATGGAAGTGGAGTTTTCTGATTGTGAATTGGTATAGAATTTCAGAGTATTTCCTTCCAGTGTGGAATGCCACTTGAGACTGGAAGGGAGGTTGATTGTCAGAAATAGAGAGGAATTTCCATCACCAGTTTGTTGTTCTACTGCAATTACAGTCACATCAGGGATTTTGTTGTTTTGAAAGTAGAACTTAATTTGGTTAGATTTTTGTTCAACCATGTGGCATGTGCCATTTAAACTAACATGGTTGACACTATGTTTTAATTATGTTTTAATTTTATTGGTTGGTTAGTCTGGGACCAGAGGAACTTGTTTACACAATCTATTAGGGGAGACAATCTAAGCAGGATGTCATTCCCCAGTAAACATGGCGTGCCCTCTGGAGTCACAATTATGACCAGGTGTTTCACCTTGTGTCACCCAATTTTAATTTCCAAATCCGCAGTCCCCTCGACAGGAATTTAATTCCCATCGAAGTTCTGAAGTTGTCCAGGAAGAGGGGTGAGAGGGATCTGGAATATCTCTCCCCTTCCTGCATTCAGCTGATCAAAGGCCCTCTTTGACAGAAGGGTGGCTTGGGATCCAAAATGTACATTGCCCTTGTACTTGGACCGGGGCATAAAATCTTCCCTCCTTCTCCTCAAGGGGGCAAAGATAATGTGCATTTTGGGCCATTTGGTGGGTTAATTTCTTGACTCTTGATTCTGAAACGGGGTAGTTTGGGCAGGATTCGGTGCGGGAGCTTGGGAATCTGTAAGAAAAATATGGCAGTTGGATATTGGGAGAGTTTTTGGCTCTCCTGTTTCTGATTCTGGGCCGCCCCCCCTTTTTGGAAGCAGTCCCCAGAATATGTTTGGGTAAGGGGATTTTATTGCTTATCATGCTGGGGTTCAATGATGGGCGGTCCTAACTCAGTACCCACATTTACCCAGTCTTGATTAGGCTCTCTCGGGACCCATTTTCTTTGGGAGGAGTTCCCCCCATCCCTGAAGGAGAAGATCCTTTTCCCAGAGTCCTCTGAGGACCCCTCTCCTTCAAATTGGAAGACACTATCCTCCTCCACAAAATGGGTCTTTTTAGGTCCTTTATTTCTCCTACCCGCCCTCTGTTCCTTAGGTTGCATACTTTCGGGGGCAGGAGATTTTGGCTCCGGTTCCTGGGTTTCCAGGGGCTTTTCACAAGTGGGGAAGGAAGCTTCCTCTGAGGCTTTAAACCCCCCACCCCCTGTGCCTCCTCCCTTGGAACTGGTGGATTAACGGGGTTCTCTCCCCGTCATTGCTCTCGAGTACCAGACCCTTGATTTGTGGAGTTCTGAGCAGCCATGTTCATCTGACTGTTCTGCTGAGCCCTCAACATGAGACCCAGATCCTGGGACAAGTTATGGACCTGGCGCTCCAGTTGGGACACCCGCTCTGGCTGGTACGGGGGTCTCTGTTCCTTCCTAAGTGGATCACGGGAAGGGTAACTGTCCCTTCTTCCATAATACCCGGAGTTAGGATAGTTCTGATAACCCTCCACCCTTGGCCTCCCCTCTCCCGGATTGGGCTGTCTGGACTCAGGAAAGTGAGGAACGAAAGGAGGGTTGTTTTGTGGGTTGAGGTTTTGCGGGTACCGGGGGAAGAAGCTTAATCTCGCATTTGGGGGATTATTGCCCTCCTGGTGAAATTTAGGAGGGAAGTTTCCCGGGTCGGTAGCTACATGGTTGGACCCCCCCTCCCACCTTGGGCTGGGAGAGTCCACACATACCCCAGGATGGGTTTGTTGCCCTTGTAATGGGGGCTAATATAATCAGGGGGGTTAGGGGTCGCATTTGTGTGATTACATCCCTGACTACCTGTTTGGGATTGGCCCGAGGGCCTTATGATTCTTTGGTTAGAAGATGGGTTCTGTACAGGAATATTTTTAGGGCCTCCCATCTCCAGATCTAAAATGGGGGCAACCTTCACCTCTGCCACCAGCAGCAGGGGTGTTGGTCGGTTTGGGGGTTTTATTTGTATTTTTATTTTCTACCAGTTACTGCACTTCATAAATACGGGTCGCCTGTTCAATGACCCAGTCTAGTGATCTCTTCTCATGAAAGTCCCTCACCAGCTGGGTCATGATGTATTTAGGGAATGCATGGAAGAAGGTATTAATGAACTCCCTGCTGTCTGTGCACACCCTCCTGGTGGTCTGCGCAAATGCACGTTTTTGTTCTTGCACAAATTCTTGTGGGGCCTGGTCTTCCCCACACTGCAGATTATAGGCCACCTTACGGGCCTCTTGGGGGTTCCTATGTACAGAAAAATGTTTTAAGATGGCCGCCCTATAGGTGGTGAGAGAGAAAAGACCTAGCCTTATGGGCCTTCGGTGCGGGCCGCACACCCTTGATGCCCACTTAGGGTTAAACAGGTTCTTTACAAGTACATATACATTTTCTTTCCACTTTAACCGTTTTCAAATTCCTTTATTTTTTCAGAAGGTAATTTTAGATAGTCAACATTTTTTTTGGTTCAGCTTCACCAATTAGGTTAATGCTGTAGCTGAGGCAAACAAAAAAAACAAAAAAACCCATATGGCTAATGCATTTCGGAATGTTTTCCTTCTTCAGAGCCGGGTTATAAATACTAACATTGTAATATCCACATATCACATTGTATTATGTTGATTAATGAGTTATCACGTTTCAAAATTATAATACAGAGGCATGGTTAGGTAGAAAGCATTAATGCAAAACAATAAATCATTTTTCAATTTTCATTTTTCAATTAGACAGGGCGCCCACGTATACAAACTAATGTTTAACATAGAAGAGAAAGAAGAGAAAAGCAACTTTTATCAGTCCATTCGATTTCTTAATCTCCAAAGCTAATTTGTGACATAACTTCTCTCAAACCTCAATGTCCTCTTCACCCAGTGTCATTTGCGTGCATTCTTTTGAAAGAGACATTCGATATTGTCATCATGTTCACCCCTTAGTTGTCGCATTCATTGGTGAATCTAAGTATACGGTGCCGTGCATCCGGTTCTAATTTGAGTGTTTCTCCATGCTATACCCCGAGCACTTCAGGTGTAGTTATAACTTATTGTGACTGTATGCATAGTGCTTGAAGTCACTGACCTGTTTGCCGTGTTTACTACTATCATTAGTAGATGCCGTTAATCTCACTGCACTGCGAGACAGTAAATGGAGCCCGCATTAGAGAACTGTTGAGCATTATGTCAGCATAACCTTTATATTTGCAAAAACGATTGCTGGTCGTTTCTGCTGAGAAATGTCTTACCTTGTAGTGCCAGTGTCAGACGCTCGATTCTGCTCCTTCTCGCAAGAACGGCGAATGCCGGTCTCGGTTCATTACGTTGCTATGACAACGTTTGGTACAAACATGGCCGTGCGCATCATCACGCGTCGGCCATGTTGGTGGGGCCAAATTACTTGTGTTTACGTTTTCTTGACTGTTCAAGGCTTCTGCATTTCTGCCATGATTATGTTTAATACGGTTATGTATTAAAACAAATGTAATCCACTTTGTGTATTTGTACAACATATATTTCTTATCCAAAGATTATGTGTGTAATCGCTACTTAAAGGAGTAGACACTTGTATTCGATATGGCCGGTGGTAACTGAACAATACCATCGTTTATTGATTTAGAGGCTTCTGTGTTAACCTTATGCGAGCAAGTTAGGGCTCGTGAAGTCTGATGTTTGTATGTAATGTGATAATACATTTGCCATGGCTCATTTTGTTTAAGATATAATAGGTCAGTGCTTAATATATCTATGTATCCACAGTGTTATGTGCCTGGCATATTTACTGTGTTGTTTAGTGATATCAGATCAGTGCTTAACATATCTACATATCTGCAAAGTCATGTGCTTGGCATATTTACAGTGTTGCTTAGTGATTTCAATAACAGTACAATGTGGGTCATAGTAAGTATAACCATGACGACCTTGTTATTATAAAAAGCAATTAAGATCAAACTCCTCATTGAGTCCTCGTGGGGACAATGCTTCTAGGTGGTCTATCCAGTACGCTTCTTTTTGTTGTCTTCTTTTTTTCGAGTCCATGTAGGAACCTTGTACTAGAATAGTTTCCAGAACTTGAAACTTAACTTGTGAAACATTATGTTTCTTCTCATTAAAGTGCCTTGCGACAGCAGAGTTCACATTGTGGTTGCGAATGCACGACTTATGTTCATTCATGCAAGTTTTTAGTTTTCTTCCTGTCTCTCCTACATAGTAAAGTCCACATGGACACCTAATGCAGTAAATGCAATGTTCTGTATAACAGGTGGCATAGCATCTAACAGTCATTTTTTCACCAGTGTATGGATGTGGGACTAGTCCGCCTTTGATGATATTATTGCAGTTACTGCAGTATAAGCAAGGATAAGTTCCTATTTTCTTTGGTTTGTTCCTTTTTCTTGTAGTGTCTCTGGTGTTCACTAGCAGGTCTCTTGAATTGCTTGATCTCTGGTAGGCGAACGTGGGGCTGTCCGAAAATACATTTTTAGTTCTTTCGCCGCTTTTTAGTATTGTCCAACGTTTATTGATACATCTCTTAATATGCACACTTTGTGAGGAAACTTTTGACATGTATACTAGCGCCGGGGGTTGTTTTTTATCCTTTGGTATGAGTGTGCTCGCTCTCGTTGTCAAAGATACCTTATCTTTTGTTGCTTGCAGATCTTCATTGGGATATCCTCTTTCCTTGAGTTTTTTACTCAGCTTCTCTAACTCCTGTTCACATTCCCTTTAGTCACTGATGATCCTTTTCAAGCATAACATTTGTCCGTAGGGCAAGTTCTTCAAAGTGTTTTGAGGATGAAAGCTCATACGATGCAGTAAATTATTCCTGTCCGTTGGTTTAGTAAACAGGGAGGTGGTGATCTGTTGGTTGTTTGCATTTATATTAATGTCCAGGTAGTGTATCCCAGGATTTCCAATTTCTGAAGTAAACTGGATGCATGGATCTATGTTGTTAATCTAGACCATGAACTCATCAAGTGACTCTCTTGTTCCTTGCCAAATGCCAAAAATATCGTCGATGTAACTTACCCATTTTTTCAGTTTGCTTTGCCATTCGGGTTTCTGTAGTATATGAGTTGTTTCAAATGGATGCATAAACGCATTTGCGTATGCAGGTGCCATTGTAGCGCCCATAGCAGTGCCGGAGGTTTGAATGTAGTATTCATCCTTGTATTCAAAATAAGAGTTCATTGATATAAAAGTAAGTAGCGTTAGGATGAACTCCTTCACTGCTCCTATCTCACCTTCCTGTAAAAGTAGCCACTCTACTGCTTCTAACCCTAGGTTGTGGGGAATGCTTGTGTATAAATTAGTCACATCGATGGTAAAGAGGATATCCTGTTCAGTAAGCCATACTTCTTCTAGAATGTTTAGAAAATGAGTACTGTCTTTTACGTAAGTAGTTGTTTTTTGTATTAGAGGCTGAAGAAATTAGTCAATGTAAGTCCCCAGTGGTTGCAGAATGCCGCCTGTTGCGGCCACTACTGGTCTTCCAGGTGGATTGGTAAGACTCTTATGTATTTTTGGCAGCAGATAGAAGTGAGGAGTATTGGGTTTCTGATTGAGTAAAAATGCCTTGGTTTTCCTTGTTATCATCTCTCTTTCCTCTGCTTTAGTGAGCAGTTCTTCCAAATTTTTTCCTATCTCTATAATTGGATTGTGATCAATTTTAGAATAGACGTAATGATTGTCCAGTTGTCTCTTGCATTCATTCTCATAGTCTTGTGTGTTTTGTAGCACTAGGGATCCCCCTTTATCTGCTGGTTTTATGGTTATTGTACAATCTGAGTATAAGTTCTGGATTATAGATATTTCTCCTCTGCTAAGGTTTCTATTCTTTGATGTTCCATACTTGATTTTTTAAAGATCTGCTGTAATCATTTTTTCAAAAATGTCTATTGCTGGGATGCTGATGGGAGGTACAAAAGTGCTTTTAGGTTTGACCTCAACTAAATCTGATGGCTCACGTGTGGGCTCGGTATTCTCCATTTCTGCAAAAAAGACTTTGAGTTTCAATTTTCTAGTGAGCTTATGTAGCTCAACTTTGGTGTTAAATAAGTTGGTGTTGTAAGTAGGTAAAAACTTGAGGCCATTTTGTAGAACTTGCTCTTCTTGTTTAGTCAGTATTCTGTTGGAAATATTCACCACTAAGTTGTTCTGGCTTGAATTCTTGTCTCTACTCCGGGACCTTTTCCTCTTGCCCCTCCTTGTTCGTTTCTTCCTGGTTGATCCTCTGAAAAAGAAGATTGTTGTGATGTGGTGCTGGTGCTTGGGGTGGGCCTACCGGCGTCTCTTGCTCCTTCTGTTCTTTGTTGTTGTGCTTGTGAGGTTTGCTCGTCTCTGCTGGAGTCTGTTTCTGAGCTGCTGTTATCTGAATTAGGGTTAGGATTACGTGGTCTCTGTGGTTGGTTCTGGTATTTATCTGCCCATGTATACACTTCGTCACGTAGATAATCAAACGTATTAACTTTTCAGATTTTTCTGGCTTCTAGATCAGCTTTGTATCCCTCCAGTTTTTTGTTGATGTCTACAAGTATCTCTCCAAGTGTATCTGTGCTCGTAAGTGCTGTGATTTCTTCAGATAGGATTTGTATTTCCTGTTCCAGATTCTGTAAATTAGCAAAAAGTTCTTTAATGGTCAGCAAGATCAGGTCGAGGGAGCATTTGTTCAATATCTGCTCCCATTTTTGCACAAACTCTTTGTTTTCCTTGCACAAAGTCGGTTTTAGTCCAATTCTCAACACTTGTGGTATCCTTTGCACCCTATAGGTGGACCATCTTGAGTGGTTCTGAGCCTCCAGCCCCGCAAAGAAGCTGGAGTACTTAGAGGAAAATGTCCATTTGACATATTGGATGCAACTGTGGCTATCCTTCAGATGGAAAGTATCCATCATCTGCTCGTATAACTCAAGGTGCTCCCAGACTGAATACTTGGCATTTTTGTGGTAGGGAGTTATGACGCTCCTAATGGCCATGATCTGTTTCAGGGGATCTTTTAGTAGAGTCCTCTTAATTTTGTTGGCTTTTTTGGTCTTAGTCACCCATGTCCACTCATCCTCTGAGTCAGAGGCACTGCATGAGGTGGCTATCTGATCCTCTAGGCTCTCCCTGATTCTGCAAGCTTGAGAATGGCTTGCAGAATGTGGGGGCCTAGTTTCTTGATGCCTGTGGCGCTCACAAGAGTATTCTGACTCTACCTTGCTCCCAGGATTGGCTGAGTACCCTTCCCCCCCACTGCCCTAACTGGAAAGAGGTCTTTAGGATATTCTTTGTGGGCCTGCTTTCCTGGAGTTCTCCACCAAATTTGACAGACTGATCCTTTGGTAGGTGGTATTTTTAAGGATCCAATTCCCTGATTCTCCCCTCACAGGAGTCTTCCTGATCAGAGAGACTAGCCCTAATATTTGGAATCTGTACAGAGACGCCCGTCCATCCATTTCTGGGAGGCGCTGATCTGTCAGTCCCCTGTTGCCAATTCTGCTGAAGTCTACCATCCCCATGACCCTTGGTTCATATGAGCCAGTGGACATGAAGCTGGCAGAATCCATGGTACTGAAGGGGTTAGAGTACCTGATTGCAGGGGTCCTGATATTATGCTCAGGGGTTTCTCTGCCCCTTCCTACCTCTTCTCTTTCAGCCCCTATTCCCTGGTGACATGCCAAAACCTGACTCTTTTGCTCCTCTATTAAGGCCTTACTGGTCTCCATGATTTGCTCTTGCATGGCTATCTGTTTGTGGAGCCTATCGTTCTTTTCACAGAGAGCCTCATTGTCTCTCTGTGCTTCCTGTCTGGATTGGAAATACTGGTCCAATTTCTGCTGCAGGAGACTCACCTCCTGAGTTTTTATCATTATTGGTCTGGGTGTTCTTTTCCAGAGCATCCTCCACCCGTCTGGTGTGCTCTAGTAGCTTCTCATATTCAGTTTTAGCTTCACTAAGCTCCTGTAGGGCCAGCTTTTTTTCCTCTACCTTAGTTTTTAATTGGCTCACTTCCTTGCCTAAGGCATCCCTCTCCTGACTTAGAGTGCCCCTCTGTGCAGCCATGTCGTCCCTCTGTTTTTTAAATGCGCTGGACTTCTGGCACTCCTCATCAAATTCTGCTTGAGATTCTAGGACTTAAATAATTAATGTATTATTTAACTCTTTCAAGGATTCTATGTGGTTCTGTAAAGTGACCATCTGTTCTGCTCTTGCTCTGTTATAATTTAACTGTTGCGCCAGCTTCTGCTGACTCTGTTTTAAAGAGTCCACCCTTTCCTGACACTCCTGTTGCAGTGTCTGTACTTGGGTATCTTGCTCTGCCTTCTCTTGCTGTAAGAGAGCCAGATCTTCCTTTAGTTTTGTCAAGTACTTCCTAGCCTCTGTCTCTGATTCTTGGCTCTTCTGTAGCCTTTGCTCTGCAGAGTCCAGATTAGTTTGGATTTTCCCTAGTGTTTCCACTTGCTTCTTTGCCAGAACTATGGTTTCTGCATGCTTTTCCTGTATTATTCCTATGTGGAGGTACAGGTAGGCCACTATTTTGGCAATTTTGCACTGCTCCTCTTTTACTTTTGGGGCCATGTACAGTTCACTAAGCGCTTGGTGTAATGGGCCCTTGTCCTGCCATGTATCTAGGTCTATGGCAGTGACCTGTTCTTTGATTTTCTGCAACCATTTCTGTTCATCATGTTCGGGCCACTCACCCCTGACAAACAGTTTGTGCAGGAAGTGTTCCCTAGCTATATTAATCTCTACTGGTATCACCATTTTGGAAATATCAATTTCCTTATGACTTATTTCAGGGTTCATTTACTTTTACAAACAGGCACGATTTTTGGAATATTTATTTTGAGAGGTGCTTATACAGTGTAGCACAGTACACCAACCCAGCAAGGTGTCTGTACCCTGCAGGCTAGCATGCTGTGTTAGACTGTCACGGGGGTATCTCGAACGCAGAATGACGGTACGAGCCCCCAAAATCTGTGTGTTGTAGGACCATGTGTTGTAGGAGTGCAAGATGTATGAGCATGTGTTGTATGAGTGTGTGTGTGGAGCATGTGCATCATACGGGTGTGTGGGTGGCATATGTGTCAAAAAACAAATGTTGTATATCCACATTTTATGTGTTGTGGGCATGTGTGTAGTAGGTGTGCTTGTCATCAGAACATATATTATAATGATAATATATTAATCTTAACGATTTCAATCAGGCAATACACCCGGGTCTTGCCTAGCATGTAATGCACAGATGAAATACTTATTTATTGTGTTTATAGGTTCATATTCTGAATGATATACCACTCATATCAAACCCGTCTGAAAATACCCCCCAGGTCACACTGGGCCAGGAATCTGGCTAGTTGGTAAAGTAAATATTTATTAATTTATTTAATATTCAAATCACACATACATTTTAATATGTATATATATGGGGCAGCAATCACCAAGTGGTGATAATACAATTCAGAACATAAGTAAAGCAATAGAATTCACTTATAGCAAAGCAGAATCGAAAATACAGGAAAAAGAACAGTTTTGGCTTGTGAAAAGATGGCGTTTAGGTTAATATTTCCCCCTGCAAAGTTCTTAAGGCACAAATGAGCAATCCTACACAGATGTAAGTAAGCAGCAGGTATTCAGGAATGAAAGACAATGGGCCTCATCACGACTTGGGCGGTAACGGTAACGCTATTAGCGCGGGTGGTATTAGCCCTACCGCCGAACTCTCCGGCGCTAATAGCGCTGGATCACGAGTTCGGCGGTAATGTAAGTCCCCATTCCCCACTGAGCCCATTCGGGAATGCCCCATTCCCCATTGGGCTCAATGGGGAATCTTCGCGCTACTACCGCCGGCGGTAATAGCGCGAATTTTCGGCGGATTTCCAGCCAGCTCAGAGCTGGGGCGAAAGCCGCCAAAGCCCTGATTCGGCGGACCCTTAAATCTGGCGATAATAGCGCCAACGCCGGATTTAAGGGTTACGCCGAAGTCATGATGAGGCCCAATGTCTAGAGTTTGAGTGCAATCTTCCCTCCCCAAACAGGAGAGAAAACCATTTTTGGAAATGGACACTTTTTAAAATGACAGGTGAAAATGGCTTTGTGACACAATGCAAAAGGGTGCAAAAATGCTTAAATTGATCAAAATTCTTATGGGAGCAACACTAAACAGGTCCTAACAAACATGAGCTATAAAATAAACAACAGTACACACTTTGGATCGGAATGGGAGTGTGGAAATACTTTGAATGAGAAAAAGACACTTGGGAAGCTTTTGAAAAATGTACATTTGCGGGAAAATTTCACTATGCAATTTTTGATCAAAACTGGTCAAATACACTGTTCCGCTATGCAGTTTTTAATTATGGGTGTAGCTAAGGATCTTAGGTGTAACTGAGAGTTTAAATTAGGTTTCTATCTATAACATCGAAGAAGTTATGGAAGTTTTATTGAGAGGCGTCTTTGAAAAAAATAGAGCAGAGAAAAGCAGAAATTCGGTTTTAAAAATGACAGATTGGTTTTATTACACTATATTAATGACTATGAAAAAGAGAATGCCACCCGTGAATCCCCACAGTTACGCACGGCCGCTTGTCACTCTTCACCTGTGATACTCTGGTTTTCGTTCGGTATGGGAATTACTTTATTTAATCCAAATCACTAATGGGTTATGGTTCAACAAAACAAAATGGGGAAAACTTAGCGCAAGAATGGTTTTGACAATGTTAGGGTTCTGAAGTTAAAGATGGGATAGGATGAGATTGGGATAAGACAAGGCAATATATTATGGGTGACTATTATTCCTGTTGATACTTACAGTCCACTGTAATTAAGATTGGACATTCAGGGTTCTGGTCATCGGATCGGGTCTACCGGCAGTGGGGCACCTCTGGCAGGATGATCAGCGGGCGGTCTGGTCAATTGGACTGGGACCTCAACTGGATTTGGAATGGATTGGCCCTTCTTGTCACTGGATACGGTAGATTAGCGTGATGGCGAGTTTCAGCAGGCAAGTGGGATTGTAGCAAGCCAGATGGATCAGAATTAAATTCCCTTAAGTTTGGGATGATTGAATTTGGGCCTAGCTAAAAAGAGTTCAGCAAATGCTGGGCCTTGGTTTTTGCAAAGAAGTCTGGAATCAGGACAGGATGAAGAAGTTAATAACAAAGTGCTGCGCAGAAATCAGGATGTGGTCAGGAAGCAGTGTTTGTCTATGTGCAGTGAAGTTCCTATATTTATCCTACCAAGTGATATCACAAAGTTTATGGTATGGACAAAATTTCAAACCACACCCCCACAGCTGTGAGTGGCCAAAGGCACTTGCCTTGTTCTGTTTGGCAGTCAGAAAGAGATGTCATTTTTATAATGCGAATTGGGAACTCCCACATTGATTTTGACTAAAACCTAACTTTTGCACAAATGTACATTTATAAAATTATGTCCCCTAATAAAATCGGACACATACATTACATATTTGATGGGTTATTTTCACATTCAATTCCCATCTCTGTGAGTGCTGTCTTAGTCATTCTGTGGAATTTTATCATTTTTAATCATAGCAGTTTGGACTAATGAGTTCTAATTCAGTCCATATTTGGGCGATTATCACTAGAGCATAGGTATACAATATCAGACTTGCAGCATTAATAGTTTTGCTACAAATAGGGTTTTCCTGTAACTTTCGTCCTTAGGTAGTACAGGGTTAATTAATGTCTTCAAAGCAAGGGCCTAAAATTAGATTAGCATCTACCAATTTTTAGATTTGTCCTCCTTCAGGTTGCACAGTTAAAGAGTTTAAAACTTAATCACAAATAAGTAATTAAACACCAAAAGGTCTGGATAGTTTTTTTTCTATGTAATTTTCTTTTCAACAAGCAACAGCTGTCAACTTCCTTTGATCACGGAGGAGTGTCCTCTTCCTGGAGAGGGAAGCTCCCTTATAGTCATCAGAAGGCAGCCTGCCATTGTCCTTGGCTCAGCCAGAGACGAAAGTCTGATGAGCTCATTGTTGTCAATATGCGGGAACCTCCAGCATCCATTAAGGCTTCCTGTAGCAAGGGAGTGTCAACTGAAGTGTCATCTTTCCCAGGCTGGGCACTGTCATGTTAGAATTAAGTAGTTACTTAACTCCAAACTCGGTTACTTTAAAATTCACTTTAAGGTCTTTCATTTAAACATATAAAACTGAACACAGTTTATAAGGGATTTGGACCTTTAAAATAATTAAGCCCTTCACAAACATGCTGTTGAATAGGTGAATTTTGCAAATTCTTCAGGGAAAAAGCACATTTAAACAGTTTTTTTTTACATCTAATTGTCTTATGCAACACACACACATCCAACTCAGCATTATTCTGTCTTTTAGTGCAGGGATTTGTTTGCAACCTGGTAGTAAGTATTCAGCTTATGCTTGGAGTTTTCTCTGCACAGCTGAAATTGAAATGTTGCCACTTTTATCTGCCTTTTTTCCCGTGTAACTGAAAACAAACTGTTGCTGGACTGGTGTTTCATAAAATACATTTCTAAGCTGCTGTCACTCAGCGAGGCCCGGTTTCTTCTGATTGCACTGGATGATCTGTGGTTTCAGCACACTTTTCATTTTAATGGTTCACTTGGAAAATGACTGAATTTAGCACCAAGACAGCACTTTGAAGGTTGCAATTGATTGGGGAACTGCATTTTAAAGGGCATTTTCGGTTTTTTAGCCCACTTCTGTAGCCTTGCTTCATGTGACATGTAACAGCACCCACTGGCATTCTCCAGCAGTGAGTTCTGTTTTTAAAACATCTTTGACTGTGTGTGGCAGGGGTGTGCATCCTTTTGTGATTTATGAACCATGCATAGTTTTGCAGATTTGGCACGCACAGGGGTTAACGCATCCATTTTTGGCTGATTCTTCCCCCATTGGCAAAGGGGTTCATGTATCTCATTACATCTGACCTAGTTGGTTCTCTTACTGCATACACAATCATGCACAATTGTCTGTACTTTGTAAATATATTTACATAGTTGAAATCTGATTCTCATTAGTACCAGATTCATTCACATTCTCATGGCACTCAATAATTTTCAAACAGTTCACATAAGATTGTATAGTTCAATCTCTCTCAGTCGTGGGCCATCGTTGCTAAGAGCCCTTGTCCTGGGAAGGAGCCCTCCTTGGATGGTGCTAATGGTGCTTAGGAAGTTGCTGCCTTCACTTAAAATATGTTTTTTTCTTTATGCTGATACCATCATGTGTGTGTGGTCCTTGAGCGTTATCTTTAATATTGGTATTCCAAATTGGGAGTCCACAATGCAATTGCTGTAGTCCTAGTAGAGATTTGTTATTGTGCTTGACTTTGTTTCAATGGGGGTTGAATTCACCCAGTAATGATGCGGTCGTTACCGGACAGCATCGGTGGGTCTCCACGGCTGCTTAATGATGCTGAGCGCCTGATTTTTGGGGAGATTCCCCTTGTTTATTGCTAAAACAGAAAAGCTTTCAAAAGTCAGTGAAATGCAAAATGCTCTTTAGTAGCACGAAGAAGAGGGCAGAGCCTATTCCGTAGCTGGGCAGCAGCCACTGAAAAGGCTTGCCCACCAATGCGTGATCACGAAAAATGGGGTACCGCATTCAGAGAAGCAGTCGCAGATCTAGGGAACGGGTAGGGCCATAAAGATGACATTTCTCCTGAAGGTTAACTGGCCCACTTTCATAAAAAGCGCGATGGACTATACAAAACACTTTAAATTTGACGTGCTTAGAAACAGGAAGCCAATGCAGTGCAGATTTGGAGAAATGGAAACACAGAGACCGGAACCTGTGTTAACTATGGCAGCCGTGTTCTGTAACATTTGGAGAAGCTGGACAAGGTAAACGTATTGAGCAAGGTAAAGAGAATTGCAATAATCCAATGCCCCAGAAACAAGGGTAGGCACAACTTGTGGACGGAGATGTATGGGGAGAAATGGCAACATTTTGTGAAGAATTTTAAGTTTGAAATTGATCTTCTGACAGATGGTACTAACTTGCACCTCGGCAGACAGAGAAGAAGACATCTTAAAGCCAAGATCCTTAACCATGGTAAACGGTAAAGGTAGTGACTCGAGTGTCGCAGGCCAGAATCAGGTGCCAATAGAGAGACTGTGGATGATGGGCTCACTACCAACACTTTTGTTTTGTCTCCATTGACGCAAAGCCAGTTGTTACACATCCATATGTGGATAGCACGGAGACAGGAACAACAACATTCAGCACAGACTGCAGATTAAGGTCAAGTCGAACTATAATCTGAGTGTTGTCCGTGTATGAATACCAACTGTAAAATGTGAACGCTTTGCGTACCTGATTACAGCACATGTTGTAGATGCCTGTGTGGTAGGATTATGTGTTGTAAGTATGTGTGTTGTAGGACCATGTGTTGTAGGAGTGCAAGATGTAGGAGCAGGTGTTGTATGAGTGTGTGTGTGGAGCATGTGCATCATACGGGTGTGTGGGTGGCATATGTGTCAAAAAACAAATGTCATATATCCACATTTTATGTGTTGTAGGCATGTGTGTAGTAGGTGTGCTTGTCATCAGAACATATATTATGATGATAATATATTAATATGTTAATGATTTCAATCAGGCAATACACCCGGGTCTCGCCTAGCATGTAATGCACAGATGAAATACTTATCTATTGTGTTTATAGGTTCATATTCTGAGTGATATACCACTCATTTCACACCCCTTCTCAAAATACCCCCAGGTCACACTGGACCAGGAATCAGGCTGGTTGGTAAAGGTAAATAATTATTTATCATTTAAAAATCAAATGAAACACACATTTTATATATATATATATACATATATATGGTGCAGCAATCACCAATGTGGTGACAAAAGTAAGTGGTAAGTAAAGCAATTGAATTCACTTATAGCAATACAGAATACAAAACACAGGAAATAGAACAGTTTTGGCTTGTGAAAAGATAGCGTTAAGGTTAAGATTCTCCCTGTAAATTTCTTAATTCACAAATGAGCAATTTTACACAGATGTAAGTAAGCAGCAGGTACTCAGGAATGAAAGAACAGTGTCTAGAGTTTGAATGCAATCTTCCCTCACCAAACAAGAGGGAAAAACTTTTTTGGGAAATTTACACTTTTTAAAATTACAGTTGAAAATGGCTTGGAAAACAATGAAAAGTGTGCAAAATGCTTAAATTGATGTAAATTCCTATGAGAGCAACACTGTACAGATTCTAACCGACATGAGCTACAAGATGAGCAACAGGCAACAGAACACACTTCAAATCAGAATGGAAGTTAGAAACTCTTTGAATGGGAAAAGACACGTGTAAAACTTTTGCAAAAATGCAAATTTGCGCCTAAATTTCACTATGCGATTTTTAATACAAACGGGTCAAATACACTGTTTCACAGTGCATTTGGTTGTGGATGTAGCTACAGGTCTTAGGTTACCCATAGTCTTTAGCTCACTATCTTTCCCAGAGGGGAAATATCCAAAACATATCAGTCTTTGTCCTGCCCTCTGAACAAGAGTACCAACAGCAATCCCAGACACGTGGGTAAGGCTCTGGTACCAGGACTAATGTCTGGCAGAGAGCCTCCCAGGACCTCCTTTGTTATAAGCTGATCAGCTGGCAGTGTAACGTGACGCCACTTCTCTTTTTTGGGTTCTGGTATATTAATCTCTGGAACTGCTGCTTCCTTGTTTAAATCGGTTGAAGTGGTGCTCAAAGAGCTACAGATGTCGGGCAAAGGTATAGGCTATTCTCTGAAAACCGCCATGCTTCCTTGCGTGGTGGTTACTTGTGCTTCGGTAATGCTGCAAGCGACTCCTCAGAAGCCATCAAAAGGAAGATCAGTGGATACCCGACCCTGGGGCCCGATAAAAGATCAGCCACCAGAGACAATTGTGAGTTTTGCACACTACGTGCGTTAACTGACATTACATCTATTACGCACTGTAGTAATGAAGCGCCCGGTAACTTGTATGATCGAAACAATGATGGTTCTACATCTAACGTTACCATTTCTGATACTCAGATTATGACTGCAATTGCTGATGTACCAAGTGATACTCCTGTAGTGGATTTAATCTCACAAAACAGCACTAATATTGAACCACAGGTGATTTTGGTTGGCTGTAGCCCTTTGGGCAATTTAGGAAAATGTGTGGACTCTAACGAAAATGACTTGGCTTGTTGGTGGTTGTGTTATACCTAATGAAATTGTTGAGATTCCTTTGAAGAGTAATGTTGGCCTAGACCTTGCGGTAGAACTTACATCTCCTACTGCTGTGATTACGCACAATGTTGAGATAGGTTTATATCAATCACCCAGTTTGTTTGATCATCCTGATGATCTCCCGCTGGACTGCTCAAGATTGTTTGCATGGCCCGCGCCTCGGAAGGTTTATGCCCCCGCTCTTCTTCTGTTTCGCCTCTGACAATTGATGTCCCTCACAAACGCCGTCCAGATTTACATTCCTCTTAATGATATAATAACCATGATTGAGGCTTCCACAAACATTCAGGTGACGCAAACGACTACTCATCAGCCCCTTGCTTCAGTAACGACGGGGCTTGTACTGACCGAACCGCAACACCAGAGCTGTGAGAAATCATCACCAAATAAAACAACATTAAACCCTATAATCTCCAAAAGCACTCACAGCGACTAACAAATCTCCTTACTCTGAGGAAATCTTAAGAGATGTGAGGGCGGAAATAAGATCTCTAGATGAGTACATGAACTTCAAACATTTGAGTTCTACAACCAGTCAGGTAGCTGTTCCTTCGGCTCAAAATCAGGATACACGAGTAGAGACTATTGCACGTCTAACAATAGAATGTTCCACTAGTGTTGCAAAAACATCACAGTCCTCTCAATTACTAAGTAAGAAACCATCAGTTATGATCAGGAATCCTGAAATTACTAAAAATGTTGCCCATGTATCTAGTCATCCTGATCACATCCTTATGGATATCAGAGCTGAAATCCGAAGAGTTATGGATGATTATTTACAAATATACCAAATGGGTCCGATTCGTAATCCCAGTGATATTGCATCTGGTAAAAGATCTGAGATGTGATCTGAGATGATTCATTCCACCACCTTTCCATGACAATTATCCAATGTCAAGGTGCTTCCACAGTCAAAGAATCAGGTGTGTAGTTCTAAGGATTCAAGACATAATCTTGATCCAGGCACACACCATAGATTCATTCTGAATGCCGTGCTGCTCCTTTTCCTGTGTATGGCCTTTGTAGAACTATCATTTTGGCCATTTGCAGTGATTTATCAAGTCTTTGTGACAATACTTAAAGTGATATCACGCAGGTTGAGTTTTTAAATGATGACAATCTGTCAGTAGTCAGATAGTGGATATCCTCTAACCTGGTTCGTAACGTCCTTTGGCAAGCACGAATGGAACTTTTTGCACTGAGTTTTTATTGGCTATTGACCCTGTGAACTCTGAGAATGAAAGAAACTCATGTTCCAATGACGAATGTACAACTTTCGCCCGGGCTCAGAAGATAAAACTATATCATGCCAATGATAAAATTCATTCACAAAGCTTTCCATTTGGGATGTTACAAAGGAGTTGCCGAGGCCAATTAAGTCATAACACTTCTTCGTAACTTCCGCGAGAGTCACATCCGGTTGAACTTTCTATTGGTAGCTGGAACACCTGTGGCTATTTTTACTTGCTAAATGACTGTACGAATTTGTTAGCTTAAAACATAATAGCTTTACAGGAAATGGGGCTTCCTACAACACCCATATGCGATGGCTACGACATCCTATTAACACCAGCTATTAAGAGGCCAAAAGGAAGACCAGCCTCAGGGTTGTTGGTGGCTGTTAAATGTGGGTTGGGACTTTGTATCCTTCCTTGGGCAGCACCTAATTCGGTTTTACAAATGGTCAAAATAGTACATGCCTCTGGTACGATTGCTTTGATTAATGTGTATCGCAACCCAGTGGGGTTAGCAGATGTGAAATTATTTAGTGACTTAGAGGAGCAGCTAATCACTATTGCATTAGCTCGAGAAGTAACAAATATCTTTGTTGTGGGTGATTAAAATCTGCACTGTTTGACTAAGGTGGCTGCCAAGAAAAATGGTGCATGCATGAAGTGGGAGAAAATTATGGAAAATCACAATCTAGTTATGCTCAATGGCTCATTTAAAAGTGACATGCCAGCTCAAAACACTTGGCAGAGGGGATCCAGCAAGTCCATAATTGACTACATATATGTAGACACCAACACTTTTAACCTGATAATCAAATTTGAGGTGATACATCAAACTCATATTGATCACGACATGCTTACTGCTTATTTTGCTTACATGAGGTGGCTCCTGATGTCGTTACTACTGGATATACACCTGTTTTGACAGTTAACAACTCAAGAACCGGATTTCGATGGAATGCATTTCTTTTACAAAACTTTAATAGGGACATTCTGAAAGCTGAAAAAGGAGTGGGCTAGACAGGGGAACCTTACGCTGCCTCTTTACAAATATATAAACTGTCTTCTAGTACTAATATGCACAATTATTATGCACCAAGGCACGTTTTTGATAAAGAAGTACAACAGCATAAAGCTTGCCTTCGCAGAAAAAAAATTGCCTTGTTTTTGCCGATTGATATGAGATTCAAAGTCATCAAATCCCTAAAAAACACATATAGTAACTGGATCAGGGCGCATAAAGCGTGGCTATACCAAAGGTGATGGAGAAGTCATGTTGTCAGCGATTAGCTCCAAAAACATAGCCGAGGTTTGGGCTCTTCTTAATGTTGCAAACCACTCAAGACAGCAACTGGTTCAGATTAATGGGGTCTTGGAGGCTGATAGGGTATCATATTACACAGCCTCGTATGCCAGGCCTGACTTAGAGGAGCTCAAGACAATACATTATGCTCCTGGTGCAGATCACATGCAGATACTGGAAGAAGATGTTTTACATTTTATACTTAAATCTAGCAGCTCAAGGGCTCATGGGACCGATGGGCTCAATAATTATATGTTCAAACAACCCCCAGAGCTATGGGCTAGAATCCTCTATGATGTATATACCCAGGTCCTTAGATCAAACACTATTCCTGATTCGTGGTGGAGATCTGTCATAGTGCCTATTTTCAAAAAGGGCAATCGGTCATGTCCGTCTAACTACAGGCCGATTACCCTGCTGGATGCCCCTGGCAAGATTTTCGCATGATTCCTTGTTAGAGACTTTAACAAATGGGTCTCAGATCATTCTAAATGTGATCCCTGTCAGACAGGGTTCATTGCGGGCTTGGGGACCTCGGTAAACTTATTAGCAATTACATCTATTATAAAGCATCATCAATCCATCAAACAACCACTGCATCTCATATTTGTTGATCTCCGTGCTTCATTTGATTCAGTCTCACGTGAATTGTTGCTAGAAAATTTGGTTCGTGAGAGATGTCCATCCCACATCATTGCGCTTATCAATGTGCCGCACACTAACACCAGCATCCAAATAAGATTAAACTTTTATCGACCTCTATTAAGACCTATAGAGGTCTGCGGCAGGGGTGCATTCTTGCTTCTGCGTTGTTTAGCTTTTTTATAGCAGATATTTGTAAGATGTTTAGTGGTATTTTGTCAGATGCTACCAAGCTAGCCACCAAAAAACTCCAGCAATACTTTACGCTGATGATTTGGTGTTAATATCCAAAACACTGGTGGGCTTGCAAAATACTTTAGATGCCCTGTCCGTCTATGTCAAAGAAAATGTACTCACAATTCATTTAGACAAAACTAAAGTGAGGATATGCAATCCAAATTCAAGACCAAATACCAGGAAGATCAAATGGCTAGTATAAAAGGAACCATTAGAGTGTGTTCAACAATACACATATTTGGGGGTTGTGATATATGGTGTCATGAATGAAGCCCAATTGACAAACTGGAAGGCAAAACTAGGTATGACAATTTCCCAGTCAAGCAAGCAAAATTTGGTAAATTCTCTATAAATCCGGTTTTGACCTACTTTCGACAAAAAGTGACCCCAATTTTGTTTTATGGCTCAGAAACATTACCGATTTTGCCAGAAATTGTATGGGGTCAAAATTTTGGAGAAAGATCCTTGGTCTTCCAAGTTGTACTCCAATTGTCTTGATTCATGATGAGCTGGGTTTAGTATCCTTGTATGCACGGTACTTGTGGCAATTGATAGCCTTATGTAGAAAGTTTCTTTTAGCCAACAAATCGGGCATGCTCATAGGCTCACTTGCACGATATATTCTTTTGTCTGCAGATGAATTTGCTCGCAAAATGGCGCCAGGAAGTAATAAATTCATTGGCCTATGCTGATGTGTCTATTGATGTTCTCATACAGAATCCTACTCATGTTAAAACAAATTTGTTTCAATGGGACTGGTCAAGGAACAGAGCTACGTGTCTCTCATATCGTGATTTTGATGGCAATGTCTTTATGCACAAGAAATACAGTGCACCTGAATCTTATATGATCAAATGTCCATCGGCACAACATAGATCAGATTTCTTAAGGTTGAGATTCACCTTATGGCCGACTCAGGAGGTATTACTCAGACATAAGATCATCTTGCAACATGAAAATTTCTGTCGCTATTGTAAAATACAAAATGCAAACTGAGACCTTGGGCCTTATTACAACCCTGGCGTTGGACCATGGTGCTATTAGCACCATGGTCCATGCCGGATTCCACCATGGTGGATGGCGGATTTACCGCCCCATTCCAAGGTTGGCGGGGCGGTAAATCCCCATTCACCATGGCCCCTTCCCCATTCCCATTTTTGGCCCATAGGGCTCAATGGGAACGGGGAAGGCGCTAATTACTGCACCGTAAATTACGGTGCCGTAATTAGCACCAAGGTCCCTTAGCGGGATGGACTTTAACGCCTGCAAAAAGCAGGCGTTAAAGTGTGAATCTGGCATTAAGGGTTTAATGGCGCCGCAGCCTTTTACGGCGCCATTAACCCCTTAACGCCAGGGTTGTAAAGAGGCCCCTTGCGTCATTTATTAGTAGAATGTACAGCTTTATGTGATGAACGTTCCTTGCACTTAAAACCAGCTGTTAATGAGTACAGAGAAATCACTTCTGAAACCTTGGATCTGATGATTATGTGGGGGTTGTCTACTCCTCTGAGAATAGGTGCAAATCGTTTTTTAAGAAATTTGAAAGCATTGATGTTTTATGTTGACCAATTAATTTAACTGTGATGATGAAATTCATACCATTAAGTGTAGAATTATGGATTTATGTTTTATGTATTTATTTGATAAAATATTTTTTTCTCTTCTAGTTTTATGACAAATGATTGTAAAGTTGATTTATTTCAGCTAAATCAATAAAAAAAAATATATATGCTCTGTGTACAGTTCGTATGAAATATGCATTTTCATTCTGCACATATGCCATGTTTAGATACATTTCAAACGTTAATTTCTCAAAATTGGCTGAGCTGATTATCAACATTTTTTCAGTTCACAAATTCCAGATGAGATCTAGGCGCCTTCAAACGATTGTGAATTTCGAAGTGGCCAATTTTTAGATATTTGGGACAAATATTTTTTCCTATGGGGAAATTGCATGTTCAAAGCTGTTCAAAATGAGATCAAAGTAGACATTTTTTTTAAACTATGAAGCTATTAATGTAACCTTTTGAAATTCGGCATGAACAGGCAGCTGCCTCGAAATATTACTCTGGAATATATTCAGATTTTTTCATGCAAGTGTTCGAACGTTAGTGAGAAAAGTCATTTTCTGAAATGCTATAGAGACTACATCTTAAACTTAACTATGCCTTGCGCTAGCACGAAGGCATTTATATTTAAGTAAATTAATATATATAAAATGCATACAAAAATGTCATATACATTGTATGGGTCGTAGTCATACCTTGTATGCTGTTGTGGTGCCATAGGGTGGGGCCTTCCCTTCTGCTTTTGAAGGGCTGGCCCGAGCCCCCAGGCACTGTTCTCATCATGGTGGCGCACTGTGCATCAAGTGTGGCGCTGCACGCACTGCCATGTGCCACAGGTTTTTTACATGGCACCCCATACCTAGGGGGCACCGCAGTCACGGCCATGCAGCCCATGCTCTTTTGCCCTTCTAAGAGTGGCCCCACATCCTGGGTGGCCGCCATACTCACTGCCATGCCTCTGTCGCTTGTTTCCACCTAAGTCAGCGTCCTGTTGCCTTGGAGATGCCATCTCCACCACTGCTTTGCTGGTGCCTTATTATAGCTCCCTCCCAGGACCCCTCCATCTTCCGTTCCTTTTCTCTTTGCGGCGCTGCAGCGCACTCCACTCTTCAACCGGGCTGCAAGGATGCAGCAGACTGGGACTTCCAGCGCTTCACTGCCCCGCCCGCCTGCAACCGGGTAGGCAGACTTCAAGTGGCTATACTACCAGCTCCTGGACCGCACCTGGCATCTGCAGCCTGGAAGCATCGATCTTGCCTGGCCTTGTGGCAGGCCAACCGGGGCTAAGGCCACACCACCTGCTCCTGGGACTGCTTTCTATTTTACAGTGGCACAGACTTACATTTTGGGCCTGGTAATTGGGACTGAACAATGTGACAGGCTGGATGATGATGCCATTCTGGGTGATACAGCGACAAAGTGACAGGCTGTGTAAGCGGAAGGCTTTTCGCCTCAGCTACTGATTTAAAATGTTGGAAGCATTGAATCAGCCAGCAGAATTTATCAGCTCACCTAATCTGTCACGTGATGAAATTTCAGCTAACATGTTCTTTAAGATGGGCCCATTTCTTTTTATCCAACATAAACTCTTTCCTATAAATGTAATATGGCGTGAACCACTAGAAAATCCAAAACTGTTGACTTGCCTGTGTATGTTTTTATTCTGTTGCAGAGGGACAGGGGTGAAGGTTGAGGTGCAGGGCAGCAGGATATAATAATGTAATATCACATTTTTATTTACCACTTGATGCCAGATTCTTCCCTCTTCTAAGCGCTGCAGTGCACTATTCTATAATTACCTCATTTAACAGCACTCCATGAATCACCTTGGGAAGGGTGGAAGATTGAGTCAACCCGCTGTTGGGGAATGGGATACTGAAGCCATAGTGGGGAGGGGTGGTGCCCGGTGGCTTCTTTTTGAGGGGGCGTCGGGAAGGTGAGAGTAAAGATGTCAAGAAGGGTGGTAGGTGGCACGTTCTTTTATTGTCAGGTCATTGGAACCATGTGGCGGTAGAGTAATGGGATACGAGACCCCCAGGGTTTGTGCTTGCCTGTCTATGACAGGAGGTCAAGAGGAAGGGGGGTTAATTTGCTCACATTAGTTCTTCACCACAGAACTCCTGTGTCAGGAACGGAGGATTGGGACAGTCAGAGTTCTGGGGAGATGGTAGCGCAGGGGTGGCACAATATAAAATAGGAAGATGCCTTCCTATGCACAGTGCTCTGAGACACACTTTTATTCTGAGAAGGCGACCCCTCACGCTGTCTCCGTGGGCGTCTATATACTGCTGTAACCTCCTCTAAGTGTCCGGTGCCCAGTTACCACAGTGTTCGGCGCGTGGTATAAATAAATAAAACTAAACTAAACGCTCCTCGCCTTACATGAGGTCAGGTAGAAGAGGGCAATGGTAGGCAACTTAGCCAGGCTTCCCTGCTATCATGCAGGTGCCAGTGTAACCTCTGCTGATGTCTAGTTTCCGGTGCTTTAAGTGGTATGCAAAATCGAGCCAGGGCTCTTACGGGAGCGTGGCTGAAAATGGGAATGGCCTGGCAGGAAGTCAGCACCGCAATTAAGAGGCAACTCTTGCCTGACCTGCCTGTAAGGCCATGCCCCTTTTCGGTCAAGGCTCCCGTAAGAGCCCTGACTCGATTTTGCAAAAAGTGCCATGGCCTAAGAGGTGGCATTCAGGTCAGGGAAGTGTTGCCGCTTATTGCAACGTCGGTCCCTTGCCAAGCACCCCTTTCCATCGATCATCACCCTCGCACCTCAGGTGCGAGGTTGTTGAACCCTGCATCTCTAGATAGAGGGATGTCTGGCGGAGGTCTGCCATACAAATAAAGAAAAAGGCCAGCCGGGAATTACAACTCCAGCGGCCCGGAAAGTCAGGCGCCGGTAAAATGTAAGTCACCATTCCTATAGCGTCCGACAGGACTCTATGGTAGTGGGGACACGGAAGCACCGGCACCGTTGCTAACAGTGCCGGTGCTTCCATGACTGGTCTGCCTACCATGGCTGCTGTGCCCGGCACTGTCAGACCTGTCGGGAACAGCGGCTCCGGCAGGCAGACCTGTGATATGCCGGTCCAGAAACAACAGTGCCAGTGAGCTTTCCGGCACCCTTGTTTCCGGACCGGCAGGGTCATAATGAGGCCCATTGTGTGTTTACACTTAAAACATATTCCTTTAAAACATGTGCAATTCATTGTCGATCTTACAAATCTTTACATTCAAAGCATAAAAAATGGAATTCATGGATTTAGTTCCTTTTCATTCTTCATGAATCATGAATCATTCTCTAAAAGCAATAGTGCGTTTGTCACTCCCTAAAAAGGGCGTCCGAAGCAAATGGCAGACCAAGAAAAGGGCAATTCCTGTTCAGACCTCTTCAGAACAGGAGGACCCAGGGCCAGTACCCCTGCTCAGACAGCAGATAGACATGCACCAAAATGTGTTTACTCCCTCTGTCCCCACATGCCATCCCCACCCCCTCTGGTCCCCCTGTGATGTTCCCTTGTTCCCTTGTGCCCCCCCTTCCCGCTCACAGGTGTTGCCTGTTTTGCTTGATTCTTCTACCCTGTCTCCGCCTCCCCTCCAGCCTACTTCTGCAGGTGTCTGTCCTGATACATTCTGGTTTCAACCATCACCGTCTAGTGGCCAATGCTGGATTTGACTTTTATGGACCTCATTGATTCACGGTGTGTCTCCCTTTCTCAACTCTCATTGTAATCCCTTACCGCCCACCTCGTAATGAGGCCCATTGTATTTTCCCTTTTTCCCTCCCTTGCCTTGAAGCGCTTTGAAACACATTGTGTATAGGCGCTATATAAATAAACTCTCATATCATATCATATCATATCAATGTGCATTGCTCCTAAATCAGTATTTAAGCAGTATAGCCAAAGCTCCAGAGTTTTGAACGTATTTAGTCATACACGAAGGGCGCAAACAATGTCATATAAATTGAGCCTAGGTGGGGACATTGGGCTAGAACATTATTTTCGTTTCAATATTAGTTTCAGTCTTGCACATGCAGCATGTTCTCTTGTCCTCAGGTAATTTCCACTTTTCACCCCAAAGTGCTCTAACAGGAAGTTGGTTAGTGCGCAAAAGCAGTCTAAATGTACACACGGCAGGGTCTGGGCACTTTAACAGATACATTTGAGGGTGAAAAAAGATGTGTACAAATCCCTCGGTTTGGGTATAATTGTGTAAATTACTTAGGTAACTATGGTTGTTTACCCAGTCCCATTTCTTGAGTCTTTGTGTAACTGCCCCTTTCATTGTTTTGGATTTGCCACAGTATAATTTAGCAACAGACCAATTTATTTTTAAGTTTAATTCATCAACAAGCTTCTAATATGGGTCTGTGTAACTCGGTTTAACAGTTGACATGATGTTTTCTCCCAGGACTTTCCATACTGGGCAATTGAGATGGGTGGAGGCTTTCAGTAGAAGAAGGTCTCTACGTAATTGAATCATTGCATTTAGCGAACGTAATCCTAATTCAAGACTCACATATTGTATAGAACAGGAACAAGGAAATCGTAGGGTTGTTCGCCAAAAAAAGCCTTCAATTGTATCTAACCATTTAAGTTCACTAATGACTAACTCCTCTAACCCATAAGATATTACTGGGATAAAGCATTTTCTATATAACATTAGTATTATCTCCAACTAATATAGTGATGAGTTACAATGTTCTTTTCATTTTCACCACTCTTGCTCAGTTCTACATTTCTAGGCTGCCTTTATCTCCCCTGGAGTGGGTTACCCGATTACGCCCAGCAGCTACCGAAACATGGCAAAGGGGGGAGCCACTGGCCAGTCATTGTTAGCTTTCTTCTCGGGCATAAGCATGCCATGCGTTCCATGCTAGTTCCCAGCTTCATATTCCACTGCCCGCTATTTTCATTGCTCCTAACTGCCTTTTACGATTAAAACAAGATGCACTTGCCTGACACCTCATATGCTTCTCCTTCACCGCTCCCAAAGTTTTCTTGTCTTTTTTCAATGCCTGGCAGGCCGCCAAGGTTGTTAAAAGTGCTGCCAAGTTTACGTGTAGCACCCTTGCTGAGCTTTGGCCCTTAATTTGGGTGTTGGTTGATTTTTGGCCAGGACGACTACCAGGTGAGTAATTATTATTGAATGCAATAACTTCGGAACACATTGAACCACCCCAACGGAGAAGCTGTAGCAGCCTCCTGGGCTCCAGGAGAACTCTGAAGACTCCGTTATTCAAGGAAACTTCCTGACCCCGGACACCACCAAGGAACAACGGAACGGTAACAAGATATGATGAACCTTTGGAGTTTTGATGCCAGAAGTTAACCTTGGTGGGCTTCCTCTTTCTGCTGCATTATGCATAGGGTTTTATAAAGTGCACGTATGTGAAAGATTGAGTCTTTCTGCTGTATGGAGCCAACATGGATTTGATGCGTTGATGATGAACGCATTACTTATTACAGTACCTGGCACATTGGCAGGTCTTTGGGTAGAATTTGTGGGGTACGTTTACCCACCCAGTAGGATTCCCCTCACCACCAATCTGCACTTCAGCAGTTACCGGCAAAATGGCTGTGCTGGCACTGTTGAGCTCTATTGCCTTGCCTTAAAACTGCGTTTTGCACTCACCAAAATAATGGCTGCGCTGTATTTGCCAAGCACCTATGGAGCAAGATGAAACAGGGAACACATCGGGAAAGGCTGCCAGTGGGTTTCCTACTGCGCACCAAAGAAGATAATTTAAAAGCAGTGCTGCTTTGCTGCTAGCTCAGAATTTCCCATTGCAAAAGGAAATATTTTACATTTAAAATGATACCGCCCAGGTGCTTTTTTTCATCTGTTTAAGAACACACAATCCTGATCCAGTGAGACCCGGCTATGCCCAGCCATATGCAGGTTGTGCCACAGCAAAGGAAAGCCTTTTTCACTGATTGACAGACGGTGGCAGGAAAAATCTGTAAAATCACAAACAACTTTACTCCCAACCGTACAGAAAAATGCTTGACTCTTTGCTACAAAATATCCCAGATCAATTCTTCAAAAGAAACCCTATCTCTCTGTGCATACGTCATTTTCAAGGGATCTTTATTTTGACAGATGCTTGTGCATTGAAAACATGACTGCGGCTTTTGAAAGATTCAGAAAATGGATGTAAGAAGGCCGCATATGAAAGTGACATCCGGGCAGAATTCACCATGTGTAAAAAGGGTTGCTTTTGCAAACAAGTTTGTTTTCAAAGTGTAATGTTGAATAAGGCCCTGTCCTTGCCTAGAAATGTAAGGGGGGGTCGTTTGAAATCTAATATAATGTTTTATTCCAAAAGCCTTGCATTTGGCTCAGAAAAAATGTATTTCAAAAATGCATTTGCTGTACTGGGGAACCAGCAAAACAGGTTTTTAGACCCTTGGCTTCAAAGGACATTTGCTTTCTGAGAACAGAATGTACTGCCCCCCAAAGGGCCAGCCCCAGGGAATCTCTGGATGGACTAATGGGGAGAATGTAACACACTTGTCAGAAAAACATCCCCCCTCAACTTTGGGGGGATTCAAAGCCAACTCCAGAGCAACCTTGGAAGTATGCCCTTATTTGGTAGACAGTGCTGGCCATCTAGCTCAAAAGACTATTTTATTAATAAACTTTAAGACTTTAATCTCTGCAATTGGCAACGCAGTAATGCAAAGGTTTCACGGTTTAGATGCAATTTTGGTGGCTTTAAATTAAGATGTGGTAGCCTTCACTGGCATATTGGGGATGGAAATGGCAAAGAATTGGATATTCTGTGGAAAGTCTATATGGTGCCACTTTGAGATTCGATACTAACATGCCGTATGACAATATGTACCCATGTATAAAGGTATAGAATTTTAGGTAACATATTTCTCACTGAAAATGAAGATAAATCACTAGACAGACAAAATAAAGTCCTACAAACTTGGGAGTTGGACTGCCATGCTCTGTGTGAAATATGTAATCTGCCTATTTAAGTTTCAAAAGTGCCACAACTGTAAAAAGGTGCATGTTTGTGCCATAAATGGTTTTAGCAAAAGTAACTAAGGGATAACCCTATGCATTGTAAAGCACACATCATAAATCTGATGTCCTGCCCCTGGAACCAAACCGGCTGACAGCAAGGCGGTAACAATCACCCCTGACCAATTCAGTTGTTAGAGGCATGCCGAGCCTAAGCCTGCCCCACCGTATAAACCTGTGATGTCATCCGCCTTATAAAAAGGGGAGCTCACAGAGACAAAGGACACTCTCTTCTGAAATTTCCAGCACCTGCGTATCCAGACATTCCAGATACACCATGCAGATTCCAGACTCAACTGCCAGAAAAGGGATAGTTGGTTTAGGCCCTCCTATCCTGGCAGAACCACCCTTCGGAATTAACCCCATAACAAAATCCCACTAAATTCAGGGAGAAAAGGGAAAGGTGGCTGAATCCGCTTTGGGATTCTCCAGTGCAGCCTGCTTGCCCTGCTACCCGCTCCATCCAGCTGAGGTGCCGTGGCCAGACCTTTGCCCAGCTGTCTTCTGTTGTGAGAGCCCACCACTGTGATCAGTAACCAGATATTGCCTTGCTGTCCAGGAACCCGGTTGGCTAACCCAAAATACCAAACTCAAGCACTGATGGTGAGTATTACCCCATCCCACAGCAACCCATAGTATAACCCAACTGGATACCTTGGGCCTCATTCCGAGTACGGCGCTAACCAATGGCGCTATTAACGCCTTGGTTCACGCCGTACCCGGACCGGCAGCGCCTTGGTGGATGGCGGAATTACCGCCCCATTCCAAGGTTGGCGGGGCGGTAATTCCCCATTCACCAAGGCTCTTCCCAATTCCCAAATGAGCCCCCATAGGGCTCAATGGGAATGGGGAAGATGCAAATAACGGTGACCGTTCATTACGGTCACCGTTATTGGCTTGGAGGCCCCTTTGCGCCCTCGACTTTAACACCTGCTCAAAGCAGGCGTTAAGGGCGAGGGCGCAAAGGGAACTCGGAGTATGGCGGTAAGGGATTACCGCCATCGGTCTCGTTACCGGTGGCCGCTATCCCTTACCGCCATACTCGGAATGAGGCCCCTTGTCTTTGTTCCACCTTCTAAGTAATCTCATCCATACCCTGGTAACTTGTTGAAGATAGTCTGAATCCCCTGTGTATTCTGTTCCTTGATTTTCTAGTGTTAGCGCAATTCTTCCATTCATTTCCGTCTTGCATAAATCCTTAGTCATATTTTGTATAATTCAATGAATTTCCACATAAAGAGACACGCGTCGTGAAGGGGGTTAAGACCACCCCTTAACCTGTTTCATGGGCAGCACTATCTTCTTGATAATCTAGTTTAAATAATATGTGTCCTTTCTTTCTTTCTTTTTTTAAACCATTTTTGACATTTAAACCTGTAAAAAGCAGAAACTGCAACTTTCGAACATGTGATTTTGGCTGCGTCGTGCCTTTCTTTCAAGTTTATTTTTGAACTGTATGGCCTTTGCTGATACCTTGCCTTGTAGTTGCTAGTGTTCTTACATCGATGATAGTGTTAGAAATCATATTTACCCCATTTATTTAACCGCACAGATAAATTAATTATTTAGCCATTCTGTGTGTCATTTATGCAATTGCAAAGGTTTTCAAACCCAATTCTGCCTCCCATTTCGTGAGGGAAGGTCAGATTTTAATTCTGTTTGCTGCCTAGTTTCCCTGACTCCTTGCTGCTCCTTTCTATCCACTCAAAATTAATTGGTATTTGAGGGAGCATTGCAGGGGGAAATCTTAACTCGGGTGCTATCTACCCGAACAGTAAAATTGCTCCTAGTCATCTGTGCTTTGGATATGTTCTAGTAGAAGGTCTACCAAGTGTATTAGTATTTTAGTATTTATTTATTTATAAAGCGCAGCCAGGCCCCGGGGCATAGGGGCGCGTAAATTAGATCTGGTTACAGTTACAATTAACACATTCAACAAAGGTTACGTTACAGTTACAGATAGGTACAAACATAGTATTGCAAGTGCGTAGATATACATTAAATTACAAGGTGTGTCAGCGAAAGTCAAGAGGTTAGGCTGTCATAGAGTCCAAATTATGAAGCCAGCACTTAGTGTTGTGTTTGAACAGGCTGAATGAGGATTTTGCTCGCAAGGAAGCAGGGATAGTGTTCCATAACTTGGAAGCTTGTACAGGGAAGCTAGCTCCACCGGAGTTATGAAGTTTGAATCTCGGTATGGTCATGGTGTTAGTTTGTGCTGCTCTGAGTGGTCTTAAGGAGGTGTGGGGTGTAAGTTGGTTCATAAGGTATGCTGGCGCAAGGTTGGCCCTTGCTTTGTGTCTAAGGGCCAGCGTATTAAGGGATATTCTGTGTTCGACAGGGAGCCAGCGTAGTTTACGTCTGGTCTCAGATATATGTGCCTTTTTGGGAATGTTGAGGGCAGCCCTGATGGCATTGTTTTGGACAACTTGCAATTTGTTGATATTTTTGTGACTAGTGCCCAAGTAAAGAGCATTACAGTAGTCTATTTTGGATAGGACTAATGCTCTTGTGAAAGTAATGCAATTGGGTGCAGAGATGAACGGTCTACATGCAGTGATCAGCTTGCAGGTGTATGCAGCTGATGATGCTACTGCATTGGTTTGTTTGGAGAAGGATAAGGTGGCATCGATGTAGATACCGAGGGTTTTAGTGTTATTTGACACTGGGATAAGATTGCCATCAATGGTAAAGGCTTTGAATGAGGGGTTAAGATTTTTGAGTTTGGCATGAGTGCCCAAGATGATCAACTCGGTTTTTTCATCATTGAGACACAGTCCATGGTGTGCCAGCCATGCTTGTATTACAGAGTAGATTTCATTATGGGTGGTGCTGTCAGTTTCGTAATCACCCGTGATGGGAATGAGTATCTGGGTGTCATCAGCATAATTGGTATACGTGACACCCAGATAATCAAGGATATCGAACAGGGGTTTTGTGAATACATTGTAAAGGGTCGGGACACGCAGGAGCCTAGCGGGACTCCACAGGGTACAGGTGAAGGTTCGGCAGAATCCGTTGGAGAAAAGACCCTCCTGGTTCTGTTCGCCAGGAAGGAACTAATCCAAGCCGTGGCTGCGTCTGAAAAGTGTGCTGCAGATTTCAAATGGTGACAGAGTGGTGATTGACCAGGTCGAAAGCAGCTGGCAGGTCAAGCAGTAAGAGGAGTGCGAGTTTGCCATTGTCTTTCAGGATTTGGATCTGGGTAGTAAGGTCTATTAATGCAGTTTCCGTACCATGTCTTGGTCGGAAGTCTGATTGCCTGAGTCCTAGGAGGTTGTTTGATTCTAAGTAGGCCTGTATTTGTAAATAGGCTGCTCTGTCTAATATTTTTAATAAGAACGGTACAGTAGTTATCAGCCTATAGTTAGACGGGTTGGTTGGGTCAAGAGTAGGTTTTTTGATAAGTGGAATGACCCAAGCGTCTTTAAGGTTGTCAGGTACTATTCCAGATTTGAAGGAGGCATTGATGAGGTTGGTAATGAATGGTGCCAGGTTGTGAGCTGCCACTTTGATGATCGGGGCAGGGCAGGCATCACCTTGGCAGTTTGAGGGTTTAAGTTTCCTGATGATGTTTTCTACTTCCCAGATTGCGAGGGGTGAAAAGCTGAAAGGTTTGCAGGTTGATTTAAAGGTAGATGGTTTGTTCGGTAGTTGTTTATAGTACGGGTCAGCTAGTAGTAAGGATTTTTTAGCGTTGATTTTGATTTGAAGGCAAGCTATTTTGTCTAATAATGCCTTCTGAATATTGCTACACCATAGTGTGTCAGTAACACATTTGCCTATGGGGGCGTTGGGGGACTCTAGTTCTTTCAGAATCTTAAAGAGTTCCTTTGTGTTGGAAACCACTTGTGTAATCCTTTTATTATAGGTATCTTTTTTGGCAAGAAGTATGGCTTCTTTGTAGCTAGAGGAGGCTAGGGTTAGCTCAGTTTTATTAGGTATTGTGGGGTGTTTCTTCCAATGAGCCTCAGCGGTTCTTTTAGTTTTGCGTAATTCTCTTAACTGTGGCGTGAACCAGGTGTTAAGGTGTCGCTGTGGTTTAGGTTTCTGCAATTTTAGAGGGGCAATGGTGTTTAGTGCTTTGAGAATAGCCTGGTTGTAGGTATCCACTAAGACTGTGGGGTCGGCGTCTGAGTCAATATTATTCAAGATAGGGAGTAGTATAGGTATGAGATTGTCATGAGTGATATCTTTCTTGTTTCTCGTGCAGGTGGCAGGTGCGATGTTGGGCCCTGGGAGGGGTGTGTTGGCTTTGATAGTAAAGGTTAATTTATGATGATCCGACCAGATGCAAGGGTCATTGGATAGGAGGTCAATGGAGCAGTTGAGGTGGGAGAGCCAGTCTAGTGTTCTGCCTTTAATAAGAGTAGGTTCATGGATAATGTGTGTGTGACCCAGTTCAGATAAGGTGTTGGCTAGGTCATGGGCGTTAGAGTCCTTAGGGTCGTTGAAACCTAGATTAAAGTCCCCAAGTAAGATGGTTTGGGAATTAGGTTTGGTATTTATGGTTATAAGTGATGCAATATCCTCTATAAAAGAGGAGATGGGTCCTGGAGGACGGTAAATAAGGTGCACAGTTGCTGTGTGGTTGGGTGAAAGAGGTAGTTTAATTGATAGGGATTCAGCAGAAGGGATTTGGGCGTCTTGGATGACTTTAATGTCGAAGGTATTTCTGAATATGAGGGCGAGCCCACCTCCCTTCGTTTGGGATCTAATGATAGCGTAATCCTTAGGTATGGCGAGGGCCAGAGATGGGCCGGATGCAGCATTGAGCCAAGTTTCTGTGACTGCGAGGAGATCCAGATCAAGTTATAAAGTCAGCGATGTCGAGAGCATGGGCAGGAAGAGACCTAGCATTCACCAGAGCTGCTTTAATTAATATGTCTTTTTTGGGAGATTTTTCAGATGGTATCGGTCGACTATGCCGAAGGCTGTGAGCTAGATTGTCTGAGTCAATGGAGGAATTGCCAAGGTTATGGTCAGTACGCAAGTGTTTCATGCTACGGACTCTTAGTCTAGAGTTTCTGGATAAGATGCTAGGGTGGTGAGAGTAGGGAGAGGTGGGTGGGCCGATTCTAGAATACAATCTAGCGTTTCTATTCGAAAGGCTAGGGTGGTGTGAGCATGGATAAGTAGGTAGTCTAGTTCTAGAATTCAGTCTAGTGTTTCTGATGGCAATGGAGCAAGGTTGGTTAGGTGTTGGTCTAGTAGCAAAGTGGCGTATCCAGAGTGCTGGATCATCCAGGTACGGATTTGCGGGTGTCATGGTGCTGGGCAACGATGAACTAGTGGATGTGTCTTGATTAAAGTGTGGGTTGGGTTGACTAGACCAGTGTCTACTGTAGGTATGCAGTAGGTGGATGAGAGTCGATAGGTACCAATACATGCTGTGGGTGGCGTCGCTAGTACACAAGGTAGCAGGTGTGGTCTGTTAGCGACCAGAAGCACAACACTGATAAATTCAATGTGGTCAAAGGGTAACCATGAGGCACAACATAACAATTAATGGGGTCTGTAGGCGACCATAAGGCACAACACAATAATCAATGTGGCCTGTAGGCGACCATAAGGCACAACACAGCAATTAGTGGGGTCTGTGGGCGACCATAAGGCACAACACAATAATCAATGTGGTCTGTAGGCGACCATAAGGCACAAATGTAATGGGACATCAATAAACGCATGAATCAGGGGTACCTAGATTCTAAATTAGCAGGAGGAGCCAAAAAGGCACTAACTTAAAATGCAATTGGACATCAATAGACGCATGAATCAGAGGTACCTAGATTCGACATTAGCAGGAGGAGACAAAAAAGGCACTAACTTAAAATGCAATGGGACATCAATAAATGCATGAATCAGGGGTACCTAGATTCGAAATTAGCAGGAGGAGCCAAAAAGGCACTAACTTAAAATGCAATGGGATATCAATAGACTCATGAATCAGGGGTACCTAGATTCGAAATTAGCAGGAGCCAAAAAGGCACTAACTTAAAATGCAATGGGACATCAATAGACGCATGAATCAGGGGTACCTAAATTCGAAATTAGCAGGAGGAGCCAAAAAGGCACTAACTTAAAATGCAATGGGACATCAATAGACGCATGAATCAGAGGTACCTAGATTCGAAATTAGCAGGAGGAGCCAAAAAGGCACTAATTTAAAATGTAAAGGAACACAAGCGCAAAATGTATTTCATCAGTTTATATTGTAATTATCACCCCATTGGTGATTGCTGCCCAATATTAAAATTGTGTGATTTTCTTTGAATTTAAAATAAATAAATATTGTATTCCCACCAACTGGCAAGGGTTCATGGTCCATTGTGACCCGTGGTATTTGTAAAAGGGGGTGTGAGACGGGTTGGGTGCCAGATCAATCTGAATTCGAGGAAATAAAGAAAAAGTATTCTAATTGAGCGCTACATCCTAGGCTAAGGGCAAGGGTCCTGGTCCGGTGTATGACGCCCGATTGGAATCCTTAACAAATTGAGGGATCGTCCAGGATTTGGGATTGTGTATTCATCCGTGACAGTTTAACACAGCAGGCTAACCTTCAAGGTAGTGATAATTTGTGTGGTTGGAACACTGTGTTACGCTGTAGAAAGCACCTCCCCAAAACAAAGACCCTAAGTACCACGCCCATGCATAAAATTAAAGTTAACCCCAAAATAGACATAAAAGAAACAACAACAGAATACAGGTTACCCTTACATAAATAAATCAATAAAGAAACAACACTTTCCAAAATGACCACAGTAGAGATAAATATGGCCAGGGAGCACCTTCTCCACAAATTATTTGTCAGGGGGAAATGGGCAGAGCAAGGTGAGAAAGTCTGGCTAGAAGAAATGATGCAACAGGTCACTGACTTGGACATGAACATGTGGCAGGACGGCGGCCTATTACATCAAGCTTTGAGCGAGTTGTAAATGACTCCGAAAATTAAAGAGGAGCAGATTAAAATGGTCAGAATCACAGCCTACATATATCTCCATATGGCAGTAATGCGAGCAAAGCATGAAGAAAATAGAACTCTTGCACAAAATCAATCTGTACTCTTAACTCAAATCCAGAATGAGCTAAAAGTAGCAGAAAATAAATTGCAAAAGACCCAAGATTCTGAGGTCCAAGTTGAGAACTACATCAAACAGTTAAAGATGACTTGGCTCTATAACAACAGAATAAATCGTACCAAGAGGCCCAATTTGATGCATTAAAAGTAGAGTGTCAGGAAAAGGTTGACTCTCTAAAAGAGAGTCAACATAAACTGAATCAACATATAAAATATAACAGACTGCGCAGAGCAGATAGTTACTTTACAAAATCAGATCATAGAGTTGGAAGAGGTTAATAACAAATTAATTATTAAAGAACTCCACTCCTAAGCAGAATTTGATTAAGAGCGCCAGAAATTAAATGTTATCAAGCAACAAAGGGATGATCTAGCTGAACAGAGGGGCACCCTAAATCAGTAGAAAGATGTCCTCTATCAGGAAGTGAGCAACCTAAAAACAGATTTACAGGAAAGAGAGTTAGGCCTCCAGAAACTAAATGAACTGAAAAATGAATATGAAAAGTTATTGGAGCACACCAGACGAGTAGAAGGTGCTCTGGAAAAGAACCCCCAAACTAAATATGCGCAGGTGAATCTCCTGCAACAAAAATTGTTTCATTGTTCCCAAACCATACATGCAGCGCAAAGAGACAATGAAGCCCTCTGTGAGGAGAACAAGGGACTCCACAAGCCGGTGGCAGCTCAACTGCAGATCACAGAGGCCAGTCAAGCCCTGATAGCAGAGCAAAAAGCTTGGACCTTTGCCTATTATGAAGAGGTAGAGGCTGAAAAGGAGAAGCTAGGGAGGTTGGAGAGAGGGTATGCCAGGCTAAACCCAAACTTGAGGGACCCTGAACAATTAGAGAGATACAGGGCTACCCCTGATCCCAGGGTGGGTCCCTCTGTACTGAGGGACTCAAACCTATTTAATATGTTGTGCACTGCTGACTTCATGTCTACAGGTTCACGTGAGCCAGAAACCATGAGGCCATCAGAATTAAATAGGCCTAGCATGGTGGAGATGTGTTAAGATCTTGATGGTCGTGCAGATTAATAATGCCTCCGTCCCCAAGTACCACACAGACAATTGGTATAGAATGTCTGTGCAGTCTTTGAGGCCACAGGTTTTGTTTGTGAGCCGTCAGGTCTGGAACCGGGGACTGCCAGAAGGACCCCTTGAGCGCTGTAAGGCAATGAGTGGTTATCAGATAATGTGCGATTGTTACAAGGTATACCCAGCAGGGAGATAAAGCACCTCTTACCTAGAAATACGGAAGCTGACACCCTGATGGAAGAGGCAGTGAAACCCGGGATAAAGGGCTTGGTGAGCTTCTCGGTGAGGAATGTGGGTGGGATCCAAACCCTGGATGGCGGCACACATGTGGCTTGTGGTAATGTAGGTCAGGCAACCGCCTAGCAGAAGGCCAATGGCCAAAGTCACTGAATCCAAAAAAACGAAATCCGTAAAACAGTCCAATTCCAAAAAACCAAGGTCGGGTAACAAATGCCAGGGGTTGACAGAACAATCCAGCAAACAGAGTCCGAGGTCTGGTAACGTGTAAGAAGCAAGAAGTAGACAAAGTAGTTCTGGTAGACAAGGCAATCCGGTAGACAATATCCGAGGTCGTAGTAACGAGGTTGAAGCATGCGAACAAACGCTGTAAAGTCCTGAAGGTAAACAGCTGTGAAGCAACGCTATCGATTTCAGGACGTCCTTTTAAGCCAATAGGGAAGGTCACCTGATGCTGGAATGATCATATGACGTGCGTCAGGTGATGCAGTCAGGTGAGATGTTGTCGTCACGTGACGTTTGGCCCGATCACGTGACGTGTAGATCTTCGTTGACAACGTGTAGCGTTGCGGGCCAGCAGATGTTTCCCTTCTAGACGCCAGCGATGCGAAGGCCGGTAAACACCTGATCCAAAAGACCATGTCCTGGCATAACGGGTGAGAGGCCGCAACCTCAGTAAGCCAGAAAGTGTGGTGGGATACCCTTGTATTGAAATGTAGAGGGGTTGGTATGTATGGGGCTAGCACGTGTGCCTGTGGGTTGTCTGGCAGGAACAGGGCATGTCGTGGAAAACATAACAGATTCCCCCCTCAAAGGCCCACAACCCCGTGGGCTGGAAGGGTTATCCCTATGAAAACGGGCAACCAGAACCGGAGCGTGTACATCACGGGAAGGGATCCAAGAGCGATCCTCAGGGCCCCTGAAGAAACGAGAACCCAAAATGGTCCTGACCTCATACTCATCGGGAGAGGAGACAGAAACAGAGGCAGGAGGGGCATTGAGTCGTGTAGGGGCAGGACAGGGTTTGAGGAGCGAGGCATGAAACACAGGGTGGATCCGTCAAGTGGGTGGAAGGGAAAGGCGAAAAGCTACAGGATTCAGGATCTTAGAAATTCTGTAGGGGCTGACAAAACGCGGCAGTAGTTTGCGACATCCAGGAATGTGCAAATGGCGAGTCGAGAGCCAAACCCGGTCCCCCACACGATACTCAGGGTCTGCCACCCGCTTCCTGTCCGCTTTGGCTTTCATTACCACCTGAGCCTCGCGTAGATGGATAAGAGTTTGGGCATGGACTGTGACCAAATTGCGGGCGCAGGCATCGGCAGCAGGAGTGGTGGAGGGAAAATCAGGAAGGGAAAGGGTACGAGGATGTTGGCCATACAAAGAGTAAAAGGGGGAAAAACCAGTAGATGAGTGCCATGAGTTGTTATATGCGAATTCAGCTAAATGGAGTAGGTCAAGCCAAGAATCCTGGTACTGGAGAGTAAGACAGCGTAAATACTGCTCCAGGGCCTGATTCACCCTCTCAGTTTGCCCGTCAGTTTCAGGGTGATAGGCAGAGGAGAAGCGAGAATCAATACCCAGTAGTCCAGTAAGGGACTGCCAGAAACAGGACGTGAACTGGGAACCTCGATCTGAAACAATAACCCGTGGGAGACCAAAGAGACAGAAAATGGATTGGAAAAACAGACGGGCCAATGTGGGGGCAGAAGGTATTCCTGTGCAAGGTATAAAGCGGGCCATTTTTGTATAGGAATCAACGATCACCCAGATTGTGTTGTAACCCCGTCTGCGGGGAAGATCAGTGATAAGGTCCATAGAGATCGTATGCCAAGGCTTGGGTGGGACCGGTAGCGGCTGAAGCAATCCCGGAGGTCGGCCTCTAGACGATTTGCATTGGGCGCAGATCGAACAAGTGTTCACGTAATTCTTAACATCTATTCTCATTGAAGGCCACCAGCACCACCGCTGTAGCAATTCTAGGGTGCGCTTTTGCCCCGGGTGACCGTTGATTGCAGCGTCATGAGACCAGGTGAGTGCCTGATTGCGAACCTCACTAGTGGGGAGGAAAGGTTTACCTTGAATAAATGGCAAGCCCTCCTGAAGTAGAACGTCCCATTCTGTCAAAGCATGAGGGTGTTGGGAGACCCAGTGTTTGATAGTGGTAAGAATGGGAGGGGATGGCGTGCATACACAGATGACGTGACCTTTCTCTAACACTGCATCAGGAAACAGAGGCAAAGAATCCCCCCGGGGGAACGAGAAAGTGCATCCGCCTTACCATGGGAGAGGCCAGGCCAATGTTTCACGATGAAATCGAAAGCGGCAAAAAATAAATGCCAACGCACATGCCTACTGTTTGTGCACTTCAATGTGGCTAGGTCTTGCAGGTTCTTATGGTCAGTATATATCACTGTCTGATGTTTTGCCCCGAGGAGATGATGACGCCATGTCTGGAGGGCATCTTTTATGGCTAGCAACTCCTTTTCGGTCACCGTATAATGGGATTCGGCTGATGTGAACTTCCGGGAATGATAAGAGACTGGGGGCCTCATTACATGGATGGCGGTAGGGATTTACCGGTACCGGTAAAATACCGGTACCGGTAAAACCTTACCGCCTTACTACGAGGTCCCTTTGCGGGTTGGGGATTTAACGCCTGCTTTTTGCAGGCGTTAAAAACCAACCCGCAAAGGGACCCAGGGAGCTAATTACGGTACCGCAATTTGCGGTACCGTAATTAGCGCCTTCCCCATTCCCATTGAGCCCTATGGGGCAAAAATGGGAATGGGGAAGGGCAATGGTGGAAGGGGGAATTACCGCCCCGCCAACCTTGGAATGGGGCGGTAATTCCCCTTTCTGCCAAGGCGGTGCCGGTATTTTACCGGCATGAACCATGGCGCTAATAGCGCCATGGTTCTCCGCCATCCGTGTAATGAGGCCCTGGATGTAAGTGGCCGGTAGATGGACAAGGTTGTGAAAGAACTGCCCCTAATGCGAAAGAGTAGGCGTCGGCTTCTAAGATAAAAGGGAGTTCTGGGTCTGGGTGTTGTAACACCGGAGCCGTGGTAAACCTAGACTTGAGGGTATCAAACGCCTTCTGATGGTCGGGTGTCCAAGAAAACGGAACAAGAGGGCTGGTTAAGGTCGTGAGTGGGGTAACAATGGCAGAAAAACCGGCGATAAAACGCCGGTAAAAATTAGCAAAACCAAGGAAGGATTGGAGTTGTTTTATGGTGGTCGGGGCAGGCCATTCTACAACTGCTCTGACTTTTGATGAATTCATGGAAAGACCGCCGGGCGTAATATGAAATCCCAAGAAGTCCACCTCCCTTCAGTGAAATAAACACTTCTCTGGTTTAGCAAATAAGGCGTTGTCTTTGAGGCGAGATAGGACCACTCTGACATGCATGACGTGTTCTTCCAGGGAGGATGAATATATCAGTATGTCATCCAGATACACCACGACATATATGTCAAGGATGTCAGAAAAGACTTTGTTAATGAAGCGCTGAAAAGTGGCAGGAGCGTTACATAACCCGAAGGGCATTACCGTGTACTCATACAACCCTTGTCGGGAGCAAAATGCTGTCTTCCATTCGTCTCCTTGGCGCATACGGATTAGATTATACGCCCCCCTTAGATCTAACTTAGTGAAAATGGAAGCACGTGTCAGTCTATCTAGCAGGGTGGATATAAGCATAATAGGGTACCTATTCTTTATAGTGATGGCATTCAACCGCCTATAGTCTATGCATGGACGTAGGTCGCCTTCCTTTTTGGGCACAAAAAAGATAGGGCTGGCAGCGGCAGAACAAGAAGGACGGATATGGCCTAACTGTAAGGCTTGTTGGATATAATCTTTCAAAGCCGTTTCTTCAGAGGGAGATAAAGAATATATCCTGCCCTTTGGTATAGGTGTGCCAGGAATCAGATCAATGGGACAGACGTAAGGCCTAAGCGGGGGGTAGACCCTCCGCCGTAGCTTTGTCGAAAACCTGTATGTAGTCGTGATATTCAACAGGAATGTTGGTCAACACAGCTCCCACGGTATGTGCTGGAGTGCACGGCTCTACGTCTTCCAGTCGGGAAGAGGCCATGGCCCCAAGAATAGCAGAGGGAGAGGTTAGTGAGTCGGGTTCTGTTAAGCAGAAGTGTTGGCATATGTCTGATTCAAACGTTACCTGCCCAGTTCCCCAATTGATCAAGGGGTTATGTTGTCTTAACCAGGGAATACCTAGTATAATGCCGAATTGGGGTGTGGTGATAAGGTCGAAAGACATGGTTTCTTTGTGGGTATTCTGAATCACCACTTCCAAAGGGGCAGTCTGGTATCTGATCGGGCCAGAAGACAAGGAGGTGCCGTCAACTGCTTGTACATGCTCAGGATGTTCTTTCTGAACCAGGGGCAGATTGAGATGACGAGCTAATGTGATGTCTATAAAACAGCCAGTGGCCCCTGAGTCAATCCCGATGCGCACATCATGCTCAATGTCCCTAGTGGGTTTCAACAATGCATGGACCACTACGGGCCTGATGGAGCCGAACATGGGTTCAGTGGGGGTCAATGATGGGCTCGCCGGTGCCCCCGCTCTCAAGGGCGAGCCTTCGGAAAATCCGGAGTCTTGTTTTTTGGTCGACGGGGGCATTCTTTCACATAATGCCCACTTATACCACAGTAAAAACAGGCGTTACTGGTTCTCCTGCCTTCTCGCTCAGCTGGGGTTATAGAACTTCGAATGCCACCGATTTGCATGGGTTCAGTGCCAGTGGCAGACGAACCTGAAGGAGGCAGGTTAGAAAAGGAAGTCTCTGTTTTACGCTCGGTTCTACGAGCGTCTAGCTGTAATGTGAGATCGACAGGTCAGAGAAAACGGAAGGAAGCGATGGAACCACGGCGAGAGCATCTTTCATGGTATTGCATAACCCTCTGTAAAACACAATGGCCTTTTTCTGTTCTGGCCAGGATGTTTCCGCGGCGAGTTGGTTAAACCAAGTGATGTACTCAATTAGGGAATGTTTACCCTGTGACAATTCTAAGAGTTCCAGGTCTCGTGATTGTGCCCTATAACGAGTATCGAACACCTTTGCCATTTCAGTCACTGGAAGTTCAAAATCGTATAAAACAGGATGGTCGTTCTCCAAGAATGGATTTGCCCATGTGGCTGCCAAGCCAGATAGATGGGATAGAAGGAAGGCGGCCTTGGTAACAGAGTCAGGAAAGGCCTGGGGTCTACATAAGAAGTGAAGTTTACATTGATTGATGAAGGTACAGTATTTACGTGGGTCGCCTTGATAGCGTTCTGGGGCAGCCAGAGGAAAAGAAGTCGGAAGTAACACAGGAGTGGGAGCAGGAGGTGGAGTAGGGGCAGGCTGAACAGGAGGGTTGGGATCCCCAAACTCGGCGTCAGCGGGCAATGGTTGGTGTGTGCTTTGTAAAGCGTCAAGACGATGGTGGATAGCAGAGGTGGCGGCGGCCATGTCGGTCCTAAGGGCCACAACAGCCTGCATTAAAGCGGTCACAGGGTCCCCGGCAGAGGCCTCCATAATCAGCACGACCAGAGGCTTCACAGACTGTTAAGATCTTGATGGTCGTGCAGATTAATAATGCCTCCGTCCCCAAGTACCACACAGACAATTGGTATAGAATGTCTGTGCAGTCTTTGAGGCCACAGGTTTTGTTTGTGAGCCGTCAGGTCTGGAACCGGGAACTGCCAGAAGGACCCCTTGAGCGCTGTAAGGCAATGAGTGGTTATCAGAAAATGTGCGATTGTTATAAGGTATACCCAGCAGAGAGATAAAGCACCTCTTACCTAGAAATACGGAAGGTGACACCCTGATGGAAGAGGCAGTGAAACCCGAGATAAAGGGCTTGGTGAGCTTCTCGGTGAGGAATGTAGGTGGGATCCAAACCCTGGATGGCGGCACACACGTGGCTTGTGGTAATGTAGGTCAGGCAACCGCCTAGCAGAAGGCCAATGGCCAAAGTCACTGAATCCAAAAAAATGAAATCCGTAAGACAGTCCAATTCCAAAAAACCAAGGTTGGGTAACAAATGCCAGGGGTGGACAGAACAATCCAGTAAACAGAGTCCGAGGTCTGGTAACGTGTAAGAAGCAAGAAGTAGACAAAGCAGTCCAGGTAGACAAGGCAATCCGGTAGACTATATCTGAGGTCGTAGTAACGAGGTTCAAGCATGCGAACAAACGCCGTAAAGTCCTGAAGGTAAACAGCTGTGAAGCAACGCTATCGATTTCAGGACGCCATTTTAAGCCAATAGGGAAGGTCACCTGATGCTGGAATGATCATATGACGTGCGTCAGGTGATGCAGTCAGGTGAGATGTTGTCGTCACATGACGTTTGGCCCGATCACGTGACGTGTAGATCTTCGTTGACAACGTGTAGCGTTGCGGGCCAGCAGATGTTTCCCCTGTAGACGCCAGCGATGCGAAGGCCGGTAAACACCTGATCCAAAAGACCATGTCCTGGCATAACGGGTGAGAGGCCGCAACCTCCGTAAACCAGAAAGTGTGCGTGGGATACCCTTGTTTTGAAATGTAGAGGGGTTGGTACGTATGGGGCTAGCACGTGTTCCTGTGGGTTGTCTGGCAGGAACAGGGCATGTCGTGGAAAACGTAACAAGATGACAGGTCAGCGCCCCTCGGAAATTGATGCACAGGCGTCCCTGTATGGATACTAAAATATTTGGGTTGATGTCTCTGACCAGGAATCCTCCTATGAGGAGAAAGTCAGGGAATTAGATCTGCAAAAGCGCTATCTCCAAAGGGACCATTTGGTTTGATTTGCACAAAAACAGCAGGAGATCAGATCCCAAAAGAGCATTCTGCAGACCTCCACCTAAACAGGGCAGTGGGGAGGATCCTCTGCCAACCCTGGTAGCAGGGAGGAGTCTCATGACTACTCTCCTGTGCACCACAGGGGAGAAGAAACTAGGCCCCACCATTCTGCGAGCCTCTCCCAATCTCACAGAATAAGGGAGCACCTAAAATATCCTTAGGGGACGTCAAATAGTAGGGCCTGTGAGTCTGAGGGCAAGTGGATTCAGGTAATGCGGCAAAAGAAGGCAAATAAACAGAGGAGAGTTATGGTGAAAGAACCCATTAGGCAGATCAAGGCCATTAGGAATTTCATAACAAAGTACCACAAAAACGCAAAATATTCTTTTTGAGAGCATTTGGAACTCTATGAACAAATGATAGACCCTTTTCACCCTAAATATGGCCAGAACTGCATAGATTATGTCAAATGGACGTTCTCTCTGGAGTACTCCAGCTTCTTTGCTGGACTGGAAGACCAAAACCATTCAAGATGGCCCACTTACAAGGTGGCCATCTTGAAGCACTTTTATACCCACAGAAACCCCCAATAGGGTCGCAAAGCAGCCTACAATTTGTAATGTGGGGAAGGGCAGGCCCCACAAGAATTTGTGCAGCAGCTAAAACGCACCTTTGTTCAAACTACCAGGAGGGTGCGCACGGATAGCAGAGAGTTTATAACTACCTACTTTCATGCGCTTCCAAAATACATCATGAGCCAGCTGGTGAGGGATTTTCATGATAAAAGGACCCTGGACTGGGTAATAGAGCAGTCTACCTGCATCTATGAGGTCCAAAAACCTGCAGAAAATAAAAATCAGGTAAAAAAACCCAAACCAACCAACAACACTGCTGCTGCTGCTAAGGTGGCGGAGGTGAAGGTTGCCCCCATTTTGGACCTAGAAATGGAGGGGCCTAAAGATGCACCTACCCAAAACCAGCAAAATCTGAGGCAAAGAAGGCTTTCTAACCAATCAGCAACAGCTGGCAGTCAGGGAGGATAATCCCACCAATGGGATCCCTAACTCTCCTGATTATATAAATCCCAGATACAAGGACAACCAGCCTATCTTGGGGGCATGTATGGACTCCCCCAGTCCAAGGGGGGGGGGGGTCCAACCAGGTAAGTACTTCCCTGGAAATCTTCCCTCCTAACTTCACTCAGGAGGGCAGTAATCCCCCAAATCCTGGGTTAGGTTTCTTTTCCCGGTATCTACAAAACCCCAAGCTACAGGAGAAACCTCCTTTCTTTCAGTCCAGACCACCCAATCTGAGAGAGGGGAGGCCAAGGGCGGAGGGTTACTAGAATCCCCAATACCCAGGGTACTTCAGGAGAAGGGATAGTTTCTCTTCCTTTGAACCCCCTAGGTATGAACTAAGAGCACCGTACCAGCCAGAACGGATGTCCCAATTGGAGTGGCAGGTCCAGAACCCAACACAGGATCTGAGTCGCATGTTGAGGGCTCAGCAGAACCCTCAGATGAACATGGCGACTCAGAACCCCTCAAACCAAGGGTCTGGCACCCCAGAACAATGACTGGGAGATGACCCCAAAGAGGAGGTAGGGGTGTGTAAAGCCCTAAAGGAAGCATCCTTCCTCGCCCGTGAAAAGCCCCTGGACACCCCGGAACCGGAAATAAAATCTCTTGCCCCGGAAATCTGCAACCCAGGGCACAGAGAGTGGGTAGGAGAAATAAAGACATCAAAAAGGCCCATTTTGTGGAGGAAGTTAGTGTCCTCCATTTTGAAGGGGAAGAGTCCTTAGAGGATTCTGGGAAAGAAATCTTCTCCTTCAGGGACGAGGGAATTCCTCCCAAAGAAAAATGGGTCCGAAGCGATCTGAAAGAAGACTGGGTAGGTGTGGGGACTGATTCAGAATCACCCATCCTTGAACCCCAGAATGGTCATCCAGAGGATAAAATATTAAGAGTATTACCAAACTTCCCAAACCAATTTGTTTGACTGCCTCCCAGAAGGGGGGCAGCCCAGGATCAGATGAAAAAGGGGATTCCCAAACTTCACAAACCAATTCTGGTGACTGCCTCCAAGAAGGGGGAGGGGGAGCGGCCCAGAATCAGAAAAAGGGGATTCCCAAACTTCCCAAACCAATTCTGGTGACTGACTCCCAGAAAGGGGAGGCAACCCAGGGTCAGGGGAAAAAGGGGATTCCCAACATCAAAAACCAATTCTGGTGACTGTCTCTTAGAAAGGGGGACAGCACTGAACCCAGAGTGAAAGGGGAGCCGAAACTCCCCAAATATCAGAATGGCAAGTTTTGCTTTCCGATTTCCAAACTCCGACACAGAATTATGTCCAAAATACCCCTGTGTCAGAGTCCAAAATAAAGAAATTAACCCCCCAGCTGGCTTAGAATGCCCATTACCTTTGCCCATTGGAGGAGAAAGCAGGTAGATTCTATGCCTCCGTCCAAGTGCAGGGGCAATGTGCATTTTTAGCACTGGTAGACACCGGATCCCAAGCCACCCTTCTTTCTGAAAAGACCTTTGAGCAGCTAAATTCAGGAAGGGGAGAGAGACACCAGGTCCCTCTCACCCCTCTTCCTGGACACCTCCAGAACTTCGACGGGAGGGGACAGCGGATATGGAAATTAAAATAGGGTGACACAATATGAAGCACCCGGTCATAGTCGTGACTCCAGAAGGAACCACCTGTCTATTAGGGAATGAAATCCTTCGCAGGTTGTCTCCCACAATAGACTGTGGGCCTCATTAGGACCCAGGCGGATTTCGCGGTGCTAAATGCACCACGAAGCATGGCGGAAAGCCGCCGATAGCGCCATGGGGGTTGGCAGATTTACCGCCCCATTCCGACCTTGGCGGGGCGGTAAATCCCCAATCCCCATTCTGCCCTTCCCCATTCCCATTTTTGCCCCATAGGGTATAATGGGAGTGGGGAAGGAGTTAATTACGCCACCGTAAAATACGGTGGCGTAATTAACAACGAGGTCCCGTAGCGCCATGGTTTTCTCCGCCTGGTAAAACCAGGCGGAAAAGGCCGCCATGGCGCTACGGGAACTCGTAGTATGGCGGAGAGGTACGCCATGCACTACGCTGGCGTAAAACCCTCTCCGCCAGGGTCCTAATGAGGCCCCGTGAATAAGGTCCTCTGGAATCAGACTAACAGGCCAATAAAATTAAAACATAGTGTCAACCATGTTAGTTTAAATGGCACATACCACATGATTTAACAAAAATCGGATCAAATTGAGTTTCATCTTCAAAATAATCAAACACCTGACGTTACAGTAATTGCTGTAGGACAACAAACTGGTGACGGGAACTCCTCCTCTCCATTCCTGAAAATCAACCCTCCTTCCAGTTTTAAGTGGCATTCCACCCTGGAAGGAAATACTTTAAAATGTTATATTAAGTCACAATATGAAAATCCCAATTCTATAGTCAAAAGTGATGAGAAACCATCTCAAAGCATAGCTGGCATTCAGAAGAAGGGTGAACAGCTCTTCCTCCCCATTTAGTTAAATAAGGGTAGGGAGTCTGTTCTTGCCAGAGTTGGCTTGAATAGCGAAGAAAGATTAATCAGCAAAGTATTATTCAGGAAACTCCCAAAAGACCAGACCCTGTCCGCTGTTGAGTCAGTTTATCAGTGGGTATGGCGTCTAGAAATTTCCCATTCCAAACATCTTCTGCTTAGCAGTTGTATGCTAACAATGTATGTCCCTGGTAAAAGCATAGAGCATATTTGTTGAGTCGTGCAAAGTGTTCAGTCTGCCTTTTACATGGGCAGTCATATCCTCAACCGACTCAAAATTAATTTGGATGCCAGTAATTCCTGAGCCCGGGCCCAGCTGGAGGGTAATTCCCAGGGCTCTGGCAATCCTAAAGAAAGCCTACTGGTCAGCCTCATTGCTAACGTAGGCAGTGGAAGTTTGAAAATGGAAAGGAGGTCACCAACCCAGGACTAGCCTACAGAATCTGCATCCCCAAAGGAGGGTTGGCAGAAGAGAAATGAGTCTATATTAATCAGTTAAAGAGTTGTCACCCCAGACACACTTTTCAGCTGATTGAGGAGCCAAGAGAAAGTCAAACAGAGGAGGCCTCTGGAGAATGAGAACCAGAAAAAGAAGAACCAGAAGGGAACAGGTAGGTTCATAGGTATATCTATTTAACAGGGAATACTTTCCATCATTGTCAGTGCAAACGGGTATCCCCAAAAACTCTAGTAGAAATATATCAACAGTTACCTTTGTCTTGTAAGAAATTATTTGTTGTTATTGTCCGATTGCGTGAATGACCGTAAGGTATGTGTGTCCCACTGTTGTCAACATTCCGGGAAGACAGTCAGTGGGAAAATGTTGTAACCTGTCTTATTTCATCCATTAGATTAGTATTGATTCCGCTCCTGATTACCAAGGAGGACTTCCCTAGGGACCCAGAAAAGAAAGACTGAAGGAAAATCTTGGGGTGTCGGTCCACATTCCAAGGAAAGACCGAATGAAAATCTGTGGCTGTCGCTCTTCACTCCAACAAAAGACAATAGGAGGATTGAGGCGTACCGCTCCCTGATGGAAGAAGGACTTCACCTGATGAACCCCACTTTGCCCTACTCTCCCTCAACAAGAGGTCCAGGGGGGGTCGGGGGGAATTTGTGGGGGACATTTACCCACCCAGCAGAATTCCCCTCCATCACCAATCTGCACTTCAGAAGTTGCCAGTAAAATGGCTGTGCTGGCACCCTTGAGCACTATCCCTTTGCCTTAAAACAGCATTTTGCAGTCAGCAAAATAATGGCTGTGCTGTCTTTGCCAAGCACCTATGGGCCAAGATGAAACAGGGAACACATCGAGAAAGGCTGCCAGTGGGTTTCCTTATGTGCACCAAAGAAGAGAATTGAAAAGCAGTGCTGCTTTGCTGCTAGCTCAGAATTTCTCAGAATTGGGGACACCAGCAAAACAGGTTTTTAGGCCCTTGGTTTCAAAGGACATTTGCTTTCTGCAAACAGAATGTACTGCCATCCAAAGGGCCAGCACATAGGAAACTCTGAAAGACTAAGGGGGAGAATGTAACACGCTCGTCAGACTTTCTGTCTGGGCTCTAGCCTGCTACAAAAGATTCCAGGACACTATGTGTGAAATTGCAAAAAAACACCTCTCTTCAACTTCAACTGGGGGGCTTCAAAGCCAACTCCAGAGCAGCCTTGGAAGTATGCCCTTATTTGGTAGACAATGCTGGCCATCTGGCTCAAAAGACTATTTTATTAATAAACTTTAAGACTTTGATCTCTGCAATTGGACAATGCAGTAATGTGAAAGTTTCACAGTTTAGATGCAATTTTGGTGGCTTTAAATGAAGATGTGGTAGCCTTCACTGGCATATTGGGGGTGAAAAATGGCAGGGAATTGGATATTCTGAGGAGAGTGTATATGGTGCCACTTTGAAATTCAATACTAACATGCCTTATGATAATATGTACCCATGTATAAAGTTATAGAATTTTAGGTTAAATATTTCTCACTGAAAATGACAAAAAATTATTAGACGGACGAAACAAAGTCCTACAAACTTTGAAGTTGGACTGCCATGATCAGTGCAAAATATGTAATCTGCCTATGTAAGTTTCAAAAGTGCCACAACTGTAAAAAGGGGCATGTTTGTGTCATAACTGGTTTTAGCAAAAGTAACTGTGGGATGATCCTATGCATTGTAAAGCACACATCCTAAATCTGATGTCATGCCCCTGGAACCCAACCGGCTGACAGCAAGGTGGTAACAATATCCCCTGACCAATCCAGTTGTTATAGGAATGCCCAGCCTAAGCCTGCCTCACTGTATAATCCTGTGATGTCATCTGCCTTATAAAAAGGGGGAGCTCACGGAGACAAAGGACACTCTCTTCTGAAATTTCCAGCGCCTGCGTATCCAGACCTTCCAGATCCACCCTGCAGATTCCAGACTCCAGTGCCAGGAAAGGGATAGTTGGTTCAAGCCCTCCTATCCCGGCGGAACCATCCTTCAGAACTAACCCCATAACAAAATCCCACTAAATGTAGGGAGAAAGGGGAAAGGTGGCTGAATCCGCTTTGGGATTCTCCAGTGCCGCCTACTTGCCCTGCTACCCGCTCCATCCAGCTGAGGTGCCGCTGTGCCGTGGCCAGACCTTTGCCCAGATGACTTCTGTTGGGATAGCCTGCTGATGTGATAAGTGACCAGATATTGTCTCGCTATCCAGGAACTCGGTTGGCTATCCCAAAATACCAAACTCAAGCACTGATGGTGAGTATTACCCCATCCCGTAGCAACCCATAGTATACCCCAACTTGATACCTTGTCTTTGTTCCACCTTCTAAGTAATCTCATCCATACCTTTGTAACTTGTTGAAGATAGTCTGAATCCCCTGTGTATTCTGTTCCTTGATTTTCTAGTGTTAGCTCAATTCTTCCATTCATTTCCGTCTTGCATACATCCTTAGTCATATTTTGAATAATTTAATTAATTTTCCCATAAAGAGACACGCTTCGTGAAGGGGGTTAAGATGACCCCTTAACCTGTTTCATGGTCAGCGCTATATTCTTGATAATCTAGTTTTAGTAAAATGTGTCCTTTCTTTCCAAACCGATTTTCTCTGTTAGCAGCTTTTATTTTCCCAAAACCGAATCTCCTTCCACATTGAGAATCTCATCCAGTTATTCCACTAGAGACACTCTTTCACTTCTATATTATCCCTACAGCCTAAAAACCGCAGTCTGATTGTTTCTATTTCACCCATTTTTTTTAAAACCGTTTATGACATTTAAACCTGTAAAAAGCAGAAAATGCCACTTTCCAACGTGTGATTTTGGCTGCACTGGGGGTCATTACGACCCAGGCGGTAAGTACACCAACTTTACCACCATGGTGTAATCTATGTTTACACCATGGTGGATGGCGGATTTACTGCCCCATTCCAAGGTGAGTGGGGCGGTAAATCCCCATTTCCCATTTACCCTTCCCCATTCCCATTTTTGCCCCATAGGGCATAATGGGAGTGGGGAAGGCGCTAATTACGACACCGTAAATTACGGTGCCGTAATTAGCAGCGAGGCGGGTTAGCGCCATGGGTTTTAACGGCTGCTAAAAGCAGCCGTTAAAATTGGAATCAGGCGTTAAGGGTTAACGACAGCGTTAACCCTTAACACCTGGGTCGTAATGAGGCCCATTGTGTCTTACTTTCAAGTTGATTTTTGAACTGTATGCCCTTTGTTGATACCTTGCCTTGTAGTTGCTAGTGTTCCTACATCACTGATACTGTTAGAAATAATATTTACCCCATTTATTTAACCGCACATCTAAATTAATTATTTAGCAATTCCGAGTGTCATGCAATTGCAAAGGTTTTCAAACTAAAATTGTGTGATTTTCTTTGAATTTAAAATAAATAAATATTGTATTCCCACTAACCGGCCTGCTTCATGGTCCATTGTGGCCCGGGGTATTTTTAAAAGAGGGTGTGAGATGGGTTGGGTGCCAGCTCAATCTGAATTCGAGGAAATAAATATAAAGTATTCTAATTGAATGCTACATCCTAGGCTAAGGGCAAGGGTCCTGGTCCGGTGTGTGATTGGAATCCTTAACACATTTCAGGATTATGAATGATATGATAGTTTATTTATATAGTGCCTATACACAAAGTGTTAAAGCGCTTCACGGCAAGGGAGGGAACAAGGTAAAATACAATGACATTCTTACAGGCCATGAACAACAAGAATGTGAAATTAACTATCATACTCGGCCTGACGACATTTCTGGTAGAGCCGGGGATTAACAAGAGGTGAGGGAGGGGAGGAGAAAGGAGGGAGTGTGACAAAGCAAGCGACTATCATACTAGGCTTGACGACATTTCAGATAGTGCTGGAGGGGGGATGAACAAGTAAAGAGAGGGGGGAGGAGACAAACATTTGTTGCTATCATACTATGCCCAGAGACAATTCTGACAGAGTAAGTGCATAGAAAAAAGTAAAGAAGGGTGCAAGAGAGAGAGAGGGAGAAGGGAGAATGGAGAGGAGGAGAAAACAGAGAATAATACAGTAAGAAAAGATATAAAATTATGCTGTTTCCCTAAGAGAGAGAGAGGGGATGAGTTCCACCATTGCAGGGCCAGGCTCTGCTTGGAGCATGTTCTTACCAATGATTGCGTTGCCAAGTGTTGGCTGAATAATCCTAGCTGTTGGCAAGTTGTATAATGTACTACCTAATTCTGGGTATTCATAAGGCACTAATAGCCCAAACAGAGTGATTAGAAGTCTAGTCGTTATGATGCTGGTAGACATGAAAGATCTTGGGGACTGGGTGTAATGAGCGTCGTCTGAGGTTTAGGATGTGTGTATCTGTTTCATTCTGCAATCTCTACAGTCCTATTAACTGTAATGGTGTTCCCCCGGATTGTGCCTCCTCTCAGCCCTTCTCCCGCAATCTCCCGTGCCATTGGAACTCCCTACACTCTTGTAAAAAACACCACTACCTTCCACTCTTTTAAATCTGCCCTGAAGATCTACCTCCGGAGCCCAAAAGGAGCAACCTACGCCTACTGCGTTAGTTTTGGCTAATGGGCACAATTGCCACCAATAAGCCGGAACTATGGGCTCATTAGTTCTAGCTATTAAGTGGCACTTATCTGTAATCCGAAACTATTGCACTGGATTACAGCTAGGAGGGAGGGACACACCTTGTGGGTTTTGTTTGGTTATTTACCCACTCATTGCCTGACCATGGCCATGCTAATTGCTATGGGCCTTCCCACCCCACTAACTGCCACTCCCTACTCAAAACACATTATCCCAGGATCTCTTTGAGCTGGGTCTACCAAGCAGCAAAATCATACTTGGGCCTGCCAGCGTTATTTCTAAAAAAATCTGTTGAGAGTTGATGTCTTAATTGCAGCTGTACATAGGCGCTATATACAATAGAAATAAATACACATACGTTGTACTTGTCTAATAAAAGATCCTTAACCAGGTGTGCCTGCAGCCCTTGATGTATATATGTTCCTTGCACTGAAGTCCTGTTAAATACAAGCATTGACAACCTAAACAGTTTGGGCCCAACAGACTGAAAGGTATGAGTGCTGCAAGCTTTCCTTTCCTAGCTGGACGATAGTAAACTCTCTTCTAGGCTAAAGCGATTCTTTCACTTGTCCGTGTAACTTTAAAATAAGTTTCAGAAAATGTTCACTCGTCCGACCGGTTTAGGTGTGAGGGTAACGAGCTGGCCATATAAGGATGGACGTGTGCAATAATCACACATTTCAATCGAAGCAAGATTTAAACCTGCACCTGTTAGGGAAAACATTGCACAGACTGTTCCTGATAACATAGGAATGAAGCGCTGTACCAGGTCCTAAATCATACACCCACTAAGCGCAGAACCCAATGGCCATAAGATGTGTTTCTAAGTGTACCCTGTGTGCTGCCAGCACAGCTGTGCCCACCCCCTGCCACCCTAGTCTTCCGCGCCATTCTTTCAATCTAGGAAACGCACTCCAGCCTTTCAGCAGGAACCGCAAGCAGCAAGCAGTCCGTGACCCAGTGTGCTGGACCCACCAGCGGCGACTCTATGTAGCGTTCACGGCCAGCACGAGTTTCTAGAATCCAGTAGAATTTGAGATGTGAGGCTTGTGAGCCGCCCTAAAGAGCGCCGTGGTTTGCCTGGTATCAAGGGCTATTCATAGACAACAGCGACCACTAAAATCATCCCGCAACGCGTCACTGAAACCGAATCGGCATGGGTGCTAAAACGGACCTATCGGGAGACAGAAGAAACACGCATCTTCTGCTGCTGAATTGCGTGTGTTTAAGCACCTGTAGTGCGGAAGGAGGCCAGCAAATAGAAGCGCTGTGCGTAAAAATAAGCTGAATGGAGGGAGAAGAAATACGCAGTACAGCCTATGATGGGAGCCGGAGCCTGGGGAGGGGGGTAGAAGTCCCTACCACTGGCAACAGGTATTTGCAAAGTAAACAGTTCCGGTCTTTCTGTGGGGAGAGGATGCGCATTTTCTAGGCAAAGCCATGACGGCCATAAGATGGGAAAAGCGGGCCAATGGCGCTAGTACCCGGGCATAGTATGGCAGTGCCTGGCACAAGCCTATGCAAGATCCAAAACCCTATGCTTTGCCAATGTTTATTTCTTAAGAACATTTACAGCATACTTTAATCCACAACTGCACATATTCTGCTACACATGTACTGGTTGTTCAGTACATTTCTACAGGCTATTTAATTTGGTACTAGAGATCCCTAAACACAAACATGCACTCCGAGCAATGTCGTACTCGAGCCAGTGGTTGCCTTTCTATCGGATGTTTGCAAACTCGCGCAGGGGCTCCTACGGGAGCGTGGCCGAAAAAGGCCGTGGCCTGGCAGGGGGTCGCGGCAACATTGACTGACCTGAATGCCGCCTGTGGGGCCGCGCCCCTTTTTGGCCACAGCCCCGGCTCGATTTTGTAAAATGGGCCATGGCCTAACATGCTGCATTCAGGTCGGGCATTGCGACGCCGACCCCTTTGCAGCGACCTCAGACATGAGGTGCAAAGGTGATGATCCCTGCATCTCTAGCAAAAGGGGGTTGGAAGGTCCGGCGGGGGTCTGCACCACAAAGGAAGAAGAGGCTAGGCTTTTGGTCTGCAGCCTGAATCTCTTGCATACATGTTTGACATTAGAAACAATGCCTTTCCTTCTAGTGGGATGGATTACATTGGGACTTTATGGAGCCTCGGCAGGGCCACGACTCCAGCATAATTTTCTTAGACTGCTGGGATCCGTCCAGGCTAGCCCCAGCCCACTTAAAGCCCTGCGGGTGTTCTAATCCTTTGGCGCAACATTACATACCACCGGGTAACCAGACAGATGGGAGTCCGCCTGAAGGGGGATTGGAAGGATGAGCGTTGCATTAGAAGCCGCTGCGCTGCCTGCGTGTGAGCGAATTAAATGGAAGCGCCCAGGGCAGAGCTTGAGAAGCAACGTGCAGGGTCAGGTCGAGAAATGCCACACACGGTCCGTGGAGATGCTCGCCCCCACGGCTCACAGCCAACGGCGCATTATAACATTCCACGGATGCCCACATCATGATCCCAGAGCACAGCAAGCAAAACGGCGGGGCTTCACTTTCAAAACAAGTTCAGGCTTTTATTGTAATTGAACCAATGAAAATCATTAGATGCAGAAAAAAGTGCATAGCACTGAATTGTTAATTTGACTGTTAAATAATTGCTCGAAGAATAGTGAAAGGCTTTGCACGCTGTTTTGCGCGGTATAAAAGTTGTTTGTGGATGAAAACCTGTACAAAGTCAAATTTACAGCGTTCGGAAAATACACAATAAAACACAGAAGTCCTTCTATACAAAATCGTTAAAGACTTTTAAATACGCATTTTTGCTTCTTGAAACGTACAGTATTTACATGGCATATCATAATGTAATGTGGTCTTATTTAGCGCAAAGTCTGCCGGGGTGCGGCTTCATGGCGCTTGGGTGAAAAAGTTGGCGCGGGTACAGTCAGTGCGCCTTTCTCCGGGGAGGAGAGGGGGGGAGCCCCGCGCGCTCAGCACTTCTTGTTCTGCAGCATGGAGAAGAAGAACGTGCAGAAGGAGCTCCAGGACTCGCCGCAGTACTCCTCGGCCACCTTCCTCTGGTCGATGGCCTCCACGTCCTCCACGCACTCTTTGCCGCCTTCGCCCGCAGCCGGCTTTGACTCGTTGGTCGGGCTCTCGGGCGGCGAGTGCTTTTTGCCATGGTGACCCTTCTTCGCCTCCTTGGCTGGCCCGGCCTCTGGCAGGATGCTCAGGTGCGCCTCCTTGGGCGCCTTCTTGCACTCTTTGGATTTCAGCATTGCCTTGGGGTCTTGGCATATGTTCTTCTGCTTCTTCAGCGCCCGGCTGATCTGTTTCCAGTAGTGCTTCTGGTTTGCGGTGTATTCAGGGCAGGCGGAAGGGTTACCCGCAAACTCGCACCGGAAGCTGTCCCCGCCCTTGGTGCACTCCACTCTGAGGCTGACCCCGGTGTTCGCCTCGGACACCACCCAGGTGCACTCGGCTTTGTCTTTCGTGGAAAACTTTCCCTGGGGAGAGCCCCTTCCTCCTTTCGACTTCTGATCCTTTCCCGCCTCGCCTGGCTCAGCTTGCGGCTTTGCACCTTTCTTTTCCCCTTCCCCCTTAGCGTTGCCTTTCCCCTTTCTTTCTCTTTTGCCTTCCTCCGGGTTGTTGCCTTCTGCCAAGAGCAGCTGTGACACCAGCAGCACCACGCACGCAAGCCCCAGCCGCTTCATTTCCATGCTTGCAGGTATACCGTGTTCTCAACCTGTAGTGAGAGTACAAATAACAAACAATGCTTACTCACATCCATCAACTGCATGAACTTTATACATCACACACCAACCATTACAAGTGAAGTCGCAAATCCAGTTTAAAATAACAAGTCTGACACGTTCCTAGCGGCTAGAATGTGAGTGAGCGCTATGCAAAGATATACCCGAAACGTGTCAACTGTATACATCGTACCGTTTAACCAACTTTTGACAGCGTGCAACAAAGCTGCATTTCCCAACATCTTGTATACCCTTTTTTTTATTAAAGGATGAAAGGCTGAGTCTGACCAGAAATGATTCAAACCTGACACCCACAGAATTCACGCTTCTCTAATCTCCCCATCCTTTCCTGAAAACATTTTGTAACTTCCCTTTTCAACTCCCACCTTTTCTAATTTTAAACCATTTAAAACGCCCCGAGACCCTCTGGTCAGGGACGGCGCTAAACACAAATTCGAATGAAAAACAAATAAATACAAACTGATCATCAGACAGCCCCCTGCTAGCGACTGCCTAAAGACAAAACAACTCTTTGTAATTCCATTCTTTAAGAAAACAAGTAGCACCCCAACACTGCCCCTACCTCGCGTCCCCTGCTTGAATGAAGCAGAGATACAGTTCTCAGAGGCGCTGGCTCGCTGCTGACTCGCTGCTGGGATGGGATGTCAGACAGGGTGCGTATGATGAAAGGCGCAGCGCTCTTTATAATGGGCCAAAGACACACCTACCTGTCATTACCGAGTATTACAAAACAGCGCTGCCGTGTTCCGGTGCAGTTCACTCCATGCTTGACACACCTACTTGAAAGAGCGCCAGTGTTTTTTTTTTTCCTACGCCTACAACCCATTCAATTTGGATGGAGTGAGAGTGGGGTGTTCGAATTAATTACATGTCAGGCTTGCCAAATCCCTGCCTTCATCTCCCTGCTGCCCGGCAACTTCACACTGCTTGCGCGTTTCCACACTAATAAACACGTTTCCGCCACACAGGAGGTTGCTGCTCAGAGCTACACCCAATTTTCTGCATTTGTTGCTGAAACATTTTTTAATTTTCTGCGTTCCGCGCTGGAAATGTTCATTATTGACCAGCTTTGCCTGCCTTCGTTTCCATAATAACCAGATTGCTGCCCCTCTTTACTGTACGATACATTGTTGGTAAGTGGGCACATTTGGTAGGAACTGCACCCTAGCTTCTGACAACGTTGAGCTCACATCTGAAGGCGTCGCTTTGCAGAGGGCTTCCCAGGGGGTGGGAGCAGCTCTGTGATTCTGATTTGTTTTGAATTTACTTGGGTAATTCAGGAGGCAGAAGCCTCACACCGCAGCCTTTCAACCATATCTCTACTATGTGACAGACAGTGGCGGAACAAATAAACTGGGGGGACGGTAGGTGCGAGCCATGTTGAACCCCCCCCCCCCCCCACCTCAGTTGCTCAACAAAGCACAGGACACGCCACACTCCGGGACGCCCTGGACCACTGTGCGTGTACAATGTTCACACTGTTCATGCTACTGCAGGGGAACGCACGCATTGCGCTAGGTGAAAGACATATGTTTTTTAATCAAGAGGCGAGGCTGGGCCCTAGAGTAGGTAGATCACTGTGCTGATCATTAGTTTATATTGGGGATCCTTGGAATAGAAGTGCTGTCCTGGGCCGAGACCATTAATATGTGTTGCAGCAGTGTGAATGTATCAGAGCAGCTGCTATCCACAAGTGATGGCCAATAATCAATGTCCACACTTCAACAGCCTAAGATCATTTAGTCAATACAGCCTGTATTGACGAAATTATCTTAGGCTGCATTGACTAAATTATCCTCTTGAATGTCAACGTTGAAGTGTGGACATTGATTTGTGGAACTTATCGGTGGCGCCTTGCCCACTTGATGCGAGGATAGAGGTAACTGGTGTGGTCCTGGGATGTCTGTCACATTTACTACCTCTGCTATGTCTGTGACAGTTTCATACACAGTGCAGCATCCTCTCACTTGCAAGTGCTAGAGAGGACAGCCGGTGCCGCGCAAACGCTCTGTCCAGTAGGCTGCCTTCACTTGACTTCCTAATCTGTTGACTCTGGGCAGCGGGGGCACTCTGTTTATCTCAGCAATGTCTCCAATGTCTCACCAGCTTCCTGGTATCTTTTGAGCGGGGTAGGCATGTGGTTGCTGGCATCCAACGACCTCCGTCTTGCCCTCACAGTTGGTGCATGCGCTGGCAGGATTGCGCATGCTATGCCCATTCCCTTACTCTCGCTGCAGATCCGCTTGCTGGCTGAAGCACAGCTGTTACACAATGCTCATTGTATCTAACTTTAGGCTAACCACCAGTTACCTCGTGTTACAATGTGGTTTCTGCAATAGAGCCTCACGCACCCCCTCACTGCAAGGTGGGTTTGACAGCGGCGGCAAGAATAGAGGTGTCAGCCCCCATTGGCACCCCCCCCCCTTGTCGTGTACGGATGACATATCTTGGAAACCAAAACCTGAGCAGTCAGTGAATAATAGTCCAACAACCTTTTACATTTTGGAAACACAGATCACAGTTTATTGGAGCATACATACAAAATTGGGGGCAGTCCCAGCCCTAAAGCACCATGGTTCATGACCATCTATACCACAAAAAAGGCCTAGCCCCCAAAAACGGTGGGGCAGCTTCTGGCTGTTCCGGTGTCCCCTTGCCGCCTCCATGCATGTCACAAGGCACCGGACATACGCGCCAGATTGGAAAGGGTGGGGCAGCTTCTGACTGTTCCGGTGTCCCCTTGCCGCCTCCATGCATGTCGCAAGGCACCGGACATTCGCGCCAGATTGGTGCACAGAGTGCTTCTCCCTCGCGCCACTGCACATGAAGGTGAGGAGTCTCCAGTGTCCATAGGGATCCAATGCCCATCATCTGACTTTGGCTCGGGTACGGCCATCGGGAAACCACCCACGGTTCAAGCCGTGGCAAACTCCTTCCCGGCTAGGACTGCCCCTAACTCCGCCTGTGACAAGAAAGGAACAATTGGTACAAGATAAAGCCAGCAAATTCACACAAATTCCTTCACCCACTTACACCTCGAACTCCGCTGAAAACGAAAAATTGAATACAAATTGAAGCATGAAAACATTTTTAAACCTTTTCCCCCCGACACACCCCTAGTCAATGCTTAAAATTGGAACAACCATACCCCCTTGCCACCAGCACCATAAAAACCTGTCCTTTGCACCCACTTACACTTCGATGTCCGCTGAAAAATGAAAATAGAATACGAATTGAAGCACGCAGGTATTTTTTAACATCCTGTCGCTACTCCCACCCTCCAGTCTTCTGAAGGATTCAAATTTGTACCGTATGCAGCAAGCAATTTAACCCACCTTTCTTTGAACTTACACCTCCCTGTCATCTGAACCTGTAATATTAGAAACCATCAGCAGTATGAAATCCTTCGGAACCATTTCCTTTCCCCCGCTAGCCCCTCGCTGTCATTTAAAATTGGTCACTACTACCCCTACGAAGAAAGCCAACCCTTGAAACTGATTACCACACCGCTTCTTACACTCCGGTCCTCCGTCCCCCCTCCCCCAATTCCTGTCTTCCTGTCCTTACCTACCTGGATCCTCCTACCCCAGTTCCATCCGCTTGTGCTACATGACCTGCCATTGGGTGAGGGTGGGTGGGTAATTTGACGGAGGATGACTTCAAACAGAGGCCGCTTTTGCAGTCCTCATCCGCATTTGTAGGCTGTCCCCAGAGCCCGGCCGGAAATGCCCGCCCTGGGGATGACCTCCCCCCGCCGTGACACAGCGGAAGGGGTAGGAACCTCACCTGCGGGGGGCTGCCAGAGGGGCACCCATGCTATGTGGGACGTCCCTCGAGCGCCCCCTGCAGGGGCCAGTACGTCCCCTTATAACAGGAGTCACTCAACAATTACTAAACGGTAGTCACTCGACAGTTACTAAGCTTGCTCCTCATTTCACAATCATTCCTAAGCCTCAAAAGACTGCACTGTGGTCCAAACACACCTGACACAAAGGTGTAGCAGCCGTAGGTATACATAAACCCCAAAGTTATTTGTCACAATATATTATGCAGCACAAGCAAGTCAGGGATCTCTTTCCCCTGCAATGGATGTGGCGCACAATAAAACCGCTTTTTATTTTTACAATCCCAATTCGTTTTTAGGAAGGCCTCCAACCCACCTCGCACCCTACCTCCATAAGCACCACGTGTCAAAATAGACAAGGAACCAGGCCGGTGTGTTATCAATGAATATTTTATTAATTTATGATTTAATGGGAAAATTGAATAAACAGTTACAATAGCCACCAAGGTGTGGCAACACAAACTTCAGAGTACGTTTTCGGTCACGTGGCACACTGAGAAAACTCATACTTTTATGGCACAAGGATTTACTTTTCACTTCTCTCACCAGTACTATCAAGTCCATTTAAAACGCCATGAAAATGAATTCACACCAGAAAGAAAATGCATGCACACACAAAGGATTCTTGAGTCCCAGCACCCCTCCCCACTCAGGCCTCCACTAGGTTTGTCAGCTTTGAAGGGAAGGCAGTGGCAAGGAATGGGAACACAAGATTACAATCAGATTTTTAGTGGGGTATTCAAAAACAATATGGGGAGCCAGCAATGAATGGGGCAATTCGTTTTTCTGCACCAGGAAAACATTTTATTTTACTTAGTTAGGGCAGCAGCTATGGGACAGCACACAAGGCAGTTGGTGCTTCTTATTCTTAGGAGACAAATAGGGCTTCAGAACATACTATCCAGCACACAATAGGAAAATGGATTTTGAAAGATGCAATACATAGGCAAATAGAAAGGGAATGCAATTTGAAATTCGTTATCACAGTACAGAAGAAGAAAAGGAATAGACTAGGAAAATTGTTTTTAAACAGTTAACCTCAACTTCCAGGGAAAGGAAAATGCAAATGATACTGGTTTTTACTAAGGCGGCAAATGACAGGCACGCTTTAGCAATGGGGAACTCACGATAGGAAACTGGGTTTTCACTTAAAATGACAGAGGCACATAACAGGTAGGCTCTCGGCAAAGAGATTACTCACAATAGGAAATCGGTTTGGGTTTAAAATGACAGATGTAAATAGAAATTTGTTTTGGAGAACATCATTTAAACACACAGACAAATTTGTTTTCAGCTCACAATGAAATTACTTCTTTGGGGAACATTTTATAACTATAACAACTCTCAAGACACTGGGAAGAGATAGTTGGTTTTGAATTCCAACTATCCCGATCCCGTGAAATAATGTGGAAATTAATTGATTTACTGCAAAAAATATACTAAAGATCTACACACACAATTGGAGATTCTTATGACTGAAATGCACAGGCAAAGGATTTTTCAAATGGGAAAATTACTACAATGCACAGATAAGTAAAGGATTTTCAATAGGACTATGATTGAATTACACCAAAAAGAAGATAGGGGATTTTGTCCATGGGGGAATATCTATGGCAATGCTGAAGAAGATAGGGCTTATTTAATCTATTGCTGGGGATGTATATACTTACAGGAGAGTGCTTGGTGGACATCAGGGGGGCTCCAGAGCATCACTGCGGGGACAACCAAAGGGTCAGTCAAGGCTTCTCTCTGTCCTCTAAAAGGGTCCCACTCCAGCTACTACAGCTCCTGGATTCACTCCAAAATTTAGGCCCCACTCTGTAAGTATGGTTCCAGATTTGGTCAGCTGCACACCTCAGTATTTGGTAGGGAGAGTCCTGATGTGAGGCTGAGCGACTTATTCATAAGGTAAGTGAGATCACAGATGTGTCATAGTTCTAACTAAATGGATTGGGCAGTGTTCAAGGGTTCCCTCCCCTCTGTGGGCTGATCGGTCCAGAGAAAGTGGGAGTGTTCTGGGAAGCCAAGGGAGGAAACCCAATCCATAACCTAATTGGCACAGCGGTCTGGATCTGGTTTTTGCACATGGAAATCTCACTGTATGACAAATGCCCTTTCTCATCATATTTGGACACATATGCCAGAATTTTTTAATACTAAATTTTACTGCGACTCAAATGACCCTACTTAGAAATGTGTAGTTTATTCCATAGTAGAGCTACGGTTTTTCCACATTTACTCCCAAACTATATTGGTGCTCGGTGGGCGGAATATGGATCACATTTTACATACTTTATTTTACAAATTTATATGGTTCTCACATTTATCCAGAGATCACAATCAGGGTTTTCCTGAGGGGTCCTTATAATCTGCCGTATTTGCATCTCCACTGTGAAGGGACCAGACAGAAGCTGGATACCTGGTGCTCTAGAGGTTCACTATTGTGGCTGTGCGCCTGTTCATACCTTGTAGCTGAGTCCCTCTGTCGATGGATCGGAGCTTGGGATGAAATTTGGTTCCTATGTGCTTTGACACCAGTGATTACAAAGGCATTGGTGGACAACAGGTTAGCACCTGGGAAAGGAGCAGTCACAGAAGATGTGAATTCTACCTTCTTCACCAATGATTTCATAATATTTATCGACATTGTAAGATGATGCAATATCAACAGAACACTTGAGCCAATGCATTTTTAGATTAACACATTTATTTCTCAAATTCAGCAGTGTGGCGGTATGATTTGTCAGCTTAATGAGGTGGTCTACCTAGTGTGGCTCACCAGACAGTGGACAGAACCGGTAAAAATAACACAACTGTCTCAGGGTATCTTAACTAGCTAGGGTCCGAGAGGATTCTGCTTAGTTTGCTAGGGTCCCACAGACAGGGCTTTGATAAGCTTCTGTTTTCCTTGTCTTGCAACTGCTGATGATCTTAACATGCACTGGAGGAGTTCAATGCCTAAGAGGATCTATGGGAAGAAACTATGACTCCAAGGGTCCAGCTATGTTCCAAGTGTCATGATGGATAATTAATCTTATGATAGGGCATGTCTAATAGGATTGCTCTGGGATTGCTCATCCTGCTATGGTCTCTCTGATCTTATAAACACAGTCCCGCTGAAATAGTGACCAGCACACTTCATAGATTCTCAGCATTTTTGATTGATTGATAGTTTATTTTTATTGCACTCGTACACAGGTGTTTCAGAGCATGACAAAGCAAGGGAAGGTAACAAGGGAGAAGAAAAACAATGATCTTACTTGAGGGATATAGCGGCAGCATGCTTATTGACTTCCTTTGAGTTCCTTCCTGGCTCAGATATTGAAATCACCAGCTGCTGGTCACCTTTCTAAATTCTTGATGTGGTGACCACACACAACTACTAGCAAGAATTGCTTCCACCTCCTTGCCTTAACGGATTACTTGCCCATCAAGTATTTCTCCCCCATGACACGGTCATTGTTGACATTTTATTATTATCCACGAGCCCAGGGTCACCCTTGTATGGATTTTTGCAGGTTTGGCATTCACCTTCTGTGCTCTGGCTTTTGCCACAAACTAAGCTATAGCCCTCAGCAGGCTGGTGGCAACTTATTCTCATGATTCTCTGACCACCCTCAGGATGTGCGATATAGCCCTCAACAAGCTTAGCACAATCTACTTCTGTGACTTTCTGGCTTCATGTTATCCTTCGTGGATCACATCTCTAACTGTGACGACTCTTCCTGTTCTGCCCTCAGGTCTTAAATAGGACTTTCAATTACTTTGATTAGCCAATAATGCCTATGGTTGGGTTTCCCCTGCCTGTGTTCTCTCCCCCCTGGGTTTGGTTCACGTCTCTGTTCCCTTCATTTCTCCATAGTGTCTTCCTTTATCTAATTAATTCACCCAGTTGTTGGGCCTTACTCATTCCACCTTCAGGATTAGTTTCCTACCTTCTGCTCCAGATGTGGACCGAGGGTTTAAAACCCTGTCCTGCAATTTTGAAATCAAGTGGAAGTTTCTATTTGTGGGTCTCCACAAAGTGTCTCTAGACTGAGCAATTGTTTTCTATGGAATTAGTGTGTGGGCCTCATTAGAAGTTTGGTGGTAGCCTTGCCGATAAAACCGGCAGGCTGCCGCAAACTTGCAGTTTTTTTCCAGCACCCGCGAATGGGCAATTACCGGGTCATTACGGCCCTGACGGACCCAGTAATTGCCCTTTCGCGGGCGCCGGAATGGAATGCTTCCCATTTGAGCCCCATAGGGCTCAATGGGAATGGGGAGGTCGGATGCACCAGCACCATTCAGAATGTTGCTGATGCAGCTGACATGATGTGCTCGCGTGTGCCGCTCTGCCTCCAGGTAAGACCTGGTGGGCAGAAAGTCACCCGCGAGCACAACTCATAGTTTGCCGGTCCAGGAACTACGGTACCGGCAAGCTTACCGGTACCATAGTTCCTGCACTGGCAAACTTGTAATGAGGGCCTGTGTGTTTTAGTCAGATTAGGGAAAAGGATTTGTTCACCGTAGCTGAGGCTATTCACAAACTGATGTTTTGCAATTCGTGTTCTTCCTCCTCGATTCTCTGTCAGCCATGCATAGTGCTGTCCGGCTCCAGTTTTGCAGGAGGAAGCAGAGACACTTCATTCCATCAGTTTGGCAAATTTGGTCATCATAATCCCGCTGTCTGTGAAACATCACCCCAACCCCTTTCAAATAGGCATGCCATCTTTCAAAGTTTGGGCTTTCTAGATGACCAATGTTCTTTTATTTTGATTTTGTGTAACTCTACCTCTCCACCCATAATTAATTCCAACAGCTTGTTGTGTTGCATGCATGTGACTGTAAAGTACAAGGTGATGGGAAGTCATACAGTAACTGCTCTTCTCGGGCACAGGATTCTTCCCACGACCATCCCTGGTGGCTTTATAGACATTTCCACTTGGTTCCGCATTCTGCAAACAGTAACGTTCTGTAAATGCTCTTTTAATGAGTATAAACACTAAATAGTAGGTACGCCAAACCAGGCACATAGATGTTTACAGGGAAGTGGTAGTGTCAGCGATCTGGCAGAATCTGTTCAATGTTATTAGACTAAACCTATGCTGTAATGACTTTAAATTGAGTGGGACCTCATGTGGGGAAAATGTAGCAATCCACCCCGAACACAATTTTGTGCAATTTATATTATTTGATGTCTTTTTCACAGACATATGTAACCTAAGTCTAATGGTCTCGCACACCACAATCACAGTCCCATCTTCTGGGACAAAAAAACAGGCTATGTCATTACAATAATTCCTTTTACTACATATAGACTACAAAATATTTGATAAGTGGTTCTCCAGGCTTATTATAAAGGATTTCCTCCTACAATACTGTTGGTAAAGAGAAGGAGAATAAATTACCACCCCAAACGACTACAGTATGCCTGGTTCCATCTTTCTATAAACAATTAATAATTTTGTTCCATTTGCAATAATTATTCAAAACAAACACGCACTCTTCTATCAGTAGGTGAAAGTATTTTTGAATAAGACTTAATTACCTTATATGAAGAGACATAGATCAAATCACTGCATCATTTCAATCATTTTGCTTTTAAAATGTTTTGAAAACAAATGCTAAATCACTTTTAAAATGTAACACAATCACATGATTAGGAAATTATTGCAGTAATCAACAATTTCTCACATATTTTCTCAGGCGATTCCCTGTAAAACATCTTCATTTATGTGTTGCTATAAATTTCGAAGTGGAACCCTTTCACCAACCGACCCACAGGTGTTTATTGGAATGCTGTTTTTGTTTACTATTTCACCATTTTCCTTTTAGCCCTTTTAAGGAGTAAACCAAAATAGCTCTTTCAGGACTTATATTTCGTCAATGTTCATCACATGGCAACCATGTTTCTTTACCGCACCGTTAATCAGTAAAATGCACTGTACACATCCAGCGATCCAGTCTTTTGCCTCCTTGAAAATCTGGGAAGATGATTTGTAATTTATGTTAATCTATAGAGGCAAATATCCACTTTAATATGCAAATTCTAAGTCCGTTTAAGTATTCTCTAAGGCAGGGATCTGCAACCTTTGGCTCTCCATTTGTTATGGACTACAACTCCTATCAATGCTAGCCAGTTTATTGAATGCTGGGGCTCATGGAAGCGTTAGTGCAAAGTATCTGGAGAGCCATAGGTTGTAGACTCCTGCTCTAAGGATATTAGTTTGCTTACCTTCAAAGTTACTTTGGTGGACACAGGCAGTAAGACTCTTCACAGGCTGTTCCCTGTAATGGCTCCCTCTGGTAAATCTATTCTCACTTCCTAGATATAAGCAGGGCCTTCTGATATTCCTAGGAACCAACTCCAGCTTTATGCATTCTGGTTCTTCTCCTAAACCCAGAACTCCCTCATCATCACCTCACAATGGCTTTGTTCAAGGATCTGTTCTTTTTCTCATCAGTCTTCAGTCTGAATTGTTATGAGATCCCTGGCCTTCTTTCTAGATACTTCTTTCTGCTCTCTGTGTTTCCCAGAAATTCCTACCTTTTCTAAACATATAGGGTTATAAAGTGAACCACCCCAAGCCTTATGAGACAGTTGTGATAGAATACTTCTTCTATTGGATCTCTATTTTGATTGGATGTTTGAAGTGCATGCCAGTTCAAATAAACTACATCCGTAACCCCTGATTTGACTGAAGTACGAGGATTCTATGGGGATGGGTGGATTTCTCAAATATGTACCTCTCCCTTTATTGGAGAAGAGATCACATGTTGCATTTTGTCCACCCTCTCAGTGAAAGGCCAGCACAGAGAGGAAGATTTTGCAAAATAATGAGGTTATTAGAGTTACATTTTCAAGAACTTCACCTTCTAAAAAAAGAAAACCATAAGACTTTTCAAAGTGAGCTGTTTTCTGAAACACAATTTACATTTGGCTACTGTGAAGAATCTGAGGTGTCCTCATTTCTTTTGCCAAAATATCCTCTCCCCTCCAAGTGGCCAGAGAAATGCTGTCACTATCAGATTCTGACCCTGGGGGAGGATATGAGAGGGAGGCTCACCATGGGTTGGAGAGAATTGGGGAGTGGGGGTGAGGCACCCTTAGGTGAGACACAGTATCCCCCATTGCCCTTTCACCATGAATCCAATGTCGCCCAAGCCTTTATAAGCTATTTTCAATCCCTTCCCTATTTTTCCCCTAAATCATTCCCCAATACACACCAGTTTGTTACTGGGACGAGGAAGAAACCATATATAGAAATACCTCCTCTCTTTATTAGCATACACACATAAAAACACCTGTTATGTACTGGGACAATGAGGAGGCCAGCAAGAGCAGTACAGGCCTCCCAAGTCAGCAATCAGCGATCTAGTCCTTTTTGGACCAATCAACCTGGTGCAAGGTTTAAAAGCAGGAAGTACAACGAAAATGGAGTCAGTTGTGGAAGCAGTTCTACTGACTGCTGGATGAGAGCAGAACTCTCCTGGAAGGGGGCGTGGCAGACAGAGTGCTCCAGACCCCTTGGAAAATGAAGAGTGTATTCAGTGGGATGCCAGGCTGAAGGAAGCAGGAGGCCGGTGGCGGAAAGCAGAAAGAGAACCGGCGTGACCAGGCGAAGCTATCAAGTGAGGCCTGAGCTGCAAGTCACTCATCGGAGGTGGGAGCAAAGCCACGGAGAGCCACTGGGGAGACGGAGCGAGGTGCTGCACAATAGAGAAAGAGGACTCATTGAAGCCTCACTGTAATGCCGTAAGCTCTGACTGGTGAATCAAACTAGGAAGGGGGACACCGGGGCGGCAGGCGGCAAGCATGCAAAGCATTTAATGAATGCTGATTTCAATGAAAGCAAGTATCTTTTGAAAACCGATACAGATGAAAATGAAAGTAAGCACTTTTTGAATACCGTTCTGATTGAAAGCAAGTTTGGGGAACTTCCTTATAGAAGGAACTGTGTAATTTGAGAAAGCAAGCATTGGCAAACAAGTATTGGCAAGAGCCACGAGAATATTAGAAACTATGTAATTTGAGAAAGCAAGCATTGGCAAACAAGTATTGGCAGGAGCCATGAGAATATAAGAATTCAGAAAACAAGCATTTGCAAACAAGCAATGGCAAGAGCCAGGAGAGTATGTGAAAGTGCAAAAAGTGAATGGTGGCAAAATATGATAACGCATCAGGAGGATGTGAAATGAGAATGAACCAAGCACCACTGTAAAGCTGAAGCAGTGGCAACGTGCATATGAAGAAGAAGCAAGTAAGGTGTGTCGGTTACGTGACCTTTAATGGGTGGACCATGTGGTCCTACAACTGTGCCTAGACCAAGTGCACCGATCTATGGAAAAGCTACAGAAAGCACACACAAAGAAGATTGCGATTTAATAGAAAGCAAATATTGTGTGATATGAAATTAAGGAACTGAACTTTGTGACATTGGTGAAAAGTAACCAAACCAGAAGAGCTAGGAAGTGTCCCAAGGAATTGTATTGTTTTGGAAAGATGAAACACTTGAAAGCTTGTGGAAGGGAACCCCTTTACACTGTGAACTATTTTGAACTTGGGGAAGGGTAACCCTTAACAAACCAAGAGCTGGAAGAAGCTCTGAACTTTTATTTGAACACTACTTATTTTGATGCTGACATTCTTACACATTGTATACAATCAGATGTGATCGCAAGTATGGGTCCTGGACACACAAACATTTCATTTGGACTTCTTGACACAGACTATCCTTAATTTCTTTTAGGTAGGGAAATCCCACTTAGCATAGGATAAGTTAGGCCTTTTTCCAACACTACATTTGATAAAAGCTTATAGCCCAAACTTTATTCAGTTGTCAATGTCTACTTTATGTTGCCTTCACACTACGATAAACATAATTATGTTATCGATTTCTTTTTTACGTATACATATTAAAATATGGGTGGACCTCTATTTCATGTTTTAGAAGTCCTCCATGTTCAGATCAAAGTCATATCATTGTGTGTCTGTAACTAGAATTGTTGAAAAGAACAATTGAAACACTCTTTGAGGCATCCAATTTAAAGTAGCTGCATTTTTACCTTTTCAGCATGTCCAGTTCAACTGTACAATGTACTGCTTAAAACACAAGTTGAGGGGCTGTTTATTTGAAGATAAGATTCATTTGTTCTCTTGGGCATAAAAACTCCACTTCTCTGCCACTAAACATAAATGGAGGCAGAGGGCCATCCTGCTCAATCTTCAAAATTGTAACACAATTCAGATTGTCTCTGTGGTAAACAACCTTGACTCCAAAGAGAAAGAAAGCGACGTGGTTCATCAAAGCCACTGAGTCGAGGGATGAGACGATAAGAAACTGCACTGTGCTGAATGAAAAGTAGCGACGCTGCTTGAACTGTGAAAGGATAAAGAGAGATTGATGAAAAAGGAGGAAAAGCAGCAATAGAGGAGTTCAGCAACACGTGGGTGCTCATTCAGAAAACTCTGGGCGATTACCCGATTGTTGAGACTAACAATACCAGAAGCCCTTTGTAAAGACGAGAAGGGGTAAATGTGGTCATACAGGGGTCTTGTAAAATCCTCTACACATTCGAAAGTCTTTGACCGACAGGTGATTGTAAAGCTAAGGGAAGTGAATCCTGCATCATAAGAGTTGAATGAGAAAGGTACGATTGACAAGATTGGCAAGAGTGAACCCGAATGAGGGATGCCGATACAGAGGGGGCGATGTATAAAGTCCCGCAATACTGTGTGTTGACGAGTGAACCTGGCCGAGGGATGTCCACAGTGAACTGTTGAAAAAGACATTAAGATTCGCAAAGGCACAACAAAATTGCATTGAAAGCCATAGTGAACCCGATCGAGGGAGGCGAACCATCGAGGAGGATCTGAAACCGGAAGAGGGGGATCCAAGGGTAAGAAGCTAACACCCACCGACCCGTGAATGCAACAAAGCCAAGTCTAATAGGAAGGAAGGTGCGCTCAACATATTACCTCTTATAATCTCAACTGAAGTAATGGCCATACATACTGTTACTTTGGAGTGATTGCTGGACAAACCAGGACCTATTTTTTTGTGTTCATTGTATATGCATATCTGCTTTCACTGGTCTGTTTTCAGGTGGGTTTTACAACATCCACTGCAAAAAATCTAATCTCAAACCACAGATAACACTTCATGACTCCCACACTCACTTCAAGGGACCCTAAATGTCGTTCTTGTTTTAACAGTATGCAACCAAACAACACCCATAAGCTGTGTGTCCGCCTCATATTCCATCTCCCTCCTATCAGTACTCGAGTGTAATAATGTTGGCTTATAGGAGGTACCTAAACACTACCTTATATACAAAATAAAAAGGGATTAGACACCAACATCCATAATGTTTAGTTTTACTAGGAAGGAACATTGTGGGATATTGATATTAGCCTCGGGAGCCACTACAACCAAATGGTATCTAAGTGTGCAGCCTAAAAACCACAGAAATGAAAACAATATATATCTGCAAGCTACAAGGAGGAGCTAACACAGAAAGTGACAGGTTTTCAATTTTCTACGGAAAAGAAACAAGTTCTATGTCACCCTCAGAGGCAGGGGGAGAATGTCATAGTTTAGATGCCAGAAAAACACTGCATCTGTTGAGTATTTGATCTTTTTGGCCATTCTAATTGGTGCCACTTAGATCAGTGTTTAGAACTAAGGGGCCCATTGTGTGCAATGTGAGTAGTTTGAATGCAATTCTAGACTTGCTTGGCAGCCAGTCTGTTACTGAGTATAAGGGAGATATGACAAACTCATAGGCATCATTCAATGTTATGTACAGCTGAAAAGAGTTTGCATGTGCAGTAAATTGAGATGATAACCTACACTAGATGAAAACAAATCTGTTTGTCATCTGCCTGATTTTAGAAGTCGGCCCCTCGATTCTTTAGTAGGCCATGTAAAGGTTTCACATAGAGATTAAAAAGGATGGGTGGGATGCACAAGCCCTGTGAGACACCATAAACAACAGAGTCAGATGTACATTCATATATTTTCACACAAGATGTTCAATTGCTTAAGAAAAGAGGAGAGCCCTTTTACTGAGTGTTTCGTGGCTAACATGTTGAGATTTAGTGTTAAGAACAAGTGGAATGTTACATATGCAAGCTATTGCTAGACGTTAATGCTGGGCACTTTATAATAAAGAGGAAGTCTAAAGGGAATAAAATGGGAAAGGCCTTCTTGGCAAAGCATATCTCTTCCATGTCGAAATCTTGAGCCCAAACTATTAAGCATGGGATGTTATTAATTTGGGGATGCACCTTCGAGCAGAGAAAACTGTAAAGTTTAAAGTGTTCCATGAATGAACCATGCTACATGTGAAAGGCAGGCACAGAAATAAAGTATTTATCATTCAGGGAAATACCGCAAGTATTCTATTAAAGGTTATAGTTGGGGAACCACCACGGGAAGCAGGCAAGATGGCTGCCTGCTAAGGAAGCTCTGTATACTTCCTGCTTCTTCCTGTGGAGTTACATGGATTATCCGACCCTGGAAGGGCTATTTCGACATCCCTAGTAAGATGGGGGGGGGGGTAAACCAGCAGCGGGCCCGATGGCAGAATGGTGTGGGCACAGATGACAGTGGGAGATGCCTGAGTACAAGGCCCCCTGTGCCCCGGGTGGAGTGGAGGACACTAGGAGCGGCAGCCGAGCAAGCTGCAATGGCGAGGGCGGCAGTCATGGTGGCAGAGTCTCCTGGGGGTGACTACAGCTGGGTGTCACCCTGAGGTGTGGGGGAGACTGAGCAGCTCACTGCCTGCTTACAGGGAGGCGCATCACATAAACCATCCCGCAGGCAGAGGGCTCTGGTGTGGGCCTGTATCTCAACGTCCCCGTGCCTGGATGAGATGCAGCGTTGGTGGGCGCTCGGGACTGATGCTAAAGAGGTGTTGTGATGGGGATTAGAGGAAAGACGTGTCAGTGACTGGGTACGGCACCCATGGTTTGTGGTGAGTCTCCCCACCATGGGCCTGAGCTGAAGCAGCAGCTGCCTGGAGGACCTGGGCACTGAGGAGGTGGAGGTCGGGAGCAAGGGGAGCAGAAGAGGACCTGAAAGGCGCTGGAGGAGGGGTCAGAAGTTCCCCATGCTTCCCCGGTGGTGCTGGGTGGGGGAAGAGGAGACAACAACCACAGGGAATCCCGATCTCTTTCTGGGGAAAGAGTCGTGAGGGGAGAGCCCCCGCTGTTCAACTAGTGAGGGAGCCCCAACGGTACTGGGCAGGGTGGCATGGTGGTGTTGGTGGCGAGCCACGGAACAGCCTCTGGTTACCAGGAGAGGCCTGCAATGCCACAAAGAGGTGGAGTGGGCTTGTGGGGTGTGGGGGGGGGGGCAGTGGTTATGTAACGTTGCCTAAGGGGGGCAGACCTGCTCTCGTATAAGACACTTGGCTAGGGGATGATCAGAGCCCATTGAGGTCACATTGGTGAATGGATGAGTTGGAGACACTCCTCGGATAGTTACCCCTACATTGAAAGGAGGCCATGGCAACTTCAGGAGGGGACTTCCTGGCGGGGTCCCCGGAGAAGGAAATCAGTGTAAGATAGTGGCGAAGCTTGCTGGAAAGTGGAGAACATTGAGGAAAGACTGGGGGGGCTTGAGGTCAATCAAACATCAGTGGACTTTTTGGAGACCCAGCTGTGCCTCTTGGAGGTGGATTCAAGGGAGGATGAGCTACTTCTTATAATCGACGACATTGAGAACAGGGAGAGGCCGATTTTTCGGGGTCAGGGAGCTGGAGGTGGAATCCCAGTCTGGGTTGGTAGCTAAGGTACAGCTGACCCTAGCGCTGGTTCTCGACTCCAAGGAGGGGCCCCTGCGGTTCTTGATCGAGTGTACAGAGCGGGTGGAGGGGGCAGGGGTCCCTGCTCAGTGCTGGTGAAATTCCATTTTAACACGGCTAAAGCCCGGATTCTAGATAAATGAACGCCATGGGGTCCTTTGAGTTTGAAGGATCGAAGGTGGCCATCTATGAAGACCTCTCCAGTTATACTTTGATGAGATACAAGAAGTGTGCCCCCCTGACCCAATGGTTGAGAGATAAGGGGGTGCGGTACAGATGGAGATACCCCTTCGCCCTCATCTTCGAATGGGAAGGGGTGAAGTATCAGTTGGTCAGAGAGGATGACATCCAGAGGGTAACGGAAGAACTGTAGGTCGAGGAGGTGACACAGGGGCAGCCCTCACAACGTGACACAAAACTGGGAGATACTAACTTTAACCCAGGAGACTGGAGGAGAGTCCAGTGTGCCTGGAAATTTTCAGGCAGAATGCTCCCTTGCCGAGATCTAAAGTGACTTGAGAGGGGCTAGGTTTGATGGATTGAGACTTGGTTTTCAGGCTGTCTTTCTGGCTTCTTATCCCGCCTCTTTGATGGAGAGGTGGGATGGAGGATGGTGAGGGGGGAAGGGCTTGCTCCTACTGGGTGGGGGAGGGCTGGGAAAGGTAGAGTGATTTTTAGTCCTGCTCCCCTCTGGGTGTGGAGGGGGGATTCTGTTATGGACTTTGAAAACGCCTGGATAAGAGACTGGGGGAGTTAGACTAATCATTGCTTGACAAAGGTGTGGGGGGGGGTCTGTTGCAGGAGTTTGGGGGTCAAGATGCTGGAGGAGTCGGGCTTGGTGATGCAGTTTTGCTCACCTAGTTGGGGGTTGGCGACGGTTGATATGGGCATTGGGGGTCCAGGGAAAGGGGGGTTGGACTGGGTGTGAGGGTGGAGGAGGGCTATCCTATGCTCCCTAAATTGCTGTAGGTTGGGCAGGCGAGTGCCGAATTAGGAGGTTTTCATGGAGATATTATCTGTGCACTCACCGGAATGGTTTGATACAGTTAAATTGGTGGTAGGAATCAGGGGGGGAACGGAATGGGGGGAGTTTGGAGTTCCTGGTGGGCTGATTCTTCAGGGTGGTGAGGGTGGGAGAATATGGGCGCCTCATGGGGGAGGGAGGATGGGGGTTTTGTGTTTAAAGGGATAGGCTGGGGACTATTTCTTCTTAGAGTGGGCATTTTGGGGAGGGGGTTTTGTGTGTTGTTGTCTTGTCATTCCTTGTTGGTCACTTGGTGGAAGACTTGGGGTCTCATCAAAAGTTGGGTGGTATTCCAGTGGTAAATCTACCAGAATACCGTCCAATGCAATTACCGTTAACAGCACTTTGTCCGGCGGTATTACTGCCGGAGTACAAGTAGAGGTGGTGGTGGAAAATGGGATTCAGGGCCAACTTTCAGGAATGGGTAAGAGACCTGTATATGGTGTGGGTAGCAGTCAATGGGGTGATGTCAGAGGAGTTTTTGCTATCCAGCGGGATGAGGTAGTGATGCCAGCTCTCCCCTCTCCTCTTTGCCCTGGTTGTTGAGCCATTGGCAGCTGTGAGAAGGGCACCATGGGGGATTAGGTACATAGAGGTGGATGGTGTGGAATTCAAGGTGTCCCTGTTCGTGGACAACATTGGCCCTCATTACGACCCTGGCGGAAATCGAAAAACGATGGCGGAAATGCAATACCGCCATCGAATAGCGCTCGGTGTGACTATGACCCGTCACCGTAAAGTACGATGCCATTAGCGACACCGTAGTGAACGCCAACGCTAACTGCACCAAGTACGCGCGCGCGCGCCATGCCAAACCGTAATTAGCACCATGGCGCAAGGGTACGCGAATTCCGACCCTAGCGGACATGTACTTAACGCCATCAAGCACGGCGGAAAGTACCATTCCGCCATGGTGAGAAGTACGGCATCGCGAATCAACCGTAAACGGCCCCACTGAGTGCCTGTACACCGCTCCCTGGCCACATAGTACAACTCCCCGTAGGTGCAACGAAGCCACAATGCAACCAGTGAAATGTACAAGTCACCCATGCATGCCAACGAACAAAAGAATCACAAGAGGGGCCAATGGGAGCTGCAGGGCACAGATGGCACGAATACAGAAGCTATACCAATGGACATGACCCCAGTCTCCCACCAAGAAACGCACGCAAACACAGGCACCTGTGACCAGCAATATTCCGATAATCACATCATTCCACCAATCCACCTGGCTGACCGGCATCTGTTACACAAAACCTAATCCCCCGCCCCTGAGCATGACATCATCCAAACAGTCATATTGGCAGCCCTCACCCCTGACCTCACTGGGCTTCGTAGGCAAACGCGCCCAGCACAGTACCCAGCAACTATACTCCGAAGCTGGAACCCAATGCAGATCTCCTCACAATACATCGCTCCCCAAATAGGAATATGCCACATCACTTGCAAAGAAGAACGCTACACGGCCCATATCAGAATAGAAATTTAATGCACAACAAATTCACCAAGCCCATACAGCCATTAGGCCATGAACTCCAAAACACATTTCACCATTGTGGGCTGCATCCGCAAGAAATGACCAGCTACTTCTTGTGTGACGCCCTGTTTCTTCATGGTACACAGGGGCTACATTCTCGTACGAAAAGGCAACATGGAAGCGCCTAGAACCGCAGGGCCGTCCCAATAGGGAGGCACTAGTCCAGCTGAAAGGCCGAAATGTTGCTCCGAGCCACTAGTACTGCGTAAGGGCATGTGGCCCATTGGCGATCGTCCCATAAGATCGTAATGCTGCTCCACTGATTAACACGAAGCAGCAGGTGTCGGGAGTAAAACCCATCTGCAGGAGTGGCATACAGATGGCAGTGGCAAAAGGGGAGGAGATACCTGTCAACCAAAAGAAAAGAAAAAGAAAAGAATGGCCATCAGAACTACATTCGAACAACTCACTTCAATGATCACACTAGATCCACAGCCATATGCATGCTAGCCCACTCCAAAGGATCATCACCACCCCAAAACCACTTGCGACTCATAACTATCCATATCGAGGTGAAAACACCATCACAAACGAGTGTACCTGTGCATGCGTCTGTGAAAACAGAATCCATCAGATGGGATTGGTAACGTGCATGGACACAAGTGTCTGAAGGCGCGTCGAGACAGGGAGGGCTCAACAAGGCCAGATAGACGATGGTCCCACTATGACAGCCCTGCATCACATAGCGCAGGGGAGGCGGACAGATTCCAAGAAGCCCTGTACATGGCAAACACCGTATCAAATCATCTGCCCATGCATCCATTCATCATTCCCTCATCCCGTAATGATAACGCCTGTTTCCATACTCACATAACATGTGAGAATTCCATTGAGTCTGTGCGTTATGCAGCCTGCAAAATCCACTGTGCCCCAGCCCGTAATTCCAGTGTTGTGAAGTAACATGTATTTGGGAACGTCCGGCCTCATCATCCACTTCGCTATTGCGCATCCCAAACTATTCATATCAATCATTGCATCCTCGCCATGGCCCCTGTCCCAAGGACACTGAACAATAGAACGTTATATTTGCAGTCAGACCTGTGGGCATCTCCTCGCCGCTAGCTGAAGACCGAAAGCGCCGCCCTTCGAATTCCTCATTTGCAACATCACGTCGAAAAGGCATCTGTGGCCGCTTGAAATCACAAATTAATCCATCTAGTGCGGCTGTGTGTGAAAATGGCAACTGCCTTCACTCACAAATGGGAGGCCCCGCCCGTCGGTGTACCTCGGTACAGTGATGCATGAGGGTCCACCGTTACTCGAGTACTACGTTCCACTGACCCTTCACAAGTCTGTTCGCGACTGCAAAGAATGCATGTGAAACAATGGGACCATAGCCGAATGAACATATCAACCAATGTTACACGGCCATCGGGTACTAATACATGATTGTAATAGCAAGATGCCATTCCTCGAATTGCAGCGTTGTGTGCGGGACGTGCTCGCCCAAAGGGGAGAGCAGCTTGCACAGGTGGAATGAATCACCACAGGTGGAGGCCATACAGCCTGAAAACACATAAATTGCACGCCCAGTCCACTCCCACAACCACTCCGAAATGCTACCGGCAGGACTCGCGATGTTGGCCCTGGGGGACCTGATAGCACTGCAAGTACTCCAACTCCAAGAAGAAGACGAACACCAACTACAACCGGCCGCACAGAGGAGACGCAGGAGGAGGAGGAGGGCAAGGCAGGGCCAGCAAGGGCCGCCAGCACAGCCACTACCACCACGCAGGCAGCCCGCCATCCCACCCCTACTGAAGGTGGTGTCTGTACTCCACTTCCTGGCCACAGGCACCTACCAGCACACAGTCGGACAGTTGCATGGCATTTCTCAGCCACTGTTCTCACGGACACTATTGCAAGTGCTCGATGCCCTCCTGCAGCACGCAGACGACTACATCTCTCTACCACGCTCGGAGCAGGAAATAACCAACACAAAAGTGGGATTCCATGCACTTGGCGGCATACCGGGTTGCATTGGTGCCATCGACTGCACCCATGTGGAATTGGTCGTCCCACATGCCATGGAGGCCCAGTACCGCAACCGAAAACAATTTCATTCACTGAATGTACAAATGGTGTGTGACTCCAACAGGATCATTACACATTGTTGTGCCCGATTCCCTGGATCAACCCATGATTCTATGGTCTTGAGGAACTCTACAATACCACGCTACATGGAGCGACACGCAGGGAACAGATCCTGGCTACTCGGTGAGTCTCATTTCATGCATGATGATGTGGGGTATGTGATGCGGCAATGACCTGGCAGGAAGGGGGGGGGGGTGCGTACGTAGCAATGGCATTCCACATAATTCGTTTATCGTCCACATACAGGTGATGCCGGATATCCACTGAAGAGATGGCTCCTCACACCAGTCCGGAACCCACGGGACCAGCATGAGGAGGACTACAACCATGCCCACTCTCGTACCCGTGTAGTCATTGAACAGGCATTCGGCCTACTGAAGACTCGTTTCCGGTGCCTCAGCAGGTCTGGCGGGGCACTCCTGTACCGCCATGAGAAGGTTGCAAAGATGGTGATGGCATGTGTCATGCTCCACAACATGTGCGTACGTAGAAATGTGCCCATGCCCCCTGACGCAGAACTGCAAGCACCTGAAGATGGTCATGATGAGGGTGGGGATGTGGCAGCACCTCAAGGAGTCTGCGAGGCACAGGAGGGCCGTGAAATTCGTCAGCATCTCATAGATGCATGCTTCTAGCACTCACGCCTGGTGGCTGATACATGGACACGGGACTCGTGGCACTGTGTGTGTCTGGTACATGCACAATATGGACTGTACGCCTATGATGGCCTAGTACACAAAGATCATTGTCCACACATCTCATTGTTTGATCGTGCATTGTTTATGGCATATGTGATATCATGTGGAACACCCTATCGACCCGCCACCCAAGTGAGCCCAACACACCCCCTCCACCCTCCCACCTCCCCCCCGAACACCAGTGTCCAAAGATGCTCATTGTCAGTGGGCAGTCGCTATTGCAAGCCCCCTCTGCGGGTATCAGGGGCACCCCTGCCTGTGGAGCGCAGGTTCCTCCCAGATCTACGTTGGGGGCTGCCCTGGACGGAACTTGCAACGGATGATGTCTCTGCCTGCTCACGTCCATGCATGTCCCTAAGGGTTTGTGAGAGCTCAGTGAGCACACGGCGCACTGCGGCAAGTTCGGCACATACGTCTTTGGACGTCGCATGCAGTTCCCCCCTCAGGCTCTCGGTGCTTCTCTCCATTTGGACTCTCAGGCTCTCGGTGCTACTCTCCATTTGGACTCTCAGGCTCTCGGTGCTATTCTCCATTTGGACTCTCAGGCTCTCGGTGATACTCTCCATTTGGACTCTCAGGCTCTCGGTGCTACTCTCCATTTGTGCCCTAAGTGTCTCAGTTGATGTTTCTATGTCTGCCTTGGTGCCCCCACATCCATCGGCATGGTCCTTGAGGAGCGTGGCCAGTTGCTGCTGTTGCACGATTAACTGGTCGAGGGACTGTTGCCTCTGCTGGGCCATGGCCATTTGCGGTGGTGTCACAGAGGGGCTGTTCGCCTCATGTTGCCCTGCCACAGGGCTTGTGGGGGATGGCCAGTCGTCGTCTTGTGGGTGCCCCTGCGTGGTATCCTCATGGTGTACGGGATGGAACAGACAGGGGGATTGGGACAGGTCATGGATGGATCTGACTTCGACATCCCCGTCTTCTGTGTCGGAGCATGCTGCCATTAATGGGGTGTCACCTATGGTGCTGCTGCCACCAGAGGCAGTACCTTCTGTGGCATCCATTGGGGGGACCTGTGGTGGTGCTGTTGTGGGCATGCTGGCTGCTGGGGTGCCTGTTGATGTTCCCTCCTGTGTGCTGCCACTTGATATGTGCTGCTGCCGTGTCTTGATGCGTGCAGCTGAGGTGGAGGGTCTTTGGCTGTCGGTCTTGGCCCTCTTTGCAGGTGTGCTGGTAGGGGTGTCCTGGAGCTCGTCGTTTGGATCGGACCCTGTGGTGGAGTAAAGGAGGGCGAGCGTTATTAATGGGTCTGTGGGAATTGGAATGGCAATGTATCACATGCATTGGGGTGGTACCTGAGGGTGATTTGGGTCGGGGCCTTGGAGGTGCTTTCATTTGTGTGTGGAGTGAGGGTGCAGTTGTTTGGCAGCCTGCAGTTAGGGTGTGCCTGCTGCACGTGTAGTGGGTGTTTTTGGGGTTTTTACTTATTTATGTATTTATTGTGTGTTTTAAAGTGCGCTATCAGGCCAATGTGTGTGGACGTTCTCCTGGCCATGTGTTGCTGTTGCGCTATGTGGACACATGTGAGTCACATGATTGGACATTGTGGATTTGGCATGGTTTTATTTGGGCCACCTACCTGATTCTCCGGATGTCTGCACTCCTTTCTCCATCCCTCCGACTCCCTCTATGCTCTCCATTCCAATGGTGGAGGCACAGATTTCTTCCCAGGGGGTCAACTTGATGGGTGATTCCGACCCTCCCCCGGTGGCTGTGGCAATGTTGCGGTTGGCAGAAAGTATGCTACGGACGCGTATCCGCAGGTCGTCCCACCGCTTCCTGCATTGCTGTGGGTTGCGGGGTGCGGTCCCCACCGCACTTACCCGCTGTGCCACCAGGGCCCATATGGCCTTCTTGTTCGCAAGTGCCGTCCTGGTCATTTGCGTGGAGAAGACGGCGGCGGCATTCTCCTGGAGGGTCTCTGTGAGTACGGTGAGTTCCTCACGGGAGAAGTGGACCTGCCGCTTGCGGTCGCACGCTTTCTTCGCTACTTTTCCCATTTTTCTTGGTTTCACTAGGGTGGATGACGGGTTGGGATGTGTCTCAGGGTGGTGTTTTTAGTGGTTGTGTGTATTTTGTGGTTTTATAGGTGTACGGGGTGTTGTTTCCCGTTCCGGGCCCATGTTTTTACTTCCGTTTCCGTATATTTACGGTCGCCGTACTTTCCGGTTGGCGCTCACTGCGGTGTCCGCTAAGATGGGTGGCGGTATTGCACCTAGGGCGCCGTACGGCGGCGGTGTGGGCCGTTTTGGGGTCATTTCCGCCATCGCGGACTTTGCACTTCCGCCATGGCGTGGTGCTCGTGCCCGATGGGTCGGAATGGGCCGCACTTTGCTCCATCGTGCAATGGCGGAAACGCTATTTACGCTGTGGCGGTCCGGTCAGTCACTTTCCGCAAGGGTCGTAATGAGGGCCAATGTGTTGTATTACCTCAGGGATGAGGGGAATTCCCTTGCCGCATTGTTGGGGGTGCTTAGAGATTATGGGAAGTGTGCAGGACTGAAGATCAATTATTCCAAGTCCTCTCTTCTCCTGTTGGAAGAGTAATCAGGCGGGTGTACGGTGGGTATGCCGAGGTGGAGCTTCTAAGGGTGTCAGGTTCAATCACTTTTTTGGGGGTCGTCATACCTTCCAATCTTGCTCATTTGCACCGGTTCAACTATGACCCTCTAATGTTGGAGGTGAAGAAAGATCTGAGGTGGTGGTCGGAGTTGCCATTGTTATGGACGGGGAGGATGACTGTGGTCTAAATGAATGTGCTCCTGCAACTACTTTTCCTTTTCCAGATGATCCCATTGCCACAAGGGCTTTCCCAAGGAGGTGGAGAATATGTGCTTTAGGCTCGTTTGGCAGAATGGGAGGCTGAGGATAGTGAGGGAGACTCTCTGCTTGCCCTGGGGTGCATGGGGGTTTGGGATCCCGGATTTTGCCTTGTACTTTAAAGCTGCACAGCTGCGAGTCATGTTAGAACACGTCAGAGGAGTTTAGGAATTACTGGACCTACCTGGAGGATTGGGTGACCTTCCTGGAATAACAGAGTGCTGTCTACTTGGCCCTCCCCCTTAAGTTCAGTATGGAGCCACCCATTCTGGTTGGGCATGAGGAATTTTTGTGGAGCGCAGATGTGACATGAGGATGGATAGAGTTGGACACCTGCTGGAGGGGGTTAGTTTAAGAACTATGAGGAAGAAAGAGACTTGCTGGGGAAGACGAATCTGGGGTTTTCAATTATATTCAGCTGAAAGGGTTACTGCTTGACCCAAAGTGGGTAGAGATTACATCACCCCCTTCAAGAGTGTGTTGGCTATGGTGACCTCTAGGAAGGGCATGATCTATAAATTATACCAGGCCCTACTTGCTCCACGGACAAAGTAGGAGAACATTCAAAGACTTCTGGGAACAGTTTGCAGGAAGGTCTATACCGGAAAAGCTGTGGGATACAACCTACCAGGTGGTCTTTTATGGGAACCTGTCGACACATGCAATTGAGAATAACTTCAAGATTCTCCATGGGTGGCACAGAGACCCGGTGAGGATCTCTAAGATGTTGCCAGAGTGTTGACCGGTCTGCACAAGTGGCTGTTGGAAGTATGGAATGTTGATCCACATGTGGTGGGAGTGTCCTGAAATCAAGATTTAGTCTGAGCTGCTTAGTTGGATTAAGTACATTACTGGGATCCTGATATAGATCACCCTCTCACAGTACTATTGGGGATACTGCCGGTGTGGTTTCAGACCTATAAGTTTCCTAGAATGTGTGACGGCAGGGAGGATACCAGTACCACAGAACTGGAAGGGGACAAGTGTTCCAGAACAGGGGGATTGGCTCGGGAAAGTGTGGGAAGTCCATCTGATGGAAAAGCTCACATGCATGGTCCACGATGATATGTCCCGGTTTATGAAGGAGTGGGGGCAATTCACTCAAAAATTTAGTTTGGTAGATGGAACGGGACCAGCGGGGGGAGGAGGCGATACAACCTGCGGCTGAGGGGTGAATTATGGGTTTCAGGGGAGAGACAGACCCAGGTCAGGGGTCTAGAGATTTTTGTGGGGGAAATTTTGGGGTAATGGAGTACCCCCACAGGTGATACCCCAACCATGGAGACAGGGTTTCTGAGATTTTAGGGGGAGAAGGGCAGCACTCATTGGCCAGTGAGGTGACGTATTCCTAGTGTGTCCATTTTGTTTAATTCATTTTGTGTCTTGTCTCGTCATGTCACCTGTGGGGTTTTATTTGTTTTCATTTTTCCTTTCTCTTTGGAAGTTTTGGGGTCGGTGTGTGACAGGTCTTCACCGTAATTGATTTAGAGGGGGCAGTTTCATTGTTGATGTTTATAAAAATGCTAATAGGAATTGAGTGTAAAGAAAAAGCTATACTTGCCATGGATCATATTATTTTATTATTATTTTGTATTATGTATTTGTAGGCCGTTTAGGGTGTAACAGTGCAAGTTATCAAAGGAACTGATAGAGAGGCATGGTCGCAGCACATAGACTGTTCCATTTTTTAAACACAGCATTCAAACTCCTGTCATACGAATGCAGTGCTTATGAAGCTGCCACATGCGTATGTAAGCTTAAGGTTCAGTGCACCACTATGCGAGTGAGATGTAGTTGAGTCCCTTCTCTGCACAGCCATGGATAATGCACATGATGGGTAAGACCAAAGCTGGAGGCAGTGCAAATCGATGGAAAACATTGGGAAAATCTGCAGAAATAATCTTCATACTTCTGCAGAGTCGGAAATTCCATTGTTGCAGAGTAGAAATATGCTGCAACTGTCCAACCATTTCTAAATCTGCACGTGATTTCTAAAATCTACGGAGAATTTTGAAAGTCTCTGCTCATCAGAAATCTGTGTTTTTTATAGCGACAGATTTGGACTGTCTCTAAGAAAAGCCTTGCACATGGGCAGTGCTGTCTGCATCCAGCGCCCTACCATGTAGTGTTGCAGTTAGTTTACCACTAGTCCTATTAGTGATGGCCAGAAGTTGTTTGCCCAGGAAGTATGGTCGTGTTTTGAATGAAACTTTGCATCGAGTGCCGGTCAATGTTACAAATGTCGATCACAAGTACTGGACTCATTGTTAGTGGAGACACTTTTCACCCATGGTGTTAGATGTGCACTATCAATAGTTATGTGAATATACAGGATTGCAAATAATAAAAAAAGAGAAAAAAAAGAGAGCTACAATACATATATGAATAGGTCATATAAAAATGCCTACAATGTAGATATGTCATTTTAGATAAAATAAGTAATTAAGGCTGTGGCCTATATGACAGAAAGGCAGTTTGAACGAAGAGACCCTGTATTAATTTGAAGAAAAGAGTGCAGTGGGGCCATATATACTTAAGTAAAATTTAGAATCATTGGGCCTCATTATAAGTTTGCTGGTCTGGAAACAAGGTTGCCGATAAGCTCACCGGCACCCTTGTGTCTGGACCGGCAAACTTTGTGTTTGCCTGCCGTGGCCGCTGCGCCCAACAGGTCTGACCCAGCTGGGCGCAGCAGCCACGATAGGCAAACATTTCACAGAAGCGCTGGCACCGTTAGCAACGCTGGCGGCGCTTCCGTGTCCCCTCTCCTATAGAGTGGGAATGGGGACTTACATTTTGCCGGTGCCTGACTTTCTGGACCGCTGGAGTTTTTACAGTCCGGCAGCAACCCATGGTAGTACCGTCAGGGTTACCACCGGACCCATAATGAGGGCCATTGTCTCGAATTACCATCCAAGGTGTTTTCCCCTTTATGAAAATATAACTATGATAAAGTAATCCTAGTAGATAGGTGCATGCATGGTATGATACGCTATGCTTTGTTATGCCATGTCCTGGGTTATATGTCATTTCAATGACGCACGTTTTACGACGGGTGTTTTTACGACAAGTTTTTGCCTCATCCTCTACCTATTTTTTGTTATTCCCGATGCACCCAAACCTTTATATGGGCTTTCCCACCCCCAAAAAAGATTTCAAAATGTTTGTTTGCCAAAAATGGTTTGTTTGCCATCGTAAAACACCCATCATAAAAACGGGTGTCGATGAAAGGATTTCGTACTATGGCATGTTTATGCTGCTTGGACATTTTGTGTAATGTTGGTCTGTTTGGAACTATGCGTTTTCTTTGCCAAATGCATGTTTGCCAAAAATGTCAACGTGAATTTGTGCTTTTGGTGAACACATTTATTTTGCTTTTAAGTCTGTGTTCCACTGCCCCACCGACTCCTGTTTAGACTCCCAATCCTCCCACCCCACTGAATCTGTACCTAAACCTGCTCCAATCTTGTGGTTACATTTTTGATTCTCCTTTCCCAGCTTCAATCTTGAAACCAGATTGGATTTTTGCTTCTAAGCATATTTGTTCATTGTTCACTTTTATTATTCATTCATTTATTTACTTGAACATGTGTTTTGTTTTTTTGTGTCATGCAGGTATTGTTATACTAGCTGGTTATATCATGTTATGTCAGGTTAAAGTGTTACCCTCACCTGGCTCCCACAGAGGCGTCGATCTGAACTGGACAGCTGCGGTCTCCACCAATGTGACACGTAGGGCCGAGATGACGGACTGGACTGGCCCACCTAGCTTCGTTTGCTTGGCCCGTAGGAATATTCTTCTGCAAATGGAGAAAGGGAATTAACCACCTGTGGAGTTGAGTGTAAATCCCCCCACCCCCGCTGTTCTCCCCACGGATCACCTTTGATGTCCCCTCTTATAGTCTCACCTGATGGTTTGAAAAGATGAGCTCTCCATCCTGCATTGAGCGCAGGGGCGCGTTGATAACCAGTTGCTTCACTGGCTCGAAGGAATTGGTGAGTTCCAGAACAATATTGACTCCGAAAGTATGTAGTTCGTAAGAGTTCAAATGCCTGACTTTCACTCTTGTCCGATTCCTTGCAGATTGCAGCTTGACCCTAGTGAAGAGTTCCTCGTGGCAACCGGCAATATTCTGGTAAGGATTTGTATTTCCAACACAGTTCGATAAATAATGTCAATATGTAACCTGTTGCTTTCTCCCTTATTCAGGCACTGAAAGTATGAAGTCTCGGGGAATAATACCTCTGGCGGTAAAATCAGGTAAGTCTAATGTGGTGAGGAGGGTTCCCCTTGATAGTCCCTTTGTTTCACCTTGCTGTCCTTTTGTTTCCCCTTAGGGGCCGGGGTACGGCGAAGATGCAGTGGAAGCTGCGCCGACCCGTGAAGAGGAATAGTACCCCCGGTGGTAAAATCAGGTAAGTCTATGGGGGGGTTACTAATATTCCTCTGTGTATTCCCTTGGCTCACCTTGCTGTTCTTGTCTACTCCTTAGGTGCCGGAATGCGGCGGGAACATGCAGGAGGATGCGGTGGAATGTGAAGATGCTGCGAAGGCCGGTGAGTTCAGCGCGGCGCTGCAGCAGGCGAGGCAACACGCATAAAAGAACTTTTTTCTTCCAGCTCGAAGGCGCGATGGATTGGGAATTCAGGTAAGGATCAAAGGTATTGCTCTTGTTCTAATCCTTTCTCCTTCTTTCTCCCTTTTTTCTAGGAGCTCCAAACTCGAGGCGGGCATGGCAGAAGACTGGATGCAGACTTGCAGGCACGGTGAGCGTTATGCTGCTAGATGCAGAATAACACGAAGCGTGTGCTGCTCTTCGGGCGTGGTTTAAATAGCCCCCAAAGTAGTCCCAGGTAAGTATTCCTCCCCAGCCCCGCCCAAGTAAAAAAATAGTCCCTAGGTAAAATAGTCCCTTCCAAGCCTCATTTGGCTTGGAGCTCTTGCAGCATGGTCTGCATCAGGTAAGCTTGCAGCATGGTCTGCATCAGGTAAGTTCTACTCTATGAGCCTGGCGCCTATGGCACCAGTACAGACTCTCCATATGAGCCTGGCGCCATAGGTGCTAGGACCACACCCAAACAGCCCCTAGCAGGGGTTTTTGGTATTGCCCAAAATAACTTGATGCCTGCTTCCGGGGTCGCTGGACCTGGTCTGGGTCCCGGGGAGTAGGCATCATGACATAAAGTGCAACATGTTTTCTTATGACATTTCAAATGAGTGCCATGTTCCCTTTTCAAAGCGGATAAGCGCTTTGAAGTAGCCAGAAGGTAACAGCAATTGACAAAATACCAAATAAATAAATAATACACAAGGCCAGCACACAGTCCATGCACATGGCCCTAACGGCCAAAGCAGACCTGCAAATATAAGCCGGTAATCAGATTTCTCATCACTGTTTCACCTACGGGCCCCATGCTGTCCTCTTTTAACAGCACAAGGTAGAAGCAGTCCGGGGTGTGAAGAGCAGACAAAACTAGATTGTGCAGATTAACTACCAGAAGACCCCACCCTCACTCAAAGAAATGGGCCTACCAGTATGACCATCTCAATAAGGTTTTTGGTAGGCCTTAAGAACTTTCAGGAAGCACGGTACAGTGCTTTGCTCCCAGGAAAGTCACCCTCATTTAAAGGTGCCCGTTGTTCCTTCCAGCGTTTCTGACTTCACAGGCTGTTAGGTACCTATGGCAGTAATTAGAAAAGAATGTCCTTTGCCGTGCCATTGTGCAAGATTTGAGCTTACAATCGCAACATGGCATAGCGAAAGGCTTAAATGTCTGAGCCAAAGACATTCTTACATCATTAGAGCATTTCACCCAAAATGGTGCCAGACATATGACCCCATCTCTCCTTACCTATGCTCTTTGATGCATATCCGCATTTGCCTCTTTACACAGTTTATTGAGCACAGCTTGGATAGGGAGCTCACGGTGTACTTTCTCAATGTAGGTGGGTATGTTTTACTATAACTTGGTGGCCTGCTCCCAAGTAATTCACACTTTCTCACATCACCTAACACTGAGCAGTCAAATCCATCCCTCAACAAATTGTGAAACAATTATGGCTGTTCCCATTTTGTGTTCCCCAAATTCACTTTTACACAGCCGGCTCTTGGTCCTGCCATTTCATTCAGGTGGCATGGCACCACCCAGATTATACTCCTGGTTTACTGGGAGGGACATTCAAAAATGTTCTGGTGAAGAAACCTCAACACTTTAAGATCATTCTTGAGTGAAGCTCAAGTCCACCACACAACCATTTGCTGAATAACTCTAGTCAGTGGTCAAAGCGCAAACGAAAGTAGTGGAACTGTGGATTTTGATGAAAAAAGGGTTTTGCTTAAGGAATGGCTAGATCAAACAGAAATATCTTTGTACATTGTAGCAGTATAATACTGTAGCGTACTGGGGCATTTGCACCTCTCTATCCAAGTGAACAGCCGTTTGCACAGATTGTTATTTATCTGGGTAGAGATGCTCTGATGACTGGCAATTTTGCACCACAGAGTACAAAATGTCACCTTTGCACTAGTTGCTCCAAATATCATTGCTGCACTAGTTGATTGGTGCAAATATTACAAATATTCCCTGGACTGGTGCAAAATTGCCCAGCACCTCTGCAATGTATGTGATCTTGCCACTTGTGATTTATCGAGGGAATTTGTTCCTTCTCCCCAAGGGTGTACCACCCAGTGTGAGGCTAGGGAGGTGAGCCTGCTTCGAAATACCCTCCTGTAAGAAACCTGAAGGTGTCTCACCTGCTATTCTCTGTGGATCTTTCATCCAGGTGGCCAGGACACGGCCATCGCTTTTGATTCCAGTTCGGAAGGATCACCTGGATGAGGGGTCTTCGGGAAGTGGAAGTGGGACACCAGAGGGTGAGACGCGGTATCCCCTTCCTTGTAACACCTTTTCCCCAACCTACCAGGGAGAATACCAAGGAACCCAACCCTCCCCCACTTTCCCGACACAAACACTTTCTCGTGGACAGTTCACCATGAGTGACAATGAACTAACACCAGAGCCGTATACCTGGCATGTCCCAACACCATGGTCAAGCAAGGTCAGGCAATTACGGATCATTACACACACCTGACTTCGATCACACTTCCCAACACGGATAAAAAGAAGAGCATGAAATCACACTCTGAGGGAGGCAAAACACAAAAGGAAACAACAGTTCCAAGATGCCCGTTTAATCCAAGGAGAAAGACAGCGAGACCGGAGAGGGTTGCAAAGAGGGGGGCACCCTTGACCTATAAAGACGGTTACTTTCATGATCAAACCTGCACAGTGTGTCGGAGATACCCGGGGCTCTCCCACCTCGATAACCAAGGCGGGGAGGAGCGATTGCCGCCGTGATACTGTCCTTGGCTCCTACAACAAAGCAGCATCCAAAAAGAAAACACAGCCGGTGAGTCGGAGAGACTGATGCCAAACCAGCTTGTGTTTTGAACCAAGGTTGCAAGCGGCAACATTGTATAAAGAGAACAGTGTGTGAAGTGTTTGGGATAAGCGATGCAAATACAATTAAAAGCCAAAAGAAATAGTTGAACTTTGTAACTGAACTTTGGGAAACCAAGAAAAGATACCATACACAGAGTGGTCCGGCACCAAGTGGGTGCTCATTCGAATGTCTCTGTTAGGTTTCCAACTGATGCTGAGCGGGAGAGAAATATTGAGATCGAAGTGGCCATGCAACGGGTCAAGCTAAACCCGTACATATTTGAAAGTCTTCGATAGTTTAACATAAATCTAAATTGTTCCGAGCCCGTTTGAGGGAGATTAATTGAATCTTGTTTGAAAGGGATCTGTGCCCAGCAGAGGGGGATCCAACGTTGAACTTATTTTTGTTTATGAAAGGGATCTGAGCCCGGCAGAGGGGGATCCAGGGTGAACACCCAAGTTTAATATTGAAGAGAACATTTATGTGTTGTTACTGGTGCAGCAGGCCCTCTGCGTCAAGAGTGTTGCAATAAATAATGAGACTTGGACACAGAAGGTCCGGAACTGGGAACATGGAACTGTATCCTTGTGCCGCAGAAGCCACAGTTTATGCTTTGCTCGAGTGACCAGCCTTGCCCTGTGCTGAAAACATGGGTAAGGGAGGCCAACGGCCCGAGCACCCTGACATATTATTTTGTGAACACTTTTTCTTTTTCATGAACAGTACCCCACATTATTTTGTAACTTAGTGGTAAGGATTGGCAATAGTTTATTTTTACTATAGGCCCTTTTAATCTGACAAGACTCCATTAGGACTGCATTATTATTATTTGATGGTCATAGCTTGCTCCATTCTGTAGATTTAGGTTTAAATAGGCATTTACCACACCCTTGCAAAAGTTCAATAAACACCCTTGAACTCTGGTCACTTGAGTCTGTTTTACAATTGCCACCATGCAGTCCTTACACTACCTAGGGGTCGAGGCAAGTGGGACCTCACCGGGAGAGACTTCCTCTTTGGGGACAAGGACTCTCATTCCTGTGAGGAGCGCCCTGATGCCTTGCACGTGATGGCACATTTGGGATTATCTAATATACTGAATAATTATAAATTCTGAACTTCCAAGACTGGGATGAAGAGAAAGTGAATGTATGCCTTTACCAGAATGAAAGAGAATTTGTGTCTTTAAATCAAGGGCCCTCATTACAAAACCGGCGCTAAACCATGGCGCTATTAGCACCATGGTTGGTGCCAGTGTTGTAACGGGTCCACCATGGTTCAATGGGGAATTACCACCCTATTCCAAGGTTGGCGGGGCGGTAATTCCCCATTGAACCATGGCCCTTCCCCATTCCCATTGTCCCCCCATAGGGCTCTATGGGAATGGGGAAGGTGCTAAGTACGGTACCGCAAATTGTGGTACCGTACTTAGCACCAAGTTCCCTTTGCGGGTGCCTACTTTAACGGCTGATCTAGACCAGCCGTTCAGGTCGGTCCCGCAAAGGGACCTCGTAGTAAGGCGCTAAGTGTTTAACGGCGCAGCAGCCTTTTACGGCGTCGTTAAACACTTAGTGCCAGGGTCGTAATGAGGCCCAAAATCTCCAATTAACTGCGATGAGTGTGTTGAAGAGGGAGGATACGAGAAAGGAAGTGGAGTGAGAATGAGAGAGGCAGATGCCAACAGGGTAGGCCCCCTGTGCATAGAACAACTGAAAGATGCGGAGCTGAAGCAGTCCACAAAGCCCATGATGTTCAGAACTGTTGCGAGAAGGAGAAGGAAGCGCTGGAACCCCTTTGTGTACTATAAGCCAGAAGCCATGACGGCTGGAGTGGAAAGCTTGGTGGTGGTATGACCACAAAGTAATCGTGGTGGACAGGCTGCCCGTACAACAACGCTGACACTACCCCACAGAGGAAGCAATGAACAAACCTGTTACCCATAGTAGTATCGAGAAGCTGGGAAGTAGAGAGAAACTTGTAAGAAACGGACGGTACGGAAAGCAAAATAAGAAGCAAACGGAAGGAAGGAGAAGGTCCCCAGGCACCTGAGACATTCCCCTGCAGTACTGATGGTAACAGGGAGAAATACCGGGACGTCAAATGGGACTCATTATAGAAGCAGAGAAACTTGTGCCAGTACAAATGCTGAAAGCGTGAAAACATGTTGATGAACTTGAACTGTATTAACGTGATAAAGAGAAGGATAGAAACCCCAAAGAGTGAGAGAAATAGAATTGGAGTATCACTACCTTGGAAAGAGGGAAAAATAACCCATTACCCAAGAAACAAAGAGTGGACCATAACAGAGAGAGATGACTATGAACTAAAGACCAGCCGGTTCACTAGAATTAACCTTGTACAAGAAAGTCCATATCAGGAAAAGGTTAACTATAATTATTTGGAAAGCCCAAGCCCCATAGGAGAAGGCGATATACAAGAATATTCATAACGCTCTATAGCAGAGCGAATGATTCAGGCAAAGACAAGAAAAACCCACACTAAATAGGAGAGGAAAGACTGGCAGTACCATAAGGGAGTTACAGGAACTGATACAGAGGATAACGAGAGACTATTTAAAAATTGCATATTAACAAGAACTATAAAAGAAGGGAAGACAAGTGCAAAAACACAACCATCAGGAGAAGGCAGTCATTCTCCTGGTCTTAGTTGATTAAAATAGTGCATGGTCAGTTAATATTAGTTTTGGACAGCTGAGCTATTCCTTTTGGACATTCTTTGATGACTGACAAGCACCTTAGTTAGCAAATTATGTAGGGAATACCCCATAGCGATAGGGAAAGATAGGCCTTATTCTTATTCTTTAATAAAGATATGGTGAATATGTGCTCAGAGTGTCTGCGTCCTTTTTCTGACTCGCCACACACTGATGTTTTATGCAGTGTGCACTGCTGTCATTTCTGAATGTTTCGTGCAGAACATATTTTGGCCAATATGAAAGCTCAGAAAGATGATCGGCTTTGCCAGTGTTTGTTGTGTAACTTCAAGGTTTAGATGGTGGAATCCCAACTGGGATGAAACAGCATTTCATTATTCAGAATTTGATAAAATATGTCTATTTAGGTAATAATGATGAAGCATAAGAGACAGTTCAGTTAATGTGCACGATGGAAACGTTCAACATTTTGAAAGATGTCTGTAAAGATGGGTCCTATGAGTCCTAGCCAATGATGACACTGTCATTCTGGGATGTACCAGTGACTCCTTTAATAAGTTCCTTGTACATTACATCAGGTACATAAGGTCAGGTACACATAAGTTAAGGGCAACATGCACCAGCATCCTCTCTCAGGGATCTACATCTCCAACTGACTCTCACAGATCACCACTCATACATCAATATTATCTCAGGCTGCATTATCTGTCACTCACTCCAACATTCCATGCATTCTAGTCAGGGTCCAGGGGAAGTCGTCATTACATATTTCCCCCCACTTAATAATAACAAACAACACCTACGAGCAAAAGACACACACTCACAAACACACACCATCCAATGCACGTGCATCTCTTACCTCAAAACAGGAACACTCTACACACACACACACACACCCTAAGACCGTCTTCACCCTGTGGGACAATTACTTCTCCAAACAATGTCTCTCCCCTTTCTACACAGTAAAGAAGAGACACCATCAACATCAACAAAGATACCCTTTCAAACTCCTAAAAAATATCAGGCATACCAGCCCTTCTACAAGTTTTTTCATCTCACAGCACACAACATCACATCATTCACCCGGCTCCCTCACAACCATCACCATACCACAACTCACTGGCTGCACACACCACATTGTCCATTCAACCAGGCTGGATATTCTGAATACCTGGATAGCCAACACCACAACACTCAGTGTCACTATCCCACATGTGCCTGTGTTGAAAAACACCTTCTAAACACACCTCATCAACTACAGGGAGCTCTTCATAACAGCACTATCCACATCATACAACTATTCATCATACCACAGGACATAAATCAACAATTTTCTTCACTAACACTTCAACATGTCATACAATTTCAATACATTTCTACCAACAATGAGTTCTATTCTTAAACATCCAAGTTCTCTACCATGAATAAAAGTCCTACCTGTAAAAGCAAAATAGTGAGTGTGGCAACATTTCACAAATCACGTTTCTGAACTCCATTTACTGCAAAACTAACCAGTCCACACTGCCTATTAATCGTTAAAGTCCATCTGTGTGGAAAAACTGTTAAACATAACTTTTACTATTAACTAACAAATATCCACTTCACTACTGTGCATTCCTAATAAAGGCCACGAATCTCAAACTCATCCAGTGCACACAAAATCAGTTGCACTCACCATCTCATCAAATTCATCATAGAATATCTACAGGCCTCACATCACTACTACTATAACAACTAGTAACCCTAACCAAAACAAATAAACCAATGTGTCTTCATTGCTGCTCCTTCTGTCAGCATCAACTTAAAACAAAAGTACCTCTGGGGACACAGCCCCCTCGTCCCACTGGTCTCTTGACCAGCCCATTTCCAATAACTCTGCCAGTACTCTTCTGTGAATGCCCAGCGTACTGCAGTTGTACGCTGGCATTCGCTTCATTTTCTTTATCTTCTGCATTGCCCAACACCCTAGCAGTGCTGCCCACGTGCAGCACCTGCAATGAAGTAAGGCTTCCTCTCCAGCTCACCCTTTAAGCCTCACAGTACTGAATCAACAATGCTGTGCTTTACTCCTGTGGTGCTTTCATTCCTCAGCAAAGTCACAATTCGAGCTTCTCAGCCCATCCAAAGTGCTGCTATGGGCTCCAAGACCCTCCAAGTGCTCTGCTAGAGGACATATAGGCCCATTGAAAGTGCTGCAATGGCTCCAAGCCCCTTCATTACTGCAACTGAGCTCCAAGCCCCTCCAGTGTGGAGCAATGGGCTCTGAAGCCCCTTCCTATTATGGGGTCTCACCCCCACCCAGGCACTAATTCTTCACAGCTCCTTAATCCAATGTCCCTTTTGCCTGCTAGCTGGCACCTTGCTGGCGTCTGGCACTGGAGCTGCCCTCTGCATCCAGCGCATCCAGCGCTGGCCTTCTCTGCGCCTACTAGCAAACAGCACTGCCCCTACCTGAGAGAGGATCTTCTTCTTTGGTTGGGGGCAGTGCATGTCCCTTCCTCTGCTGTCCACCAGCACAACCAGCATCCTTGTCGCCATTGTAAAGATGGGTCCTGGCCAATGATGACTCCGACATCCTGGGATGTACCAGTGACTCCTTTAATAAGTTCCTTGTACATTACATCAGGTACATAAGGTCAGGTACACATAAGTTAAGGGCAACATGCACCGGCATCCTCTCTCAGGGATCTACATCTCCAACTGACTCTCACAGATCACCACTCATACATCAACATTCTCTCAGGCTGCAATGCTGTCACTCACTCCAACATTCCATGCATTCGAGTCAGGGTCCAGGGGAAACTTAGTCACTACACTTGCCATTCCCACAAACCACAAACGTGCCCTAGAATCATATGCATGGAGTATGGAGGTGTTATTATATCTGTGAGTAGGTAGGAAAATAAGGGATCCATAATTAATGAACTCTGACATGATGGTTTACTTTAATTCACAATTGTACTATTTCCTGTTTTGTTTTAGTTTCTCAAAAATACTTCAACTTTCCAGGCGCACCTTGCTCCTGCTCCCAACATTTAAAAAAGCATTTAGTGACAATGTTGTCCATGTAATAACAGATTAACAGGGTAATTCATAGAATTTCGCAGAAAAGTGTCGCAAGCGGCTGGCGCAGAGTGTCCGTATGCGATTGTCTGCGCCAGGCACGTGCGCTAAAACTGATTTCCGCGCACAGCGTATTCATGGATTTTAGGTTCCCAAACCAGCCGTGGCGCAGAGTATCGCAGCGACGCTGCAGCAGCGCCAGTAACGCCCCCAAGAATGCCCTTGCGCAAGGAAAAGCCATCAAAATCGCTAAATCATCGCAAAGGGCTGCGCTAACCCTGGACCAGTTTACAGGGCTGCCAAACAAGGAACGCAAAGCGGGTAACGTGCATATCAGGCGTACGCGTGAAGTTATACACGCGATTAGCCAGGGTACGTGTATTACAGGGGTACGCGGGAAGTTCTACACGCGATTGGCCAGGGTACGTGTATTACAGGGGTACGCGTGAAGTTTTACACGCGATTAGCCAGGGCACGTGTACCACAGGGGTACGCGGGAATTATCACACGCGATTTGGCTGGGTACGTGTATTACAAGGGTACACGGGAAGTTTTACACGCGATTCGGCTGGGTAAGTGTATTACAGGGGTGCGCGGGAATTCTCACATGCGATTTGGCCAGGTACGTGTATTACAGGGGTGCGCGGGAATTATCACACGCGATTTGGCTTGGTACGTGTATTACAAGGGTGCGTGGGAAGTTACACACGCGATTAGGCTGGGTGGGTCCTCGCAGGTGTTCCCTGTACACCCTCCACGGCCCCTGCAGGCAGCCCACAAAACAGGGCACTATCCTGCACACCTGCTCATGTCCCCCTGCACCCGCACTCCCCAGCAGTGCAGGGGCAGCCTCCACCAGGCCCCCACCGATGTCTCCCACCACCCCCACCCCCCAGCAGTGCAGGGGCACCCTCCACCAGGCCCCCACTCATGTCTCCCACCACCCCCACCCCCCAGCCACCAGGGGCACCCTCCACCAGGCCCCCACTCATGTCTCCTACCACCCCCACCCCCCAGCAGTACAGGGGCAGCCTCCACCAGGCCCCCACTCATGTCTACCACCACCCCCACCCCCAGCCACCAGGGGCACCCTCCACCAGGCCCCCACTCATGTCACCCACCACCCCCACCCCCCAGCCACCAGGGGCACCCTCCACCAGGCCCCCACTCATGTCTCCCACCACCCCCAACCCCCAGCAGTGCAGGGGCAGCCTCCACCAGGCCCCCACTCATGTCTACCACCACCCCCACCCCCCAGCCACCAGGGGCACCCTCCACCAGGCCCCCACTCATGTCTCCCACCACCCGCACCCCCCAGCCACCAGGGGCACTCTCCACCAGGCCCCCACCCATGTCTCCCACCACCCCCACCCCCCAGCCACCAGGGGCAGCCTCCACCAGGCCCCCACTCATGTATACCCCCACCCCCACCCCCCAGCAGTGCAGGGGCACCCTCCACCAGGCCCCCACCCATGTCTCCCACCACCCCACCCCCCAGCAGTGCAGGGGCAGCCTCCACCAGGCCCCCACTCATGACTCCCACCACCCCCACCCCCCAGCAGTGCAGGGGCAGCCTCCACCAGGCCCCCACCCATGTCTCCCACCACCCCCCCCAGCAGTGCAGGGGCACCCTCCATCAGGCCCCCACTCATGTCTCCCACCACCCCCACCCCCCAGCCACCAGGGGCACCCTTCACCAGGCCCCCACCCATGTCTCCCACCACCCCCACCCCCCAGCCACCAGGGGCACCCTCCACCAGGCCCCCACCCATGTCTCCCACCACCCCCACCCCCCAGCCACCAGGGGCACCCTCCACCAGGCCCCCACTCATGTCTCCCACCACCCCCACCCCCCAGCAGTGCAGGGGCAGCCTCCACCAGGCCCCCACTCATGTCTCCCACCTCCCCCACCCACCAGCAGTGCAGGGGCACCCTCCACCAGGCCCCCACTCATGTCTCCCACCACCCCCAGCCACCAGGGGCACCCTCCACCAAGCCCCCACTCATGTCTCCCACCACCCCCACCCCCCAGCAGTGCAGGGGCAGCCTCCACCAGGCCCCCACTCATGTCTACCACCACCCCCACCCCCCAGCCACCAGGGGCACCCTCCACCAGGCCCCCACTCATGTCTCCCACCACCCCCACCCCCCAGCCACCAGGGGCACCCTCCACCAGGCCCCCACCCATGTCTCCCACCACCCCCACCCCCCAGCCACCAGGGGCAGCCTCCACCAGGCCCCCACTCATGTCTACCACCACCCCCACTCCCCAGCAGTGCAGGGGCACCCTCCACCAGGCCCCACCCATGTCACCCACCACCCCCACCCCCCAGCAGTGCAGGGGCAGCCTCCACCAGGCCCCCACTCATGTCTCCCACCACCCCACCCCCCAGCAGTGCAGGGGCAGCCTCCACCAGGCCCCCACCCATGTCTCCCACCACCCCCACCCCCCAGCAGTGCAGGGGCACCCTCCACCAGGCCCCCACTCATGTCTCCCACCACCCCCACCCCCCAGCATCCAAGGGCACCCTCCACCAGGCCCCCACTCATGTCTCCCACCACCCCCACCCCCCAGCCACCAGGGGCACCCTCCACCAGGCCCCCACCCATGTCTCCCACCACCCCCACCCCCCAGCCACCAGGGGCACCCTCCACCAGGCCCCCACCCATGTCTCCCACCACCCCCACCCCCCAGCCACCAGGGGCAGCCTCCACCAGGCCCCCACTCATGTCTACCACCACCCCACCCCCCAGCAGTGCAGGGGCAGCCTCCACCAGGCCCCCAACCATGTCTCCCACCACCCCCCCAGCAGTGCAATGGCACCCTCCACCAGGCCCCCACTCATGTCTCCCACCACCCCCACCCCCCAGCCACCAAGGGCACCCTCCACCAGGCCCCCACCCATGTCTCCCACCACCCCCACCCCCCAGCCACCAGGGGCACCCTCCACCAGGCCCCCACTCATTTCTCCCACCACCCCCACCCACCAGCAGTGCAGGGGCAGCCTCCACCAGGCCCCCACTCATGTCTACCACCACCCCCACCCCCCAGCCACCAGGGGCACCCTCCACCAGGCCCCCACCCATGTCTCCCACCACCCCCACCACCCGGCCACCAGGGGCACCCTCCACCAGGCCCCCACCCATGTCTCCCACCTCCCCCACCCCCCAGCAGTGCAGGGGCACCCTCCACCAGGCCCCACTCATGTCTCCCACCACCCCCACCCCCCAGCCACGAGGGGCACCCTCCACCAGGCCCCCACTCATGTCTCCCACCACCCCCACCCCCCAGCAGTGCAGGGGCAGCCTCCACCAGGCCCCCACTCATGTCTACCACCACCCCCACCCCCCAGCCACCAGGGGCACCCTCCACCAGGCCCCCACTCATGTCTCCCACCACCCCCACCTCCCAGCCACCAGGGGCACCCTCCACCAGGCCCCCACCCATGTCTCCCACCACCCCCACCCCCCAGCCACCAGGGGCAGCCTCCACCAGGCCCCCACTCATGTCTACCCCCACCCCCACCCCCCAGCAGTGCAGGGGCACCCTCCACCAGGCCCCACCCATGTCACCCACCACCCCCACCCCCCAGCAGTGCAGGGGCAGCCTCCACCAGGCCCCCACTCATGTCTCCCACCACCCCACCCCCCAGCAGTGCAGGGGCAGCCTCCACCAGGCCCCCACCCATGTCTCCCACCACCTCCACCCCCCAGCAGTGCAGGGGCACCCTCCACCAGGCCCCCACTCATGTCTCCCACCTCCCCCACCCCCCAGCAGTGCAGGGGCAGCCTCCACCAGGCCCCCACTCATGTCTCCCACCACCCCCACCCCCCAGCAGTGCAGGGGCACCCTCCACCAGGCCCCCACTCATGTCTCCCACCACCCCCACCCCCCAGCAGTGCAGGGGCAGCCTCCACCAGGCCCCCACTCATGTCTACCACCACCCCCACCCCCCAGCCACCAGGGGCACCCTCCACCAGGCCCCCAACCATGTCTCCCACCACCCCCACCCCCCAGCCACCAGGGGCAGCCTCCACCAGGCCCCCACTCATGTCTCCCACCACCCCACCCCCCAGCAGTGCAGGGGCAGCCTCCACCAGGCCCCCACACATGTCTCCCACCACCCCCACCCCCCAGCAGTGCAGGGGCACCCTCCACCAGGCCCCCACTCATGTCTCCCATCACCCCCACCCCCCAGCATCCAGGGGCACCCTCCACCAGGCCCCCACTCATGTCTCCCACCACCCCCACCCCCCAGCCACCAGGGGCACCCTCCACCAGGCCCCCACTCATGTCTCCCACCACCCCCACCCCCCAGCAGTGCAGGGGCAGCCTCCACCAGGCCCCCACTCATGTCTACCACCACCCCCACACCCCAGCCACCAGGGGCACCCTCCACCAGGCCCCCACCCATGTCTCCCACCACCCCCACCCCCCAGCCACCAGGGGCACCCTCCACAAGGCCCCCACCCATGTCTCCCACCACCCCCACCCCCCAGCCACCAGGGGCACCCTCCACCAGGCCCCCACTCATGTCTAACACCACCCCCACCCCCCAGCAGTGCAGGGGCACCCTCCACCAGGCCCCCACCCATGTCTCCCACCACCCCACCCCCAGCAGTGCAGGGGCAGCCTCCACCAGGCCCCCACTCATGTCTCCCACCACCCCCACCCCCCAGCAGTGCAGGGGCAGCCTCCACCAGGCCCCCACCCATGTCTCCCACCCCCCCAGCAGTGCAATGGCACCCTCCACCAGGCCCCCACTCATGTCTCCCACCACCCCCACCCCCCAGCCACCAAAGGCACCCTCCACCAGGCCCCCACCCATGTCTCCCACCACCCCCACCCCCAGCCACCAGGGGCACCCTCCACCAGGCCCCCACTCATTTCTCCCACCACCCCCACCCACCAGCAGTGCAGGGGCAGCCTCCACCAGGCCCCCACTCATGTCTACCACCACCCCCACCCCCCAGCCACCAGGGGCACCCTCCACCAGGCCCCCACCCATGTCTCCCACCACCCCCACCCCCCAGCCACCAGGGGCACCCTCCACCAGGCCCCCACCCATGTCTCCCACCTCCCCCACCCCCCAGCAGTGCAGGGGCACCCTCCACCAGGCCCCCACTCATGTCTCCCACCACCCCCACCCCCCAGCCACCAGGGGCACCCTCCACCAGGCCCCCACTCATGTCTCCCACCACCCCCACCCCCCAGCAGTGCAGGGGCAGCCTCCACCAGGCCCCCACTCATGTCTACCACCACCCCCACCCCCCAGCCACCAGGGGCACCCTCCACCAGGCCCCCACTCATGTCTCCCACCACCCCCACCCCCCAGCCACCAGGGGCACCCTCCACCAGGCCCCCACCCATGTCTCCCACCACCCCCACCCCCCAGCCACCAGGGGCAGCCTCCACCAGGCCTCCACTCATGTCTACCCCCACCCCCACCCCCCAGCAGTGCAGGGGCACCCTCCACCAGGCCCCACCCATGTCACCCACCACCCCCACCCCCCAGCAGTGCAGGGGCAGCCTCCACCAGGCCCCCACTCATGTCTCCCACCACCCCACCCCCCAGCAGTGCAGGGGCAGCCTCCACCAGGCCCCCACTCATGTCTACCACCACCCCCACCCCCCAGCCACCAGGGGCACCCTCCACCAGGCCCACACCCATGTCTCCCACTACCCCCACCCCCCAGCCACCAGGGGCACCCTCCACCAGGCCCCCACCCATGTCTCCCACCACCCCCAGCCACCAGGGGCAGCCTCCACCAGGCCCCCACTCATGTCTACCAACACCCCACCCCCCAGCAGTGCAGGGGCACCCTCCACCAGGCCCCCACCCATGTCTCCCACCACTCCCACCCCCCAGCAGTGCAGGGGCAGCCTCCACCAGGCCCCCTCCCATGTCTCCCACCACCCCCACCCCCCAGCAGTGCAGGGGCACCCTCCACCAGGCCCCCACTCATGTCTCCCACCACTCCCACCCCCCAGCAGTGCAGGGGCAGCCTCCACCAGGCCCCCACTCATGTCTACCACCACCCCCACCCCCCAGCCACCAGGGGCACCCTCCACCAGGCCCCCAACCATGTCTCCCACCACCCCCACCCCCCAGCCACCAGGGGCAGCCTCCACCAGGCCCCCACTCATGTCTACCACCACCCCCACCCCCTGGCAGTGCAGGGGCAGCCTCCACCAGGCCCCCACTCATGTCTACCACCACCCCCACCCCCCAGCCACCAGGGGCACCCTCCACCAGGCCCCCACTCATGTCTCCCACCACCCCCACCCCCCAGCCACCAGGGGCACCCTCCACCAGGCCCCCACCCATGTCTCCCACCACCCCCACCCCCCAGCCACCAGGGGCAGCCTCCACCAGGCCCCCACTCATGTCTACCCCCACCCCCACCCCCCAGCAGTGCAGGGGCACCCTCCACCAGGCCCCACCCATGTCACCCACCACCCCCACCCCCCAGCAGTGCAGGGGCAGCCTCCACCAGGCCCCCACTCATGTCTCCCACCACCCCACCCCCCAGCAGTGCAGGGGCAGCCTCCACCAGGCCCCCACCCATGTCTCCCACCACCCCCACCCCCCAGCAGTGCAGGGGCACCCTCCACTAGGCCCCCACTCATGTCTCCCACCACCCCCACCCGCCAGCATCCAGGGGCACCCTCCACCAGGCCCCCACTCATGTCTCCCACCACCCCCAGCCACCAGGGGCACCCTCCACCAGGCCCCCACTCATGTCTCCCACCACCCCCACCCCCCAGCAGTGCAGGGGCAGCCTCCACCAGGCCCCCACTCATGTCTCCCACCACCCCCACCCCCCAGCCACCAGGGGCACCCTCCACCAGGCCCCCACCCATGTCTCCCACCACCCCCAGCCACCAGGGGCAGCCTCCACCAGGCCCCCACTCATGTCTACCACCACCCCACCCCCCAGCAGTGCAGGGGCACCCTCCACCAGGCCCCCACCCATGTCTCCCACCACTCCCACCCCCCAGCAGTGCAGGGGCAGCCTCCACCAGGCCCCCTCCCATGTCTCCCACCACCCCCACCCCCCAGCAGTGCAGGGGCACCCTCCACCAGGCCCCCACTCATGTCTCCCACCACTCCCACCCCCCAGCAGTGCAGGGGCAGCCTCCACCAGGCCCCCACTCATGTCTACCACCACCCCCACCCCCCAGCCACCAGGGGCACCCTCCACCAGGCCCCCAACCATGTCTCCCACCACCCCCACCCCCCAGCCACCAGGGGGGGCCTCCACCAGGCCCCCACTCATGTCTACCACCACCCCCACCCCCTGGCAGTGCAGGGGCACCCTCCACCAGGCCCCCACCCATGTCTCCCACCACCCCCACCCCCCAGCAGTGCAGGGGCAGCCTCCACCAGGCCCCCACTCATGTCTCCCACCACCCCCACCCCCCAGCAGTGCAGGGGCACCCTCCACCAGGCCCCCACTCATGTCTCCCACCACCCCCACCCCTCAGCCACCAGGGGCAGCCTCCACCAGGCCCCCACCCATGTCTCCCACCACCCCCACCCCCCAGCCACCAGGGGCAGCCTCCACCAGGCCCCCACTCATGTCTACCACCACCCCCACCCCCCAGCAGTGCAGGGGCACCCTCCACCAGGCCCCCACCCATGTCTCCCACCACCCCCACCCCCCAGCAGTGCAGGGGCAGCCTCCACCAGGCCCCCACCCATGTCTCCCACCACCCCCACCCCCCAGCAGTGCAGGGGCACCGTCCACCAGGCCCCCACTCATGTCTCCCACCACCCCCACCCCCCAGCAGTGCAGGGGCACCCTCCACCAGGCCCCCACTCATGTCTCCCACCACCCCCACCCCCCAGCCACCGGGGGCACCCTCCACCAGGCCCCCACTCATGTCTCCCACCCCCCCCACCCCCCAGCCACCAGGGGCACCCTCCACCAGGCCCCCACCCATGTCTCCCACCACCCCCACCCCCCAGCCACCAGGGGCACCCTCCACCAGGCCCCCACTCATGTCTACCACCACCCCCACCCCCCGGCAGTGCAGGGGCACCCTCCACCAGGCCCCCACCCATGTCTCCCACCACCCCCACCCCCCAGCAGTGCAGGGGCAGCCTCCACCAGGCCCCCACTCATGTCTCCCACCACCCCCACCCCCCAGCCACCAGGGGCAGCCTCCACCAGGCCCCCACCCATGTCTCCCACCACCCCCACCCCCCAGCCACCAGGGGCAGCCTCCACCAGGCCCCCACTCATGTCTACCACCACCCCCACCCCCCTGCAGTGCAGGGGCACCCTCCACCAGGCCCCCACCCATGTCTCCCACCACCCCCACCCACCAGCAGTGCAGGGGCAGCCTCCACCAGGCCCCCACTAATGTCTCCCACCACCCCCACCCCCCAGCAGTGCAGGGGCAGTCTCCACCAGGCCCCCACCCATGTCTCCCACCACCCCCACCCCCCAGCAGCGCAGGGGCACCCTCCACCAGGCCCCCACTCATGTCTCCCACCACCCCCACCCCCCAGCCACCAGGGGCACCCTCCACCAGGCCCCCACTCATGTCTACCACCACCCCCACCCCCTCGCCACCAGGGGCAGCCACCACCAGGCCCCCACTTATGTCCCCTGCCCACAGGCCCTGACAATCCTCAAGCATGTGCCTCATGGCCAGCCACCACAGCCCAAAGACACAACCAAGTATTACATGTGCCCATGATACTACTCCAATGGAAACAATGTAAATCAACACATGTGTCTCACACACACACAATGGTTGCCAGGGAACCTGAAAACCCATATCATGACATGCATGAAAACAATGAAATGAAACCACACATTGAAGAATGAAAAAATAAAAATAATGTATTAAAAACAACAGCAATGGCTATCAAAATCAACCAAAATGCACAAGTAAAATAATTAAAAAAATAAGCAGGCTGTCTCTTTTCAAAATGAAATCAATAAATGACAATACGAAAAAATAACTTCCAAAGTTCAAGTCCATGAAAAGTAAATGAAGGTAAAAAAGAAATAGAAAACCATTTCTCCATGGCAAAAAATATTCATAGTTTAAAAAAATATCCAAATCCAAAGTCCAACTATGTACAAAGTATTCAGGGTCCATCATCCCAAGAGAAGAAATGAAACCTACCAAAAAACTAAAAATGGAACTATATACAAAAGGTGGAGCAGTGTCCGTCGACTCCAAAGAAAAATAAACTGCAAAGGAAACCTATCACTAAATAACTATATACAATGGCGGCGGGCCAGTCCAGCGGCTCACTTAGTGGTGTTCCGGGCCAGGGCATCATCGAACTCCTCGTCTATGTCCCGGAGGCGGTCCTGTTCCATGGCCCCGAGGGTCCGCAGGGACGCCGACATGTTCACCTCCAACTCCCTGCGGATTGCCTCGAGGCACTCGGCCCGCCTCAGGGTTCTCCGCCCTGACCATCGTGAGCCGCGCCTCTTCTGCCTGCCGTCGCTCCGCATCTATGGCGTGGCCCAACCGCTGCCACACGGAAGACACTTCCCGTCCAGGGTCCTCCTGCCCTCCGGCCGATGCCTGCCCCTCCGATGTTGAAGGCCCCGAGCTATCGTGGCTCCCACCTACAGCCTCCTGCTGCTGCAGCTGCTGCTGTCCATGTGCCCTGTCCGATGGTGCCTGCACATCCTCCTCCAGCTGGGGTGCAGTCGTTGACGTGGCCACCCCTGCTGGACGTCCGACTCCTGACTGTGGCAGCGATCTGTTGTCCACCAGCCTGGCCGCACGGTCTGAGGCAGCTCCACAGGGCACCCAGGTGACACATGGGTGGGAAGATGGCATGGAGGACGACTGGGCATAGGGGGTTCTGTGGAGAAGGGGGTCGGAACAAGGTCCAGGAAACGGAGGAATCCAGCCCTGGTGAGCTGTCCCAGTGGGTCAACGCGGTCAACGAGCCATGCGAGAAGACGTGCAGACTCATCATGAAAAGACTGCAGGTCAGCTCGCATGGCCCGTTGACGCAACGCCACCCCACCCTGGACAGGCACAACCTGGTGCAGGATAGCCACATCCGCAGGGAGTGGAAGGCCAGGTGTCGTAAGCCAATCCTCTCCCTGAGAACGGGTCTGGAGGTAGGCATCCCCGCTGTTGCAAGATGATGCAGTGACAGGAGCAGGGACAGGATTGCACACAGGCACCTCCACAGCGGCCTGTGCTGCCTCCTGTCCCTGATCCTGCACTGCACCACTAGCACCAGTGGAATCCCCACCTCCAGACCCCGCCACTGTCGCTTGCACAGCCTCCTCCTCCACCAAACCCCCCACCAACCTGGATGACTCCATGCCATCTTCCCCCATTGGGCCCTGTGGGGTCCCAGCTGCCCCTTCTGCTGCCGAGGAGTCCAACTCCAACCTCTGCCTCTTGGACCTCCCCTCGGCAGCTGCAGCCTGGGACGAGGCACCGGACTCCTCACTCCCCGACGAGATCACAACCTGGGAGGGGATCCGGGCCTTGCGTCTCCGGCTGGTGGTGCGACCCCTGCCGCTGTGCTCCACAGCACCTTCTCCGCCCTCTTCATCAGTTGACGCTGCAGACAGGGAGAAAGAAAACACAGGCATCAGGGCACTGTAAAATGGACTCATACACACATGACAGTTATACATGAGTGGCATTGGTAAACCTCAGACATGGCATCACAATCCCCAACACACATGTCATTTCAACTTGCACACATGAGCCATACCACAGCCATAATGCAACAGCCAGCACCATCCATTCACATACAACAGCATGAGCAGCCAAAGGTCATCCACACATCACATGCAACATAGGGAGTACACTACACATGCACACACAACACCAAACTTGCATGCATGTGTACACCTCCGCCAACTGTCGCAGTGTTTTGATCGACATCCATGTCACACCTGACAATCATTCCTCCACATCCTGTGCCATGCAAGCCCACACACACAAGCACCATCCATGTGTCACACATGAGACCCCTCGCATGTGTCACCCTCACGGCCCTGTACACCCCCCTACTTGGCCACATAAAAATACATGTTCAACCTGCACACTCCTGGCACACCGCCACACGCACAGCTTACAATCAGTATGCATGTACACTTACCGCTCGACTCCAGACGGGACTGCTTCTCAAGGGACCTGGATGTGGAGCGCTGGGGATATGCGTTCCAGGACCCTCATCTGATCTTCCGACAAGTTGCCCCGGCGCCCCTTAGCATCCGCTGCCTTCAGGAGGCACCGGGCCTTGTTGAGGGTCCTGGACCTGAAGTCCTCCCAGCGCTTCCTGACACGTTTGTAGTCGCGGACTGCCACCTCCTCCGCGTTGATGGCAGTCACGATGTCCATCCAGATCCAAGTCCGTCCTTGCTTGTCAGCGCGCAACCTTACGAAAAGGGCATCATACTGCCCCAGGACATGCTCCACCAGGACAACAACTTCGGTGGCAGTGAAGCTGGTGCCCCTCTGCCTCCTTGGTCGGGGGTTGCCACTGGTGCCAGATGTTGCAGTGCCCGACCTGGCAACGCCAGAGGCAGGAGTGGGTGGGCAACTGGGTCCTGGGGCTGGGCTGTGGGGCGATGGAAAATCAGTCGGGAGTCTTCGGTTCCAGCAGGGGTGGTCACAGCAACAGCACCCCTGTCTGATGTGCAGGCAGCAAATGGCAGGGCACATGGACAGCAGGCAGTCAGGCAGCAGCAGATGGCAGGTGGGAGCGTGCTCAGGGCTCTGGGGGGCAGTAATTTGGCCTTCTGGGCAGGAGTGTGGTCTTCCATGTGTGAACGCGTGGCCAGCTTGATACGGAGTGATTTGGCACGTGAAAATCCAACACGTCTGTGTGTAATTCGAGGAAAGGCCCTTAGCGCGTAAACGCGTCGCCAGCGTATGCGCGTCTATGAAGTCACGTGCACGTTGAATTGGGCACACGTTGGAAAATGTTGCGTGTGAAAAAAATGAAAGACACGTCCGAGTGTCAAAGCGTGTAATTGGTGGGAATGGGCCTAGCGCGTACACGCGGCAGTGACAAAGCGTGTAATTTCGTGAAAATGGACCTACACGCAGAAGTGACAAAGCGTGTAATTGGTGGAAATGGCCCTACACGCAGAAGTGACAAAGCGTGTAATTTGTGGAAATGGCCCTAGCGCGTACACGCCGCATAAGTGACGCTGGACGTGTGGGCCTGCATAAAAGGTACGTGTAGAACACCATTTCCTTGTACGTGCTTTTCGTGGAGAGCGAGTGGGTGAATTCTGTACTTCTTGTCGTTTCACACGCGATTTACTTCACAGCGTTTCAAGTTCGTACTCCCTGTTACCTCTGACAGCTTTTTCTCTTTTTTCTCTTTTACTGGTTTACCTGGGCCTGTTCCCTCAAACAGTGTTCCCTTCTACTGTTGGCCCCCACTCATGTCTACCACCACCCCCACCCCCCAGCCACCAGGGGCACCCTCCACCAGGCCCCCACCCATGTCTCCCACCACCCCCACCCCCCAGCCACCAGGGGCACCCTCCACCAGGCCCCCACCCATGTCTCCCACCACCCCCAGCCACCAGGGGCAGCCTCCACCAGGCCCCCACTCATGTCTACCACCACCCCCACCCCCCAGCAGTGCAGGGGCACCCTCCACCAGGCCCCCACCCATGTCTCCCACCACCCCCACCGCCCAGCAGTGCAGGGGCAGCCTCCACCAGTCCCCCACTCATGTCTCCCACCACTCCCACCCCCCAGCAGTGCAGGGGCAGCCTCCACCAGGCCCCCACTCATGTCTACCACCACCCCCACCCCCCAGCCACCAGGGGCACCCTCCACCAGGCCCCCAACCATGTCTCCCACCACCCCCACCCCCCAGCCACCAGGGGCAGCCTCCACCAGGCCCCCACTCATGTCTACCACCACCCCCACCCCCTGGCAGTGCAGGGGCACCCTCCACCAGGCCCCCACCCATGTCTCCCACCACCCCCACCCCCCAGCAGTGCAGGGGCAGCCTCCACCAGGCCCCCACTCATGTCTCCCACCACCCCCACCCCCCAGCAGTGCAGGGGCACCCTCCACCAGGCCCCCACTCATGTCTCCCACCACCCCCACCCCTCAGCCACCAGGGGCAGCCTCCACCAGGCCCCCACCCATGTCTCCCACCCACCCCCACCCCCAGCCACCAGGGGCAGCCTCCGCCAGGCCCCCAGCCATGTCTCCCACCACCCCCACCCCCCAGCCACCAGGGGCACCCTCCACCAGGCCCCCACCCATGTCTCCCACCACCCCCAGCCACCAGGGGCAGCCTCCACCAGGCCCCCACTCATGTCTACCACCACCCCACCCCCCAGGCAGTGCAGGGGCACCCTCCACCAGGCCCCCACCCATGGTCTCCCACCACTCCCACCCCCCAGCAGTGCAGGGGCAGCCTCCACCAGGCCCCCTCCCATGTCTCCCACCACCCCCACCCCCAGCAGTGCAGGGGCACCCTCCACCAGGCCCCCACTCATGTCTCCCACCACTCCCACCCCCCAGCAGTGCAGGGGCAGCCTCCACCAGGCCCCCACTCATGTCTACCACCACCCCCACCCCCCAGCCACCAGGGGCACCCTCCACCAGGCCCCCAACCATGTCTCCCACCACCCCCACCCCCCAGCCACCAGGGGCAGCCTCCACCAGGCCCCCACTCATGTCTACCACCACCCCCACCCCCTGGCAGTGCAGGGGCACCCTCCACCAGGCCCCCACCCATGTCTCCCACCACCCCCACCCCCCAGCAGTGCAGGGGCAGCCTCCACCAGGCCCCCACTCATGTCTCCCACCACCCCCCACCCCCCAGCAGTGCAGGGGCACCCTCCACCAGGCCCCCACTCATGTCTCCCACCACCCCCACCCCTCAGCCACCAGGGGCAGCCTCCACCAGGCCCCCACCCATGTCTCCCACCACCCCCACCCCCCAGCCACCAGGGGCAGCCTCCACCAGGCCCCCACTCATGTCTACCACCACCCCCACCCCCCAGCAGTGCAGGGGCACCCTCCACCAGGCCCCCACCCATGTCTCCCACCACCCCCACCCCCCAGCAGTGCAGGGGCAGCCTCCACAAGGCCCCCACCCATGTCTCCCACCACCCCCACCCCCCAGCAGTGCAGGGGCACCGTCCACCAGGCCCCCACTCATGTCTCCCACCACCCCCACCCCCCAGCAGTGCAGGGGCACCCTCCACCAGGCCCCCACTCATGTCTCCCACCACCCCCACCCCCCAGCCACCAGGGGCACCCTCCACCAGGCCCCCACTCATGTCTCCCACCACCCCCACCCCCCAGCCACCAGGGGCACCCTCCACCAGGCCCCCACCCATGTCTCCCACCACCCCCACCCCCCAGCCACCAGGGGCACCCTCCACCAGGCCCCCACTCATGTCTACCACCACCCCACCCCCCGGCAGTGCAGGGGCACCCTCCACCAGGCCCCCACCCATGTCTCCCACCACCCCCACCCCCCAGCAGTGCAGGGGCAGCCTCCACCAGGCCCCCACTCATGTCTCCCACCACCCCCACCCCCAGCCACCATGGGCAGCCTCCACCAGGCCCCAACCCATGTCTCCCACCACCCCCACCCCCCAGCCACCAGGGGCAGCCTCCACCAGGCCCCCACTCATGTCTACCACCACCCCCACCCCCCTGCAGTGCAGGGGCACCCTCCACCAGGCCCCCACCCATGTCTCCCACCACCCCCACCCACCAGCAGTGCAGGGGCAGCCTCCACCAGGCCCCCACTAATGTCTCCCACCACCCCCACCCTCCAGCAGTGCAGGGCAGCCTCCACCAGGCCCCCACCCATGTCTCCCACCACCCCCACCCCCCAGCAGTGCAGGGGCACCCTCCACCAGGCCCCCACTCATGTCTCCCACCACCCCCACCCCCCAGCCACCAGGGGCACCCTCCACCAGGCCCCCACTCATGTCTACCACCACCCCCACCCCCTCGCCACCAGGGGCAGCCACCACCAGGCCCCCACTTATGTCCCCTGCCCACAGGCCCTGACAATCCTCAAGCATGTGCCTCATGGCCAGCCACCACAGCCCAAAGACACAACCAAGTATTACATGTGCCCATGATACTACTCCAATGGAAACAATGTAAATCAACACATGTGTCTCACACACACACAATGGTTGCCAGGGAACCTGAAAACCCATATCATGACATGCATGAAAACAATGAGATGAAACCACACATTGAAGAATGAAAAAATAAAAAAAATGTATTAAAAACAACAGCAATGGCTATCAAAATCAACCAAAATGCACAAGTAAATAATTAAAAATTAAGCAGGCTGTCTCTTTTCAAAATGAAATCAATAAATGACAATACGAAAAATAACTTCCAAAGTTCAAGTCCATGAAAAGTAAATGAAGGTAAAAAAGAAATAGAAAACCATTTCTCCATGGCAAAAAATATTCATAGTTAAAAAATATCCAAATCCAAAGTCCAACTATGTACAAAGTATTCAGGGTCCATCATCCCAAGAGAAGAAATGAAACCTACCAAAAAACTAAAAATGGAACTATATACAAAAGGTGGAGCAGTGTCCGTCGACTCCAAAGAAAAATAAACTGCAAAGGAAACATATCACTAAATAACTATATACAATGGCGGCGGGCCAGTCCAGCGGCTCACTTAGTGGTGTTCCGGGCCAGGGCATCATCGAACTCCTCGTCTATGTCCCGGAGGCGGTCCTGTTCCATGGCCCCGAGGGTCCGCAGGGACGCCGACATGTTCCCCTCCAGCTCCCTGCGGATTGCCTCGAGGCACTCGGCCCGCCTCAGGGTTCTCCGCCCTGACCATCGTGAGCCGCGCCTCTTCTGCCTGCCGTCGCTCCGCATCTATGGCGTGGCCCAACCGCTGCCACACGGAAGACACTTCCCGTCCAGGGTCCTCCTGCCCTCCGGCCGATGCCTGCCCCTCCGATGTTGAAGGCCCCGAGCTATCGTGGCTCCCACCTACAGCCTCCTGCTGCTGCAGCTGCTGCTGTCCATGTGCCCTGTCCGATGGTGCCTGCACATCCTCCTCCAGCTGGGGTGCAGTCGTTGACGTGGCCACCCCTGCTGGACGTCCGACTCCTGACTGTGGCAGCGATCTGTTGTCCACCAGCCTGGCCGCACGGTCGGAGGCAGCTCCACAGGGCACCCAGGTGACACATGGGTGGGAAGATGGCATGGAGGACGACTGGGCATAGGGGGTTCTGTGGAGAAGGGGGTCGGAACAAGCTCCAGGAAACGAGGAATCCAGCCTGGTGAGCTGTCCCAGTGGGTCAACGCGGTCAACGAGCCATGCGAGAAGACGTGCAGACTCATCATGAAAAGACTGCAGGTCAGCTCGCATGGCCCGTTGACGCAACGCCACCCCACCCTGGACAGGCACAACCTGGTGCAGGATAGCCACATCCGCAGGGAGTGGAAGGCCAGGTGTCGTAAGCCAATCCTCTCCCTGAGAACGGGTCTGGAGGTAGGCATCCCCGCTGTTGCAAGATGATGCAGTGACAGGAGCAGGGACAGGATTGCACACAGGCACCTCCCACAGCGGCCTGTGCTGCCTCCTGTCCCTGATCCTGCACTGCACCACTAGCACCAGTGGAATCCCCACCTCCAGACCCTGCCACTGTCGCTTGCACAGCCTCCTCCTCCACCAAACCCCCCACCAACCTGGATGACTCCATGCCATCTTCCCCCATTGGGCCCTGTGGGGTCCCAGCTGCCCCTTCTGCTGCCGAGGAGTCCAACTCCAACCTCTGCCTCTTGGACCTCCCCTCGGCAGCTGCAGCCTGGGACGAGGCACCGGACTCCTCACTCCCCGACGAGATCACACCTGGGAGGGGATCCGGGCCTTGCGTCTCCGGCTGGTGGTGCGACCCCTGCCGCTGTGCTCCACAGCACCTTCTCCGCCCTCTTCATCAGTTGACGCTGCAGACAGGGAGAAAGAAAACACAGGCATCAGGGCACTGTAAAATGGACTCATACACACATGACAGTTATACATGAGTGGCATTGGTAAACCTCAGACATGGCATCACAATCCCCAACACACATGTCATTTCAACTTGCACACATGAGCCATACCACAGCCATAATGCAACAGCCAGCACCATCCATTCACATACAACAGCATGAGCAGCCAAAGGTCATCCACACATCACATGCAACATAGGGAGTACACTACACATGCACACACAACACCAAACTTGCATGCATGTGTACACCTCCGCCAACTGTCGCAGTGTTTTGATCGACATCCATGTCACACCTGACAATCATTCCTCCACATCCTGTGCCATGCAAGCCCACACACACAAGCACCATCCATGTGTCACACATGAGACCCCTCGCATGTGTCACCCTCACGGCCCTGTACACCCCCCTACTTGGCCACATAAAAATACATGTTCAACCTGCACACTCCTGGCACACCGCCACACGCACAGCTTACAATCAGTATGCATGTACACTTACCGCTCGACTCCAGACGGGACTGCTTCTCAAGGACCTGGATGTGGAGCGCTGGGGATATGCGTTCCAGGACCCTCATCTGATCTTCCGACAAGTTGCCCCGGCGCCCCTTAGCATCCGCTGCCTTCAGGAGGCACCGGGCCTTGTTGAGGGTCCTGGACCTGAAGTCCTCCAGCGCTTCCTGACACGTTTGTAGTCGCGGACTGCCACCTCCTCCGCGTTGATGGCAGTCACGATGTCCATCCAGATCCAAGTCCGTCCTTGCTTGTCAGCGCGCAACCTTACGAAAAGGGCATCATACTGCCCCAGGACATGCTCCACCAGGACAACAACTTCGGTGGCAGTGAAGCTGGTGCCCCTCTGCCTCCTTGGCCGGGGGTTGCCACTGGTGCCAGATGTTGCAGTGCCCGACCTGGCAACGCCAGAGGCAGGAGTGGGTGGGCAACTGGGTCCTGGGGCTGGGCTGTGGGGCGATGGAAAATCAGTCGGGAGTCTTCGGTTCCAGCAGGGGTGGTCACAGCAACAGCACCCCTGTCTGATGTGCAGGCAGCAAATGGCAGGGCACATGGACAGCAGGCAGTCAGGCAGCAGCAGATGGCAGGTGGGAGCGTGCTCAGGGCTCTGGGGGGCAGTAATTTGGGCCTTCTGGGCAGGAGTGTGGTCTTCCATGTGTGAACGCGTGGCCAGCTTGATACGGAGTGATTTGGCACGTGAAAATCCAACACGTCTGTGTGTAATTCGAGGAAAGGCCCTTAGCGCGTAAACGCGTCGCCAGCGTATGCGCGTCTATGAAGTCACGTGCACGTTGAATTGGGCACACGTTGGAAAATGTTGCGTGTGAAAAAAATGAAAGACACGTCCGAGTGTCAAGCGTGTAATTGGTGGGAATGGGCCTAGCGCGTACACGCGGCAGTGACAAAGCGTGTAATTTCGTGAAAATGGACCTACACGCAGAAGTGACAAAGCGTGTAATTGGTGGAAATGGCCCTACACGCAGAAGTGACAAAGCGTGTAATTTGTGGAAATGGCCCTAGCGCGTACACGCCGCATAAGTGACGCTGGACGTGTGGGCCTGCATAAAAGGTAACGTGTAGAACACCATTTCCTTGTACGTGCTTTTCGTGGAGAGCGAGTGGGTGAATTCTGTACTTCTTGTCGTTTCACACGCGATTTACTTCACAGCGTTTCAAGTTCGTACTCCCTGTTACCTCTGACAGCTTTTTCTCTTTTTTCTCTTTTACTGGTTTACCTGGGCCTGTTCCCTCAAACAGTGTTCCCTTCTACTGTTGGCCCCCACTCATGTCTACCACCACCCCCACCCCCCAGCCACCAGGGGCACCCTCCACCAGGCCCCCACCCATGTCTCCCACCACCCCCACCCCCCAGCCACCAGGGGCACCCTCCACCAGGCCCCCACCCATGTCTCCCACCACCCCCAGCCACCAGGGGCAGCCTCCACCAGGCCCCCACTCATGTCTACCACCACCCCCACCCCCCAGCAGTGCAGGGGCACCCTCCACCAGGCCCCCACCCATGTCTCCCACCACCCCCACCGCCCAGCAGTGCAGGGGCAGCCTCCACCAGTCCCCCACTCATGTCTCCCACCACTCCCACCCCCAGCAGTGCAGGGGCAGCCTCCACCAGGCCCCCACTCATGTCTACCACCACCCCCACCCCCCAGCCACCAGGGGCACCCTCCACCAGGCCCCCAACCATGTCTCCCACCACCCCCACCCCCCAGCCACCAGGGGCAGCCTCCACCAGGCCCCCACTCATGTCTACCACCACCCCCACCCCCTGGCAGTGCAGGGGCACCCTCCACCAGGCCCCCACCCATGTCTCCCACCACCCCCACCCCCCAGCAGTGCAGGGGCAGCCTCCACCAGGCCCCCACTCATGTCTCCCACCACCCCCACCCCCCAGCAGTGCAGGGACACCCTCCACCAGGCCCCCACTCATGTCTCCCACCACCCCCACCCCTCAGCCACCAGGGGCAGCCTCCACCAGGCCCCCACCCATGTCTCCCACCACCCCCACCCCCCAGCCACCAGGGGCAGCCTCCGCCAGGCCCCCAGCCATGTCTCCCACCACCCCCACCCCCAGCCACCAGGGGCACCCTCCACCAGGCCCCACCCATGTCTCCCACCACCCCCAGCCACCAGGGGCAGCCTCCACCAGGCCCCCACTCATGTCTACCACCACCCCACCCCCCAGCAGTGCAGGGGCACCCTCCACCAGGCCCCACCCATGTCTCCCACCACTCCCCACCCCCCAGCAGTGCAGGGCAGCCTCCACCAGGCCCCCTCCCATGTCTCCCACCACCCCCACCCCCAGCAGTGCAGGGGCACCCTCCACCAGGCCCCCACTCATGTCTCCCACCACTCCCACCCCCCAGCAGTGCAGGGGCAGCCTCCACCAGGCCCCCACTCATGTCTACCACCACCCCCACCCCCAGCCACCAGGGGCACCCTCCACCAGGCCCCCAACCATGTCTCCCACCACCCCCACCCCCCAGCCACCAGGGGCAGCCTCCACCAGGCCCCCACTCATGTCTACCACCACCCCCACCCCCTGGCAGTGCAGGGGCACCCTCCACCAGGCCCCCACCCATGTCTCCCACCACCCCCACCCCCCAGCAGTGGCAGGGGCAGCCTCCACCAGGCCCCCACTCATGTCTCCCACCACCCCCACCCCCCAGCAGTGCAGGGGCACCCTCCACCAGGCCCCCACTCATGTCTCCCACCACCCCCACCCCTCAGCCACCAGGGGCAGCCTCCACCAGGCCCCCACCCATGTCTCCCACCACCCCCACCCCCCAGCCACCAGGGGCAGCCTCCACCAGGCCCCCACTCATGTCTACCACCACCCCCACCCCCCAGCAGTGCAGGGGCACCCTCCACCAGGCCCCCACCCATGTCTCCCACCACCCCCACCCCCCAGCAGTGCAGGGGCAGCCTCCACAAGGCCCCCACCCATGTCTCCCACCACCCCCACCCCCCAGCAGTGCAGGGGCACCGTCCACCAGGCCCCCACTCATGTCTCCCACCACCCCCACCCCCCAGCAGTGCAGGGGCACCCTCCACCCAGGCCCCACTCATGTCTCCCACCACCCCCACCCCCCAGCCACCAGGGGCACCCTCCACCAGGCCCCCACTCATGTCTCCCACCACCCCCACCCCCCAGCCACCAGGGCACCCTCCACCAGGCCCCCACCCATGTCTCCCACCACCCCCACCCCCCAGCCACCAGGGGCACCCTCCACCAGGCCCCCACTCATGTCTACCACCACCCCCACCCCCCGCAGTGCAGGGGCACCCTCCACCAGGCCCCCACCCATGTCTCCCACCACCCCCACCCCCCAGCAGTGCAGGGGCAGCCTCCACCAGGCCCCCACTCATGTCTCCCACCACCCCCACCCCCCAGCCACCATGGGCAGCCTCCACCAGGCCCCAACCCATGTCTCCCACCACCCCCACCCCCCAGCCACCAGGGGCAGCCTCCACCAGGCCCCCACTCATGTCTACCACCACCCCCACCCCCCTGCAGTGCAGGGGGCACCCTCCACCAGGCCCCCACCCATGTCTCCCACCACCCCCACCCACCAGCAGTGCAGGGGCAGCCTCCACCAGGCCCCCACTAATGTCTCCCACCACCCCCACCCTCCAGCAGTGCAGGGGCAGCCTCCACCAGGCCCCCACCCCATGTCTCCCACCACCCCCACCCCCCAGCAGTGCAGGGGCACCCTCCACCAGGCCCCCACTCATGTCTCCCACCACCCCCACCCCCCAGCCACCAGGGGCACCCTCCACCAGGCCCCCACTCATGTCTACCACCACCCCCCACCCCCTCGCCACCAGGCAGCCACCACCAGGCCCCCACTTATGTCCCCTGCCCACAGGCCCTGACAATCCTCAAGCATGTGCCTCATGGCCAGCCACCACAGCCCAAAGACACAACCAAGTATTACATGTGCCCATGATACTACTCCAATGGAAACAATGTAAATCAACACATGTGTCTCACACACACACAATGGTTGCCAGGGAACCTGAAAACCCATATCATGACATGCATGAAAACAATGAGATGAAACCACACATTGAAGAATGAAAAAATTAAAATAATGTATTAAAAACAACAGCAATGGCTATCAAATCAACCAAAATGCACAAGTAAAATAATTAAAAAATTAAGCAGGCTGTCTCTTTTCAAAATGAAATCAATAAATGACAATACGAAAAAATAACTTCCAAAGTTCAAGTCCATGAAAAGTAAATGAAGGTAAAAAAGAAATAGAAAACCATTTCTCCATGGCAAAAAATATTCATAGTTAAAAAAATATCCAAATCCAAAGTCCAACTATGTACAAAGTATTCAGGGTCCATCATCCCAAGAGAAGAAATGAAACCTACCAAAAAACTAAAAATGGAACTATATACAAAAGTGGAGCAGTGTCCGTCGACTCCAAAGAAAAATAAACTGCAAAGGAAAACATATCACTAAATAACTATATACAATGGCGCGGGCCAGTCCAGCGGCTCACTTAGTGGTGTTCCGGGCCAGGGCATCATCGAACTCCTCGTCTATGTCCCGGAGGCGGTCCTGTTCCATGGCCCCGAGGGTCCGCAGGGACGCCGACATGTTCACCTCCAACTCCCTGCGGATTGCCTCGAGGCACTCGGCCCGCCTCAGGGTTCTCCGCCCTGACCATCGTGAGCCGCGCCTCTTCTGCCTGCCGTCGCTCCGCATCTATGCGTGGCCCAACCGCTGCCACACGAAGACACTTCCCGTCCAGGGTCCTCCTGCCCTCCGGCCGATGCCTGCCCCTCCGATGTTGAAGGCCCCGAGCTATCGTGGCTCCCACCTACAGCCTCCTGCTGCTGCAGCTGCTGCTGTCCATGTGCCCTGTCCGATGGTGCCTGCACATCCTCCTCCAGCTGGGGTGCAGTCGTTGACGTGGCCACCCCTGCTGGACGTCCGACTCCTGACTGTGGCAGCGATCTGTTGTCCACCAGCCTGGCCGCACGGTCGGAGGCAGCTCCACAGGGCACCCAGGTGACACATGGGTGGGAAGATGGCATGGAGGACGACTGGGCATAGGGGGTTCTGTGGAGAAGGGGGTCGGAACAAGCTCCAGGGAAACGGAGGAATCCAGCCCTGGTGAGCTGTCCCAGTGGGTCAACGCGGTCAACGAGCCATGCGAGAAGACGTGCAGACTCATCATGAAAAGACTGCAGGTCAGCTCGCATGGCCCGTTGACGCAACGCCACCCCACCCTGGACAGGCACAACCTGGTGCAGGATAGCCACATCCGCAGGGAGTGGAAGGCCAGGTGTCGTAAGCCAATCCTCTCCCTGAGAACGGGTCTGGAGGTAGGCATCCCCGCTGTTGCAAGATGATGCAGTGACAGGAGCAGGGACAGGATTGCACACAGGCACCTCCACAGCGGCCTGTGCTGCCTCCTGTCCCTGATCCTGCACTGCACCACCTAGCACCAGTGGAATCCCCACCTCCAGACCCTGCCACTGTCGCTTGCACAGCCTCCTCCTCCACCAAACCCCCCACCAACCTGGATGACTCCATGCCATCTTCCCCCATTGGGCCCCTGTGGGGTCCCAGCTGCCCCTTCTGCTGCCGAGGAGTCCAACTCCAACCTCTGCCTCTTGGACCTCCCCTCGGCAGCTGCAGCCTGGGACGAGGCACCGGACTCCTCACTCCCCGACGAGATCACAACCTGGGAGGGGATCCGGGCCTTGCGTCTCCGGCTGGTGGTGCGACCCCTGCCGCTGTGCTCCACAGCACCTTCTCCGCCCTCTTCATCAGTTGACGCTGCAGACAGGGAGAAAGAAAACACAGGCATCAGGGCACTGTAAAATGGACTCATACACACATGACAGTTATACATGAGTGGCATTGGTAAACCTCAGACATGGCATCACAATCCCCAACACACATGTCATTTCAACTTGCACACATGAGCCATACCACAGCCATAATGCAACAGCCAGCACCATCCATTCACATACAACAGCATGAGCAGCCAAAGGTCATCCACACATCACATGCAACATAGGGAGTACACTACACATGCACACACAACACCAAACTTGCATGCATGTGTACACCTCCGCCAACTGTCGCAGTGTTTTGATCGACATCCATGTCACACCTGACAATCATTCCTCCACATCCTGTGCCATGCAAGCCCACACACACAAGCACCATCCATGTGTCACACATGAGACCCCTCGCATGTGTCACCCTCACGGCCCTGTACACCCCCCTACTTGGCCACATAAAAATACATGTTCAACCTGCACACTCCTGGCACACCGCCACACGCACAGCTTACAATCCTTACAATCAGTATGCATGTACACTTACCGCTCGACTCCAGACGGGACTGCTTCTCAAGGACCTGGATGTGGAGCGCTGGGGATATGCGTTCCAGGACCCTCATCTGATCTTCCGACAAGTTGCCCCGGCGCCCCTTAGCATCCGCTGCCTTCAGGAGGCACCGGGCCTTGTTGAGGGTCCTGGACCTGAAGTCCTCCCAGCGCTTCCTGACACGTTTGTAGTCGCGGACTGCCACCTCCTCCGCGTGATGGCAGTCACGATGTCCATCCAGATCCAAGTCCGTCCTTGCTTGTCAGCGCGCAACCTTACGAAAAGGGCATCATACTGCCCCAGGACATGCTCCACCAGGACAACAACTT